>NC_056726.1:1325956914-1326189414 GCF_019279795.1 Protopterus annectens
GGTGAGGACAACTAAGTATGTTGTACTACCAATTATGAATATCAGGCACATGTACTGTTTGTGAACTGCTGCACTGTCATTACTATGTTACTCACTTCTGAACAGTTTGTGGTTTGCTTGTGTTGACATTAGCACAGTCTGCTCAGGACAACTGGACATATTTCACTACTGTGTATGCCTACCTACACCCTTGGTTGTGCCTGACAACATGGGTATATAGTACCTTTGGGTAGGGGTGCAGAAGTGCAGAGTGCATTATTTATTATCGGGTGATGTTTATTTTACTGAACATGCAGAATTGCTGTGTACCTGTAAGTCTATTAAGGCTAGTAGTCTGCCTGAGTAGTTCCCATCTGTGGACATATCCAGATGGTAGACAGAGGTCAGCCTAGTATTCTTTGACTGTGCACCACAGCAGTCTTTTCAGCACCTGAACAATGGCATTGTCACAGGTGGTTGCTAGCAGTACATGGCCACATCCTTTGATATTTCTGTGTTGTACTTCTACATGAGGGCATGCTTGTGGGATTCATTCTACAGCTATTTGCAGAGTATGTAACAGCAGACAAGCTGATATGCCTGTGTGTTTCTGACTCTTCCAGGCCTCAGATACTCTCAGGTATATATTTGAACAGCCTCAGGGAAAGGTACATATAACTGGGATACACCTGTGATATATTTCAGACATTTTGCAGTTCAGACTTTGGGGGATTCAGAGCATATGTATTACTACATCTTTTCTGATGTGCAAGCAGTGTCTACTCTCACTTATTGACATTTGTCATTAAGTGAGATTCCCCACCTTTCTGCCTACTGTTAGTACATTTCACAGGGAGTCAGAGGGACACAGCTAACATTTGTTTACATATCAGGGTCATCACTGTAGATCAGTCACTGTTGGGAGGTCTGACCTGTGACCTATGCAAATATGCCAGTGTTTATCCTGCTCTGATACTGTGTGGGGTTTGTAAGGTGCTACTGTAACATTATTCCCTACTAGCATGGCTGATTCTCTTTTCACAGTCATGTCATGCAATTCCACAACACCTGCTGGTTAAGACCCACAGAACAAGATTTGTGTTATGCCATTCCTATTTTCCCTTTACATTCACTCATGGTAATGCATGATATATTGCTTTCAGCACTAAGTTATTCATATCTGCTGTGGTGTAGTGGTACTTCATGCAGACAGGTGAGTCCAAGGTCCCGGGTTCAAGACTGACAAGGTTTTTTATTTTGCTGCTGAGCAGTACAAGGGCCTTGTCATACAGAGTGACTAAGGCACTTTTAAGCAGTTGTAAGCGGGTTTGCGCAGGTTTGCACAATGCTTAACGATGCTAAGCTTAGCGCACACATGGACACACTCGCTTAAACCTGCTTACTACTGCTTAAAAGTGCTTACTCCCGCTAACCCCCGCGCTAATTTCTTTGAAAGAAAAGAAAATGGTGCGATAGGAAAGTGGTGAAAAAGGGGGCACAAAGAGGGAAAGACAGTAGGAAAACAAGCTCGGGATGTGCAGGATGGGTGTAGGGAAGGTCCATAGCTGCCCATTTCTTTAACAGCAACAGCTGTGCATATGCAATGCATTTTGACTTAATTTTGGATACTTCCACCCCTGGGAGTGGGGTGGTGACAACAAAGTATGTTGTACTGCCAATTGTAATTATCAGTTTACATGTCCAGCGGACATGTGTGCGAGATGGGCAGCTATGTATGGGGAGTAATTTTTTTGTGGGTACAGATTGCCCTTTTTTTTTTTTTTTTTAGGTGAGAGTGGAAAGTGAGGTAGGGGAAGTAGGTATATTTGGGGGGGTAGGTTGTGGAGGTAAACAGACAAGACAAACAAGATGCATACAGGGGCAGAGTATGACACATAGGGTGGGTGAACACAACTGACGGGGACGGATGTTTGGAAATCGCAAGCCCATGAGCCCACAGATGGTAACAGTGGGACTGAGATACCCACCCATGGGCAGTCACCACTGCACCTTCACAGACCCGAGGGTCGCTGTGCTGGGGGCTGCATAGAAGGGGCAGGTTCTCCCATGAGTCATGCCACTCTCACCTCGAGCTGGCATAGGGGATCAGTGACTAAACGCTGGATCTCCCTACACACCACAACCCGGACCCTTCGGAGGGTGACAGGTGGCCCTTCTCCACCCCATGCTTGCAGGGGGGGCAAGCCCCATCCCCTGCAGCGCTTCAACCCGAAGGTGGCACAGGACCAATGGAGGAGGGTAGCCCGGGCTAGGCACCAGTCATGCTGGTGCCAGGTGCAATAGCCAGCTGAGGAGGGACAGGTGGGTCCGCTGGGACCGGCTTTCCCATACGTTCTGTGATTAGGTGTGTTTAATTACAACATTGACAGCAGCATTCAAAATGAGTTGTAACAGCATGCAGTAATGTTCCCATTAACCCAATGCACCAGGGTTACAACAGTTGAACAGCAAGCATAACACATGCATATATTGAACAACAGTGGACATTACAACAGCATGCAGGGATGATTGGTGGCAACAGGCCACCAAGAATGTGGTGTTTGAACAGGGCACATGCATCAAAGCAAAAACAGACTTTTATTGAACAATAGGACAGATGTCCCAACAAATGTTATGAGATTACACATACCCATTGAAGTGTGGAATTGCATTGTTTATGCACATGATGTAGGGGGGAAAAAGAAACATCTATTAACATATTATTAGCAATTTTACTCTACACTACTTTACTATTGACTGCAGGTGTATATCTCCTACGTGTATTATTTCTAAGTAACTGACACTGACACACTCCAAGTATTAGACCTTTATTATTCACATTAAACACTCTTTTCTACAGGCTCTCCCCTTAATTTGATATTACAGTGCATACAGTAGACATATTCAGTACATATTATACCTTTATCGATAGGTTCCAAAACTGTTGTTCAGGATCGCTCACTTATTTTACCTGGCAGTACATGCAGTGATTGTATTGCAGACTTATTTTACCTTTATTAATGGGTTACTACACTCTATTCATGGCTCTCTGACATTTGTTGTATAACAGTACATGCAGAGGATTTATTCAGGGAATTAATGTTATATGCTTCCTGGCTACTGGCACTTCATTCATCCACTTCATATGGGACTGCACATATGTGGGTTGACAGCAACTAATACTACAGTACTGCGTATTGAATGCAAGGGTACAACAACATTTCAAAGTAAGTGGCACAGACACACTCCAAGTATTATATCTTTATTAATTACATTGCACACTCTTTTCTACAGGCTCTCTCCTTTATTTCATATTACAGTGCCTACGGAAGACCTATTCAGGACATATTATACCTTTATTGATAGGTTCCAACACTCTTTTTCAGGCTCGCTCACTTATTTTATCTGATAGTACATGCAGAGATAGTATTCCAGACTTTCTTTACCTTTATTAATGGGTTACTACACTCTATTCATGGTTCTCTGACATTTGTTGTATAACAGTACATGCAGAGAATTTATTCTGGGAATTAATGTTATATGCTTCCCAGCTACTGGCACTTCATTCATCCACTTCATATGGGACTGCACAAATGTGGGTTGACAGCAAATAATACTACAGTACTGTTTATTGAATGCAAGGGTACAACAACATTTCGATGTAAGTGACACTGACACACTCCAAGTATTATACCTTTATTAATTACATTGCAAACTCTTTTCTACAGGCTCTCTCCTTTATTTCATATTACAGTGCATACGGGAGACCTATTCAGGACATATTATACCTTTATTGATAGGTTACAACACCCTTTTTCAGGCTTGCTCACTTAAATTATACGACAGTACATGCAAAGATAGTAGTCCACACTTATTTTACCTTGATTGCTGGGTTAGTACACTCTATTTCTGGCTCAGTGACGTTTGTTATATAACAGTACATGCAGTGGATTTATTCAGGTCATTTGCTAGCTGTATTATTGGGTTAGGACACTTTTTTCATGCTCTCTCACATATATTATATAACAGAACTTGCAGAATATTTACTAACCTGCCTGGTGACGCAGCCTTAGCAGCCTATCTGCATAGGCTTGCTGATTCATAGCATGAACACCTGCAGCTGTGGAGTAAATGAAAAGCATATTTTTATTTATTTTTATTTATTTATTTATTTTATTTAACATTTGTTGACCGGGAATGTCCGACTAGGTTCCACAGAGCCTGTTTTTAGTGGAGGCCCGAGGAGAAATGTTCCAGATTTTAGACATTATTTATTTAGACATACCTATGCATTATTTAGAGTATATTAGCTTGTCTTACATACTGCATTCCATGGCTACCTACTTAGTAGTGGGGCATTATGCATATGATGGGCCTCCTGGATCCACTGGTTCAGAAGGACCTGCTTCCGTCTCTTCAGGTCTGCATGGTGGTGACGGACCTGCTCACCAGTCCGAGGAACACCTGTGGCACTGGTGAGTTCATGAGCCAATCGGTTCCAAGCCTCTGCCTTATACTCCATTCCTTGGAACTGGCCCTGCAGGAGTCGAGTCTCATGCCGATGGACTAGGAGCCAAACCATGTATCTTGACTCCTTGATGCCCCAGTGTTGCGCTCCAAAGTGTGTTTCCTCTCCAGCACCAGACATTCTAACTGCAGATGGGAGCTACAATCAGTTATGGTGAGTATTCCCGCCTATGCAGCTTAAATATGCCGCATTTCCAGCACTTTTCTGTGATTAGCCATTTTTGACTATTCTCGGCTAACTGCAGACCTGCTTAGCAATGGTTAATCTAACATTTATTAGTATATATATATGTTAACAGTGGATATCTTTCCTAAGCTGTTGAGGCTTAGTGGTTCAGTACTTTGATTATGGTGCACAGTGTCCTGGGTTCAAACCTTATCATTGTATTTTATTTTACTACTGTCCAGACAAGTTAGGGGGCGTGGCTGTGTGTAAGCAACTTTGCTCTACGTTGCTCCACGTTGCCTGACGGTGTGCTGGTTGGCGCGGCGCGCACCTCCGCACAAACCGGTTGCGCTGGGTAAAGTGCTACTTAGCTATGGGCAACTATTTTGCACTGGGTAAAGTGCGAGTTACCCAGGGGCAACTATATTGCACTGCGTGAAGCGCTGCTTAACTGCTGGCAATTTTATATTGGGATCTTTTAAAATATTTATTTTATTCACTGATACATTGGCCATTTCACTGCTTTTTAATTATGTTTAAACATATATGTTAGGTATTATTCCGTATACTGATTTAAAAAATAAATACAAAAGGGAGTGGTGGGACTCGAACCGTGAATGCCTCTTCTTTGTGCGAAAGCTCTACCATTACGCTATTGCGTGTGATTTGCATAAACATTCTTTCTTATGCTCTTCCATGTCAGACTTGCTAACTGTAGCTAAGCAATGGGCACACCCGCGCACACCCGCGCAAATACGGGCAGCTATATCATGGATTTAAAAAAAAATTATAATTATTTACTTTATATAAGTGTGATGGGGGTTTACAGTGTCAGGGAGTGTGGTGCTGGGTGCAAGTACACTTGAGCGAACTCGCTCTTGTGTGTTGACATTATGCTTTTTAAAACCTTGCAGAGGCGTGCACATTTAGACTGCTCGGCAGTCGGACACGCCCCCTGCTTTCCTACTCAGTCCGTGTAAGAGTTACGATTGAGTCAGCATGCCCTCATGAATATTCATGGCACGCTGATGTCAAACCATTCAACTGCAGCCTCTGAGTAAGACTTATTAAGTCTTACACGGAGGATTAGTAAATCCGGGGGCCTGACTTTGTATAAAACGTGTCTGCTTGTTATATTTATTATGTAAAATAAATGAAATCAGAATTTCACATGGAATATGTCTGTTTACTTTATGTATGTATGTATGTATGAATGTATGCATCTATGTGGGAATATAACTTTCAATTGTACTGGCTAATTCTACTTAAAAAATGCCCAAATAGTCAATATGAATATACATGCAAAAAAAAAAATTCCTTTCTTGTAAATCCGCGGGATTTCAGTTACAACTGAAGGCATACCTCTCAAACTGTAAATATAGAGAGAAAAGTCTTAACAGAAACATTTAATCGGTTGAAGTAGTTACCAAAGTCCAAGATAAAAGAGCAGGGAATAGTACCTTTACTCAAAAGTGTTAACAAGAACAATAAGGTACAAGCAGAAGACAGAATCTATACATTTCTGAGATGATCAGGTGCTCCCCAGTAAATACCCTCTACCATTTCTGTTCCAACTATCACTAAAGAACAGGTTCTCACCGCACTCTCCACATCTAAAAAACACAGCCTCAATGGGCCCTAATAATATCCATGGATGCCTTTCTTAATTTCTCCAAATCTTTTGGGTTTCTAATACCATGGCAGGAAAACACATGATTCCTAAGTCAAAGTATGATTAAAGTTCATGACATTAGTATTGTTTCAGTCTTTGATGTCAGCCAGAAGGACTCTTCGCAACACCCACAATGTACCCAGAAATTACTCCTTCTGCAATTCGTATGGAGTTACATGAATTGAGAACATATCTATATACGATTGTAGATACTTTTTTATAAGACCCGTTGCTCCTACTACTGTTGGAACTATCTGGGTATCTTTCTTCCACATTGCTCTCATTTCTGCCTGCTAATTCTGATATTTTATGACTTTGTCTCTGTCTGTACACAAGAGACTGTAGTCACTGGGTGTAGAGATTTCAATGATCAATGCTACTTTTGTCTTCTTTTCATGGACCACTATATCTGTTTTTTCTCGCATCTATCTTTTGAACTGTTGGTAATGGGTGACCCATGTGATGTAGACTTCATCATTTCTATGATGCTTTGTGTCTCATGTTTCCAGTGTTTTTCAGCAACTTCATTACCATAATGCTTGCACAATCCCCAGTGCAACAGTCTCGCCACATTATTATGCCTTTCAGTATACAGCCTTCTGCCATTACTATGTCACAACCACCAGAGAGATGTGCACCTGTTTCCATTTCTGTTTTACAAAACATACATTTGTCTGTTTCTCCCACATCTTCAATGGACTTTGTAAACCAACATGTACGTAGCCCACTATCTTGGGCTGCCAGTATTAACCTTTCATCTTTTGGTATGAATTTGCTTCTCCTTAACCATTCCTGCTTTGATCCAGAAGTTTTCTATACTTGCAAATATATTTATGCATTTTCCACATTTCTTGCCTTCTCGTCTGGTCCCTCACATTATATACTTTCTTTTGCTTCTTGGCATATTCATTTGCTGCCTGATTTTTATCTAGGTCTGGTTTGATTTCAATTCCTGCTTGACACCAATATGCTTCTGCTAGACTAAGCAGGGAAGTCATCTTAGATTTATTCTCATGTTTCAAAACGTTCACTATGTTTGGGTCTTGTGAGGTCAGCAGATATGTTTGCAGTCCCGCAATTGCAGATCTATACATGTACTAAATTTCAAGGAGGCCCATACCTCCTTTGGAACGGGCAATATATAATCACATTCTTGTCCCAAACTGATGTTTTCTTGGTGCTGCAGTTTTCCTGCTTTAAAGGTTGCTTTGTCACATTTATCAAGACCAAATGACATTCTTATATCATCTAAAAAAGTTTTGACAACTTGCAGTTATGCTTTCAGTTGCTTATCTGATGAGCTATACCATTTTAAAGCATTGACAAAGAGAACATGACCAGTCTTTACACTTTGTTTTCTAGGAGCCAAATTTTAGTCATGGCCTAAGCTGTTAAGAATACAGCTCAATGGGTTAAGGGCAAGACAGAACAGCAGTGGTGACAGAAAGTCACTCTGGAATATCCCCCTTCAAATTTGCCATCTATATTGCTTGAAACATGACCACTCAGGCCCATTAGAATCTCTGTTCCACCACAGCCTCCAGACGGGCTTCATCTCTATGGAATGGAGGATTGCAGCTGTCATACTACAACACAAAGGTGGACTATCAACTGACCCAGGGAACTACAGACCCATAATTTTGTCTAATCTTACATGCATGGTCATGGATAGTTATCATGGACCTGATGAACACAGACATAGGAAATCTTAAGAAAAGCTAGACCTATCCCTGTTTGGTTTGGTCAAAGGCAGTTAACACCTACTAAACCTGGTTAACATCTTTGAGAAGGTCACTAGAGGCATAGATGAGGACAGAATAGTGTATACTGCCTACCTTAACCTGCACAGGCATTTGACATGATACCTCACTTGGGTATTTTAGAGAGACTCATTAATGTAGACACAGATCCCTATGTCACCAGATGGATAGCCAAATGGCTCACATATAGGCCACATTAAATTAAGGTGGGGGGAATCCACCACCAGTAATAGGTGCCCACAGGGTTCATAGTGAGAACTTACCTGTTTGGAATATACTTCTCTGACGTCTAGGCAAATGTAGAGAGCCTTTGGCTTACCAGACTGGCTGATGACTGCAAGCTGGGTACAATCAATGAATCTCCAATAGATGTAAATATCCTTGAGGAGATTCTGTCAGACAAATAACTGGGGTAAAACCATGGCCTAAAACTCAATGCACTAAAATGCATTATTATACCCTTAGGGAAAATGATTACCCCTGCAAATTACAACACTGATAACTCTCTCAAGATTAGAGTAGACCTGGTGATAAGGGACTTGGGAACTCTTATTAGCAGTAATAGGATCATAGGAAGTTACTAGGCTAATGACCCGAGGGCCCTTACAAGCCTAGCCAAAATGTTACCCTTGTTGCCATGATTGGCATACACTGCCCCATCCAAGAGGGACACAGGTGGAACCACCAGGATGAATTTATGGTTACCCATCCAATCATCCTGACTATGTCTGAAGAGGGCCATTGAGGTGCTCTGTTTGACATGAAATGGGAGTCTATTCCAAAGGTGTGGTAACCTCTGGGAGACAAATGTATCTCCACATCAGCTTCTATTGATGTCTCACAACAGGTTTAGGTCTTTAGCGCAAGTAACCCATGTGCCATTTGACTTGCAGATGTGCAGCATTTCCAATAAAACAGGATCAGAGATCACCTTATATGCAAGGCAGAGATCACCTCTGAGTAGTCTGTATGAAGTAGAATAAACAAACAGTGACTTCAGCTGATCCACATAGGATAGCTGCTGAAGACTTTACATTTTCCGTGTGATGAACCTTTGTGGTCCCTCCAGTTACTACAGGTGCTTTGAAAGGTACATACCAGAAGGGGGGGGGTTCTTCACAATTATTGGCCTAATGAGTGAAGAGTACAGAAAGGTGATAACTTCTCTTTTTCCTGAGGCAGTGATCAAAAAAAAGGTTGCTGTCATCCTGAGTGCCCAGATCTCTCACCACAGTGTGTGTACTTAAGGTGTTGCCATTGAAGTGGTAATTGGAAGGTACATCACTCTTTCCAAAAGGGATGATGATGATGTATTTTTTGCAGTGAGTTTGAGGCCATAACTTTGGCATGAATCATTTGTTTGAGTAAGGCCCTCTTGAAGGATGTTGATATTATTTGGAGATTCTATGACCACACTCAGTTTGCAGTCATGAGCAAACTTCATCAGCCACAGTCCCTTGGTTTTAGCTAATACTTCAGAGAAATAGGTTCCAAACAGTAAAGGTCCCAGCACTAATCCCTGTGGAACACCACTGGTTATGGGTCTGCTACTGGAAGTGGATTCCACTATTTTGAATGTATGGGTTCTATCAGTGAGGCATTTCGCAACCCATCTAGCTGGGTGAGTTTGTCAATGATGCTTGAGTGAGGGATAGTGTCAAATGCCTTGGCTAGGTCTAGGTAGGCTATATGCACAGATTTCCTCTATTCCAAGTCCCTGGTGACTGTCTAAGTCCTCCAGGTTTAGCAGGCATGATCTCCTCTTGACAAATCCAAACTGGGTAGGATCTAGTGTTTGGAGATTACCTGCATCTTTGTTGATAAGGTCTATGATGATTTTTCTCCATGGCCTTGTAGATTAGGATAGTCAAACTAATAGATCTGCAGTTCCTAGGGTCAGTAGAAGCACCACCATTGTGCAAGCTGATAACGGTGATTGTTTTCCATTCAGCAGGGATGAAGCCACTGCTTAGACTGTGATTAAAGAGAGTATTCAATGGTGACGCTAATTCTTGTTTGAGCATATGTAGGACACAGCCTGGGATGCTATCAGGTCCTATAGATGCCGTGTTTTCGGCCTTAGCTATAGAGGGCATTTATGAGCTGCTCTTTAGAGGTACAAGTCAATGCTAGAGTATTTAAAGTCACCCAAAGCCATGGTGTTTGAATGTATCAGGAACAAAAAGAAAATCCACCACCTCCATGACTCAAATCATATAAAACCAGGACATATTTATTAGGTTAGCGCTTTCATGCCTCAACAGACACTTCTTCAGACCATAAAACATGTAAATATAAATCATTATATATACATCACATTAATTTCAAATCAACCTATCACAAACAGCTAACAATAAAATCATTTAAACAACCTCCTTCCCTTCAAGAAAGGTTTTAAAGGGACATGGCCGTTCAAACCTGGAAATGTGTCACTATTTAACCTAATGATCTAGTTTGTCTCCCTTTGTTCAAGGGTATTATTTACCCTTTTTTGGTGCAGACAAGCCTCAAAGTGTAGCCTTTGGCACTGTTACCTCTTCAATTTATACAAGTCATTCTCTAAGGCCTACAATTCAGGTTCAACAAGCTAGCGGCCATATTCAGTGCACTCAGCAAACACATTAGAAATATTGACAGCACAACCTAATAACGGGTTTTCAGGTAAACAAATCATAGGTTCATAGGTTCATAGGTTGGTACTAGGCTATCAGCCCTAGGGCCTATACAAGCCTAGCCATAACAATTCCCTGGCTATTTCTTCCCACATTATTTACTTTCCTGGATCCCTGTCTAGCAGGGCGACTGACATGATCCCTGGGGTGAATTTCATAGCCTCAAAAGAATAGTTCATATTCAGTTTGGGAACATAGTCCAGTTCAATACTACTCTTGTCAGCCATGGTCCACAGCAGCAAAAATACATACAAAATCAGGAGTAAAACACAAACAATGCCACTGTGCAAATGGTATAAGTGGAAAGCAGCAGTAGTACGGCAGACTGCAAGAGTACTTTTGTTGTTTATCTGGCTACTTGCCAGTTGTGCACATGTTTTTATGTGGGTAAAACAAAAAGACAGCTTAAAGAAAGGGTTAGGGAACATCTATTAGCCATCAGGAAAAGTGACCCTACCAATGCGCTAGCAACACACGTTATGAATACTAGTGACTCACATAATTTTAAATTTAAAGTACTGGAACAGCTTGTCAGCAATGGGAGACTAGGTGACTTAAATAATACCCTTGAACAAAGGGAGACAAACTGGATCATTAGGTTAAATAGTGACACGTTTCCAGGTTTGAATGGCCCTGTCCCTTTAAAACCTTTCTTGAAGGGAAGGAGGTTGTTTAAATGATTTTATTATTAGCTGTTTGTGATATGTTGATTTGAAATTAATGTGATGTATATATAATGATTTATTTTTACATGTTTTATGGTTTGAAGAAGTGTCTGTTGAGGCATGAAAGCGCTAACCTAATAAATACGTCTTGGTTTTATATGATTTGAGTTGTGGAGGTGAAGTGGATTTTCTTTTTGTTCCTGATTGATTTGTTGCTTTCCACTTATACCGTTTCCACAGTGGCATTGTTTGTGTTTTTACTCCTGTGTTTGAATGTATCTTAATAGACTCTAGTTGATACAAATAGGCAAAGTGGGTATCCTGATTCATGGAGGGGGTTCTGTTGCTAGTAGCAATGACTTGAATAGGTGTCCTACCAATAGTTAATTGCACCTGAAGTCTCTCTTGGACAAACTGTTTACCCAGCCTGCAGGTTTATTTATCCTTGATGAATATTGATACACCTTCTCCTTTAATTTTCTTACGTTCAGATTGTGGTCTGAACACGTGGAAGGAGGTGTAACATGATATGGCTGTGGTGCTCTCCACAGTCTTGAACCAGGTCTCCATGACCGCACAAATGTCTGTGTCCTACAGGGTGAGGACCATTTCCAGTGAGTGCAGTTTAATGTTAAAACGTGTAGCGTTTATCAGCATGATCTTGATTTTTTTTTTTGGTTGGTATTTTTACTTAGGGAGTTTTATCCTTGTGACACTGCAAGAGCCTTAGCCAATAGCCAAAATCCCAGGAGAGACAGATGAAGACCATCTCTGGCAAAGCATTGAGGTGTGTTGACCATCCGAGGCTAACAGATAATGGATCCCCTTATAATGACACCAACAACTAAGCCAATTATTGAAGTCAAGCATTTTCTGTTTGTATTAACGCATCATTTTAAGTGAAGGTAAAATGATACCTAAGGCTAGGGACATACCTGCCTGAGACACACAGTCTGAGTCCTCACATTCATGTCTCTCTTCATATAGTCCAGAGAGGTATGCCTCAAGTTGTTCATATCAACATGGACTATGATGGACCTGTTGTTGAGAGACTTTAATGCATGTGTGATGGGAGATCCTGGCACCAGACAAACAGCTGACCGTGACCTTTTCCTTATCCAGCCTGGTAAGAGGGACATCTGTGTATCTCACAATGGAGTCACCTATGACTAATATGTTTGGTTTAGTGTTTTACCTTATAGCCTTGACAGGTAAGACACTGGTGCATGAGCTATAAATGAAATCAGAATTTCACATGGAATATGTCTGTTTACTTTATGTATGTATGTATGTATGAATGTATGCATCTATGTGGGAATATAACTTTCAATTGTACTGGCTAATTCTACTTAAAAAATGCCCAAATAGTCAATATGAATATACATGCAAAAAAAAAAATTCCTTTCTTGTAAATCCGCGGGATTTCAGTTACAACTGAAGGCATACCTCTCAAACTGTAAATATAGAGAGAAAAGTCTTAACAGAAACATTTAATCGGTTGAAGTAGTTACCAAAGTCCAAGATAAAAGAGCAGGGAATAGTACCTTTACTCAAAAGTGTTAACAAGAACAATAAGGTACAAGCAGAAGACAGAATCTATACATTTCTGAGATGATCAGGTGCTCCCCAGTAAATACCCTCTACCATTTCTGTTCCAACTATCACTAAAGAACAGGTTCTCACCGCACTCTCCACATCTAAAAAACACAGCCTCAATGGGCCCTAATAATATCCATGGATGCCTTTCTTAATTTCTCCAAATCTTTTGGGTTTCTAATACCATGGCAGGAAAACACATGATTCCTAAGTCAAAGTATGATTAAAGTTCATGACATTAGTATTGTTTCAGTCTTTGATGTCAGCCAGAAGGACTCTTCAACACCCACAATGTACCCAGAAATTACTCCTTCTGCAATTAGGTATGGAGTTACATGAATTGAGAACATATCTATATACGATTGTAGATACTTTTTTATAAGACCCGTTGCTCCTACTACTGTTGGAACTATCTGGGTATCTTTCTTCCACATTGCTCTCATTTCTGCCTGCTAATTCTGATATTTTATGACTTTGTCTCTGTCTGTACACAAGAGACTGTAGTCACTGGGTGTAGAGATTTCAATGATCAATGCTACTTTTGTCTTCTTTTCATGGACCACTATATCTGTTTTTTCTCGCATCTATCTTTTGAACTGTTGGTAATGGGTGACCCATGTGATGTAGACTTCATCATTTCTATGATGCTTTGTGTCTCATGTTTCCAGTGTTTTTCAGCAACTTCATTACCATAATGCTTGCACAATCCCCAGTGCAACAGTCTTGCCACATTATTGTGTCTTTCAGCATACAGTCCTTCTGCCATTACTATGTCACAACCACCACCGAAATGTGCAACTGTTTCCATTTCTGTTTTACAAAACATACATTTGTCTGGTTCTCCCACATGTTCAATGGACTTTGTAAACCAACATGTACGTAGCCCACTATCTCGGGCTGCCAATATTAACCTTTCATCTTTTGGTATGAATTTGTTTCTCCTTAACCATTCCTGCTTCGATCCAGAAGTTTTCTGTACTTGCAAATGTATTTATGCATTTTCCACATTTCTTGCCTTCTGGGCTGGTCCTTCACATTATATACTTTCTTTTGCTTCTTGGCATATTCATTTGCTGCCTGATTTTTATCTGCGTCTGGTTTGATTTCAATTCCTGCTTGACGCCAATATGCTTTTACTAGACTAAGCAGGGAAGTCATCTTAGATTTATTCTCCTCATGTTTCAAAACTTTCACTATGTTTGGGTCTTGTGAGGTCAGCAGATATGTATGCAGTCCAACAATTACAGATCTATACATGTAATAAATTTCAAGGATGCCCATCCCTCCTTTGGAACAGGCAATATATAATCAAAATCTTGTCCCAAACTGATGCTTTTTTGGTGCTGCAGTTTTCCTGCTTTAAAGGTTGCTTTGTCACATGTATTAAGACCAAATGACATTCTTATATCAAATGAAAAAGTTTTGACAACCTGCAGTTGTGCTTTCAGTTGCTTATCTGATGAGCTATACCATTTTAAATCATTGACAACGAGAACATAACCAGTCTTTACAATTTGTTTTCTAGGAGCCAAATTCTAGCCATGGCCTAAGCTGTTAAGAACACAGCTCAATGGGTTAAGGGCAAGACAGAACAGCAGTGGTGACAGAGTCACCCTGGAATATCCCCCTTCGAATTTGCCATCTATATTGCTTGAAACATGACCACTCAGGCCCATTAGAATCTCTGTTCCACCACAGCCTCCAGACGGGCTTCATCTCTATGGAATGGAGGATTGCAGCTGTCATACTACAACACAAAGGTGGACTATCAACTGACCCAGGGAACTACAGACCCATAATTTTGTCTAATCTTACATGCATGGTCATGGATAGTTATCATGGACCTGATGAACACAGACATAGGAAATCTTAAGAAAAGCTAGACCTATCCCTGTTTGGTTTGGTCAAAGGCAGTTAACACCTACTAAACCTGGTTAACATCTTTGAGAAGGTCACTAGAGGCATAGATGAGGACAGAATAGTGTATACTGCCTACCTTAACCTGCACAGGCATTTGACATGATACCTCACTTGGGTATTTTAGAGAGACTCATTAATGTAGACACAGATCCCTATGTCACCAGATGGATAGCCAAATGGCTCACATATAGGCCACATTAAATTAAGGTGGGGGGAATCCACCACCAGTAATAGGTGCCCACAGGGTTCATAGTGAGAACTTACCTGTTTGGAATATACTTCTCTGACGTCTAGGCAAATGTAGAGAGCCTTTGGCTTACCAGACTGGCTGATGACTGCAAGCTGGGTACAATCAATGAATCTCCAATAGATGTAAATATCCTTGAGGAGATTCTTGACAGACAAATAACTGGGTTCAAACCATAGCCTAAAACCCAATGCACTAAAATGCATTATTATACCCTCTGGGAAAATGATTACCCCTGCAAAGTACAACACTGATAACTCTCTCAAGATTAGAGCAGAGCTGGTGATAAGGGACTTGGGAACTCTTATTAACAGTAATAGGATCATAGGAAGTTACTAGGCTAATGGCCCGAGGGCTCTTACAAGCCTAGCCAAAATGTTACCCTTGTTGCCATGATTGGCATACACTGCCCCATCCAAGAGGGACACAGGTGGAACCACCAGGATGAATTTATGGTTACCCATCCAATCATCCTGACTGTGTCTGAAGAGGGCCATTGAGGTGCTCTGTTTGACATGAAATGGGAGTCTATTCCAAAGGTGTGGTAACCTCTGGGAGACAAATGTATCTCCACATCAGCTTCTATTGATGTCTCACAACAGGTTTAGGTCTTTAGCGCAAGTAACCCATGTGCCATTTGACTTGCAGATGTGCAGCATTTCCAATAAAACAGGATCAGAGATCACCTTATATGCAAGGCAGAGATCACCTCTGAGTAGTCTGTATGAAGTAGAATAAACAAACAGTGACTTCAGCTGATCCACATAGGATAACTGCTGAAGACCTTACATTTTCCTTGTGATGAACCTTTGTGGTCCCTGCAGTTACTACAGGTGCTTTGAAAGGTACATACCAGAAGGGGGTTTATACATAATTACTGGCCTAATGAGTGAAGAGTACAGAGAGGTGATAACTTTTTTTCTTGAGGCAGTGATAAAAAAAAAGGTTGCTGTCAACCTAAGTGCCCAGATCTCTCACCACCGAGTGTATACTTAGGGTGTTGCCATTGATGTGGTAATTTTCAGGTACATCACTCTTTCCAAAAGGGATGATAATGCATTTTTTTTGCAGTGAGTTTGAGGCCATGACTTTGGCATGAATCATTTGTTTAAGTAAGGCCTTCTTGAAGGATGTTGACATTATTTGGAGATTTTATGACCACACCCAGTTTGCAGTCATAAGCAAACTTCGTCAGCCACAGACCCTTGGTTTTAGCTAGTACTTCGGAGAAATAGGTTCCAAACAGTAAAGGTCCCAGCACCAATCCATGTGGAACACCACTGGTTATGGGTCTGCTGCTGGAAGTGGAGTCCCCTATTTTGAATGTATGGGTTCTATCAGTGAGCCATTTTGCAACCCACCTTATGATATAAGGGTTGATATCTAGCTGGGTGAGTTTGTCAATGATGCTTGAGTGAGGGATAGTGTCAAATGCCTTGGCTACGTCTAGGTAGGCTATATGCACAGATTTCCTCTATTCCAGGTCCCTGGTGACTGTCTTGAAGTCCACCAGGTTTAGAAGGCATGATCTCCCCTTGACAAATCCAAACTAGGTAGGATCTAGTGTTTGGAGATTACCTATATCTTTATTGATAAGGTCTATGATGATTTTTCTCCATGGCCTTGCAGATTAGGATAGTCAAACTAATAGATCTGCAGTTCCTAGGGTCAGTAGAAGCACCACCATTGTGCAAGCTGATAACGGTGATTGTTTTCCATTCAGCAGGGATGAAGCCACTGCTTAGACTGTGATTAAAGAGAGTATTCAATGGTGACGCTAATTCTTGTTTGAGCATATGTAGGACACAGCCTGGGATGCTATCAGGTCCTATAGATGCCGTGTTTTCGGCCTTAGCTATAGAGGGCATTTATGAGCTGCTCTTTAGAGGTACAAGTCAATGCTAGAGTATTTAAAGTCACCCAAAGCCATGGTGTTTGAATGTATCAGGAACAAAAAGAAAATCCACCACCTCCATGACTCAAATCATATAAAACCAGGACATATTTATTAGGTTAGCGCTTTCATGCCTCAACAGACACTTCTTCAGACCATAAAACATGTAAATATAAATCATTATATATACATCACATTAATTTCAAATCAACCTATCACAAACAGCTAACAATAAAATCATTTAAACAACCTCCTTCCCTTCAAGAAAGGTTTTAAAGGGACATGGCCGTTCAAACCTGGAAATGTGTCACTATTTAACCTAATGATCTAGTTTGTCTCCCTTTGTTCAAGGGTATTATTTACCCTTTTTTGGTGCAGACAAGCCTCAAAGTGTAGCCTTTGGCACTGTTACCTCTTCAATTTATACAAGTCATTCTCTAAGGCCTACAATTCAGGTTCAACAAGCTAGCGGCCATATTCAGTGCACTCAGCAAACACATTAGAAATATTGACAGCACAACCTAATAACGGGTTTTCAGGTAAACAAATCATAGGTTCATAGGTTCATAGGTTGGTACTAGGCTATCAGCCCTAGGGCCTATACAAGCCTAGCCATAACAATTCCCTGGCTATTTCTTCCCACATTATTTACTTTCCTGGATCCCTGTCTAGCAGGGCGACTGACATGATCCCTGGGGTGAATTTCATAGCCTCAAAAGAATAGTTCATATTCAGTTTGGGAACATAGTCCAGTTCAATACTACTCTTGTCAGCCATGGTCCACAGCAGCAAAAATACATACAAAATCAGGAGTAAAACACAAACAATGCCACTGTGCAAATGGTATAAGTGGAAAGCAGCAGTAGTACGGCAGACTGCAAGAGTACTTTTGTTGTTTATCTGGCTACTTGCCAGTTGTGCACATGTTTTTATGTGGGTAAAACAAAAAGACAGCTTAAAGAAAGGGTTAGGGAACATCTATTAGCCATCAGGAAAAGTGACCCTACCAATGCGCTAGCAACACACGTTATGAATACTAGTGACTCACATAATTTTAAATTTAAAGTACTGGAACAGCTTGTCAGCAATGGGAGACTAGGTGACTTAAATAATACCCTTGAACAAAGGGAGACAAACTGGATCATTAGGTTAAATAGTGACACGTTTCCAGGTTTGAATGGCCCTGTCCCTTTAAAACCTTTCTTGAAGGGAAGGAGGTTGTTTAAATGATTTTATTATTAGCTGTTTGTGATATGTTGATTTGAAATTAATGTGATGTATATATAATGATTTATTTTTACATGTTTTATGGTTTGAAGAAGTGTCTGTTGAGGCATGAAAGCGCTAACCTAATAAATACGTCTTGGTTTTATATGATTTGAGTTGTGGAGGTGAAGTGGATTTTCTTTTTGTTCCTGATTGATTTGTTGCTTTCCACTTATACCGTTTCCACAGTGGCATTGTTTGTGTTTTTACTCCTGTGTTTGAATGTATCTTAATAGACTCTAGTTGATACAAATAGGCAAAGTGGGTATCCTGATTCATGGAGGGGGTTCTGTTGCTAGT
The DNA here is from genome assembly GCF_019279795.1 of Protopterus annectens. Taxonomy (NCBI): domain Eukaryota; kingdom Metazoa; phylum Chordata; order Ceratodontiformes; family Protopteridae; genus Protopterus; species Protopterus annectens. The sequence continues at coordinate 1,325,975,579 of NC_056726.1, forward strand.
AGCAATGACTTGAATAGGTGTCCTACCAATAGTTAATTGCACCTGAAGTCTCTCTTGGACAAACTGTTTACCCAGCCTGCAGGTTTATTTATCCTTGATGAATATTGATACACCTTCTCCTTTAATTTTCTTACGTTCAGATTGTGGTCTGAACGTGTGGAAGGAGGTGTAACATGGTATGGCTGGGGTGCTCTCCACAGTCTTGAACCAGGTCTCCATGACTGCACAAATGTCTGTGTCCTACAGGGTAAGGACTGTTTCCAGTGAGTGCAGTCTCATGTTAAAACACTTAGCGTTTATCAGCATGACCTTGATATTTTTTGTTGGTGTTTTTACTTAGGGAGTTTTGTCCTTGTGACACTGCCTAAAAATGGCACTATGGGGGTGGCAAGAGCCTTAGCCAATAGCCAGAATCCCAGGGTGACAGATGAAGACCATCTTTGGCAAAGCATCAAGGTCTGTCGACCATCTGAGGCTAACAGATAATGGATCCCCTTATAATGACACCAACAACTAAGCCAATTATTGAAGTCAAGCATTTTCTGTTTGTATTAAGGCATCATTCTAAGTGAAGGTAAAATGCTGCTTAAGGCTAGGGACATACCTGCCTGAGACACATATTCTGAGTCCTCACAGTCATGTCTCTCTTCATATAGTCCAGAGAGATAAGTCTCAAGTTGTTCATACCAACATGAACTATGATGGACCTGTTGTTGAGAGACTTGAGTGCATGTGTGATGTGGGAGATCCTGGCACCTGGCAAACAGCTGACCATGACCTTTCCCTTATCCAGTCTGGTGAGAGGGACATTTGTGTATCTCACAATGGAGTCACCTATGACTAATATGTTTGGTTTAGTGTTTTACCTTATAGGCTTGACAGGTAAGACACTGGAGCATGAGCTATTGTGTATATTGTATTGTGCAAAGAAAGTATTATCTGTAGCATGCTTGTGTTTGGGAGGTCTCTACTGTTTAGGTAAGTTTCTGGTAGGACCTTCAAATATGTGGGTAGATGTGAAGTGATTTTGGGTGGACTAGGAGGTAAGGTGTGCGTACAGACAACCCGCTCAGTGTCAGATATACTGAGTGGTGTGTGAGAGGGCATGGATTCAAAGTTTTGTAATATAATTACAGTAGAGGGTTGTCTATGTACATGAGGCAGTTGCTGCACTGCCTCAGGATGCCCATGTTGACCACGCTGGCTGGAGAAACTGTGGGAAATTGTCCATCCTTAGAGCTAGGTAAATATATATGCTAAGAAACAGGAATAGGGTGAGGAAAAGGGCTCACACTCAAGAATAACTAGAGGGTGAGTGGTGTGTTAGTATGTAAGAGGCTAAGCTTAGTGCTATACTATTCAGCACAGCAGGGCCACAGAAACTCTTGAAACTGTTATCACAATGGGAGTGCTTACACAGCTTCATTAGCAATGCCTTTTGGACAGAAAATGTGCTAAAGATGAGGACCACACTAATGGGATACAGCTGTATCTGAGGGAACAATTGTCAAAATTCTCTGTCTGGCTATGGAGCACAATTGCGTGGCAGTGCATGGTGCTGCATGGTGTGCAAATAAGTAGAAACCCACTCAAAGATGTGGCTTAAATGCCAGAAGCTTAAAACCTACAAAAAAAGTATAAAAAAAAAAAAAAGCTCAAAAGAACCAATGAGGTAATCTCATCTTTGATCACCAGGTGCCATGGTGGTGAGAAAATCCTTCTATCTGGTTTAACCTTTAAGTAAGGGCAAGGCATCCAGATTCAAGGAGATCATAGCCCTACTACACTCAGTTCTCATTAGCTCAGTAATCAAGCACAATGCACCCTTCAGCATGTATCTAACCAGGCATTTGCCGGCAGCTATTGCTGCCACACCAGTTCCTCACTAAAAGAATACAGGGTGTAAATAACATGTCCTGTGTTGGCCACATCAAAGCCCCATCCATGTACTGAGTCTCCTACAGACTAGTGAGAAGTGATCCATGTCTAATCTACAAGATATTCACCCTTCCAGTCCTTATGAACCTGTGATACATTCAGTAAACAAACAGCACTGCAATTACCTGATCTAAGGCTCTAAACCTTGTCTGTGACATAAGCATAAAATGTTGGAGGAACGGATGTGTTTCACAGATTACCCTTCTCTGGAACAGACTCCCCTTAATGTGGCACAGCACCCTTCTTTAATACTATTCAAATGCAATTTGGACCAATAGATGGGAAATTAAAAATTCACCCCTGGCTTGTCACCTGTGGGCTTTACGGGCAGGAGCAGCTTGTACATGCTCTAAGGCACAGGCAATGACTGGACAGCTCCATGGAGTTACTCCAAGTTCAGATTACTGTGGGTAAGGACCTCATTCAAGTCATAGCTAGTTATAGATCCCCCTCCATGAATCATGTTGTGCACAAAGCCTACTTGACCAAACTGGAATCCATCCAAATACAGCTAAACACTCTGGTCATGGGGGTTTCAGTTATCCCACCATCAACTGGGAAACCTACTCCAGCCCTAACTCACTTGCACAAAAGTTCCTTGACTTTGTTAACTAAAATACCCTAGAACAAATTATTCAACTCCAACAAGAGAAACAAACACATACTAGATCTTGTTCTCACTAATCCAACAAACAAATGCAACTGTCGGACCCTCATTAGTTAACTCTGACTACAAACCAGTCTCCTTCGAACTGGCATTAATACCAGAACTTGCAAAAAGTGAAGGCAGACTAAAAAAATTCACCAAGGCAAATGATACCCTCCTAGGAGTTGGTATAAATGCATTCCAAGCCCTATTCCCAGCTGGAAGTGGCAACTACACCAAAACGTACACTGAAGCCCTGTACAATTACATGTATAAGTGTATAGACACGATTGTTCTAGACAGAATCAAAGCCAGAGCCCAAGAAGGAACAAGCCACCCTGGTGGACATCCAGCATCAATAAACTTTACAACAAATGCAAAAACTGCTGCCTAAGAAAACTAAGATGAGCCCCCAACAATGGAAAAGCCTCAACAGGCAAATGCAACATGTCAAATCCTCTAAGGGTAACTTTGAGCAAAACTTAGCAGTCACCGCCAAGAATAACCATAAGGCCTTTTACAGCTATGAGCATAGCCTAAAAGGTAATCCCCAAGAGTGTGCCAAGCTAGTGACTAATGATATTACATACTGATCCTACAGTGATAGCAGACCTGCTAGTGGACAGATTTGCTGTAAATTTCCCTCATTATCTCCTCCAAACTTATCACAACCTTGCCCCCAACATCCCCTACATATCTGAAGAGCAGAACATTAAAGCCTTGTCTAAGGCAAAAAAAAAAAAACACAGCCTCTATGGCACCAGATGGCATCCCAGGCTGTCTTCTAAACAAACTAAAACATTAACTATCATCGCCATTAAGTACCCTATTTAATCATAGTTTAACCACAGGCTTTGTTCCTGTGGAATGGAGAACAGCAACAATTATTCTCTTATACAAAGGTAGATTAACTAATCTCACTATATTTACTGACTAAGCTAAAGAATTACAGTTCCCTGATTACTCACAAAAGCAAGTCCGGCAGATAAATGCTGAGCTGATTACTCCAAAGGCAAGATGGAAGTTTCTCTCCCATTGAGAATGGCTGAGAAGTCACTCTGTGAATGTCTGAGGTAACTCTCTAAGAATGTATGAGATATCTGCGAGAGATCTTTCCCTCTCAGTTTCCATGGTTACTGTTGCTGCAAGAGTTCGGACCTATCCATCACTACTATCTAGAGGAATCATTACAGAATTATATCATCTCTTGTCACCTGACTCTGGTGCAAGACACACACACAGAGCTTTGTTAAGATATGAGGCAGCATCTGAAAGTTATAAAACAATTTCAAAACCAGCTGGACTGAGATTAGTTAAATATAACTGTCTGGAATTCATGTATATCCCTCTCTGTCCAGCAAAACCCACTGTTGATGCATTTTTAACACAAGCAACTTTACAAATACAAAAACATCTACACAGATCAGTGTAAAAATTAAATAACAAAAAAATAATTACAAAACTCCAGCTAATTATGGTAGCAAATGTTATACATACTTTGCCTGTCTCTCCCTGGCACAGATGCCACTGCCTCACATCATCACACACACTATCAAACTAACAACAATACCCTATGTACCAATGAAGTGGTAAGGGTTCTGGGATCACAAGTACATTGCGAACTTAACTTTGACCAACATGTATCTACTGTAGTAAGAAAGACTTTCTACATAGCACACTTGATTAGCAAAGGCAATGCCTCTAGAGCAAAGAAGTTTATAACCCTCCTATACTTATCACTATTCAGGCCCATAATTGAGTATAACACCCCTTTTAGCATGTACCATACAAAACACCTGCAGCAATTGGAGAGACCTCAGAGGTTTCTAATAAAGAAGATCAAGGGACTCCAGCACCTGCCTTACACAGACCGACTAAAAGAACCTGTCGCTACACTATGTATTGTATATCTTTCTTAGGGAAGACCTGTTCCTACTTGGCACACAGAGCAACCTCTGACCTAAATCTAATGTACTTGCTGCTAAATCAAACCGGAATATAGCTACCTCTTCCATGAACATAAATATGGCCTGCAACATGAATAGGATGTGCTGGAGGGACAGATTCATAACCCAGCAACTGCTGCATCTTTGGAATAGGATGCCAATTCATGTGAACCAGAGCACCTCTATGACACTGTTCAAAAAGAACATGGATGACTGGACAGGGCACCATAAATTCTTACTGGGAGTAGTACCCACAACCCTCCTGGACATGGGCAGTCATTACTAAATACAATCCCTGGGTACTGACTAGAGTATATCTGGTATTAAATTGGGATGAAATGGCTAGGCTTGAAATTACCTTTTGGTCAATAGCCTAGTAACCTCCAATGATCCTATATATCAAATTCATTCTAGTCCTAGGGCAATGATAATTATGAAAATGGAGACATGAATGGCTAGGCTTAAAAAGGTCCTTTGGCCATTAGCTAAGTAAGTTCTTATAATCCTATCAGGGTTTTCTACAGGGGGTTGAAAATGCATAAAATTGTTTTCCTCGGAAAGTTGTAAAATAAAAACATGATGCCAGTCAGGAATACAAATAATAACCACAACTTAGTGGAATGTAGGAAAAGGTAGGAAACCAATTAGCAATGAGCTTCTTTTTAGAAAAAATACACCTTAATCAAAGTTTCATTTTTCTGAACTTGTTAAATCTCCCAGCAAGGAAAACTACTAACAGGAGTCTGTGTATGTTATGTACTGCCTGATTAACATACAATAATAATAATAATAATGTAGTACTTAAACTACTAACAGGAGTCTGTGTATGTTATGTACTGCCTGATTAACATACAATAATAATAATAATAATAATAATAATAATGTAGTACTTAAACTACTAACAGGAGTCTGTGTATGTTATGTACTGCCTGATTAACATACAATAATAATAATAATGTAGTACTTAAACTACTAACAGGAGTCTGTGTATGTTATGTACTGCCTGATTAACATACAATAATAATAATGTAGTACTTAAACTACTAATAGGAGTCTGTGTATGTTATGTACTGCCTGATTAACATACAATAATAATAATAATGTAGTACTTAAACTACTAACAGGAGTCTGTGTATGTTATGTACTGCCTGATTAACATAAAATAAAAATAAATAAATAATAAAAATGTATTACTTTGGCCAGCTGTAGTTCATAGTACATTTTCAGCCAGTTTAGGTCTAAAGCATTTAATCACATATTCATGCTCATATTTGTCTAAGCATAGGCCTGAGCTTTAGCAAGCAATCTCATTAAATGTGATTAAAGAACAATCACAAGTGATGATCTTTAAATGTGTGCAAATTGGTCCCTGTACAACACAAGCACAACCTATTAGCACATAATTTTCACCTTTATCTACCATCACCATTAGTTACAACACAAAAAGCACAGCCAGTTGGGGGAGGGGGTACACCGCTGTGTTTCTGTAAAGATACGGAATACCATTTGTAACCCTTCTCCATCTCGTTATTGAAGCCTCGCTACTAAATATTTAATTTACTTACATGTGATTGTATATATGTATGTATATACGTATTTATTTAATGTAATGAAACCAAAAAATAATCAGTTTTCGGGCCTAAACCATAAATGTTCAATACACATGCACACAAGTACCTCTAAGCGCTCTTGAATTTGGAGGATCACATCTAATTTGTTCTCAATCTTTTGTTCCATCCCTCCTAAATTTAGAAAATATTTTGAGTTAATAGCACCAGTAAGAGTACCTAATATGGAACCATCGGAAATTTTGGTCTACTCTTAACAGAATTCTTTCTCCAGACTGTGCCTTTAACCCCAGACCTTACCCAAACACATCACCTCAGGAAACCGTTACTCTCCTCAACAAACACTTTATTGACACCATCCAAACACTCATACCTTCCAGCTGTAGCACAACTTCTTTGCCTACCTCTCCCAACCATCCAGGCAAACATCTATTCTCCTTTTACCCTGTTCCTACTTCCTACATCAGATCTCTTATTCTAAAGCTCAAACCTTGCTCTCCCTCCACTGATAATCTACCTCCTACCTTCCTCAAACTTGCTGCTGAATCCATTGCCTATCCAGTATCTATTCTAATCAATAGATCAATTCAGGAATCCACCATCCCCACCCTATGGAAATCTTTTTTCATTATTCCTCTACATAAAGGAGGACAATCAACAGGCCCATCTAACTACCGACCCATCGCCATCCTATCTCCCTCTCTAGGATTCTTGAAAAATGCATTCACTCACAGCTTCTTAACCACCTCCTCCAGCATAACCTTCTCACTCCCACTCAGCACAGCTTCTGTCCTAACCACAGCACAACTACTGCCCTCCTATCTTTCACACATACGATTGCTGTGGCCCAAGATAACAATAAACTAATTTCTTGTCTCTTCCTAGACGTTTCCAAGGCCTTTGATACAGTCTCCCACCCCCTACTGCTATCTAAACTTGCTAATCTCAACCTATCTTCCACATCCCCTGCCTGGTTCTCCAGTTATCTATCTGGCAGGCAGCAATCTGTTAAACGGCTCTCATCTTTTTCTCCATTTATACCTGTTCCATCTTGGGTCCCCTGATGTTTAATGTCTTTACCAGCGACCTCTATACATCTTGTAAACAATCCTCCCTCATCCAATACGCAGACAACTCAACTCTCATCTCCATCTCTAACAATATCGCTGAACTCCAATCCCTAACCAAACATGCCTTTCTATCCACTGAAGAATGGCTGTCTGATAATCTACTTATCCTTAACCCTAAGAAGACCAAGCTCTTACTCTTTTTCTCTCGTTCTCTCACTAATCACAAATCCACCTTTGCTATTACTTCCTCTAAAATACAATAATCCAACCCGAAACCCACAGAAAACTCCTTGGAGTTATCATTGATGATGAATTCAAATTCAACCAGCACATACTCCAATGTATAAAAAAGACACACCAAAAACTAGGTTTACTGTATCACAACAAAAAACGTCTAACCCCTAATGCCAGACTATCCCTTGCACAGGCACTCCTCCTCCCCTACATTCTATACACTGCCACAGTTTTTACCAACATTCAGACCACAACCTTGAACAAACTTCAACAAACTTACCATAAGATAGCTAGATTTATCACAAACTTTCCATACAATGCACATCACTGTCTCACCCTAAACACCCTCCAGTGGCTTGAACTCCCCCAACAACTACTGCTATCACAATTTCAAATGTTACACTGCATTCTTTACAAACCTTCATCCTGTCCTGCTCTCTCTTCCTTTGTCTCTGTCTATACTCCAACTCGGACTCTCTGTACCTCTAATCAGAAACTGCTAGACATCTACCAACCCAAAAAAAAAACAGTAGGCAAACTTCTATATAAACACTCTGTGGCCCAAGCGAAGGGGGCAGTGAAAGCCAACACATTCTGATTAGGCTTATAAATGCCTTCAGGCAGATAGCTCAGTACCTACCTATAAGCTGGGAACAAACTTCCCCTAGATGTACGTTCCATCACCCACCCTTCACACTTTAAAAATAAACTCAGACTTCATCTACTAAACTCCAAAACTTGCCCTTGTCAAGACCCAACCTAAACTCCCCATACCCCAAATACACACCTAAACATTCCCTCCCTTTTCATCTAAGTACACTATTATATGGATACTTATTAAACCTAATGAATGTATGGATGGTCAGCATTCTTATGTAAATTTGTAATATAGCATTTCTCTGTAAAACATGATGTGTATATTCCTTTGTGCATGCAATTTACTTGTGTCTTTACTATCTGTTTACCATATCTTTTGTAATTCTGTAGACTCAGATGTTCTAATTTCTGTAAACTGCTTGAATGGAGCTTTTATCCTGGGGTCTCCACTGAAAATGGACCACAAGCCCAACTGGACCAACCCGGTCAACAAATGCCAATAAATAAATAAATATATTTTCCCTAATTATTTTTTCTTTGTCCATAACTTCAAGGTAAAAGTTGACAGCATGCAGATTGTGCTAACACATATGTAGCTATTTACCACATTAGAGGAGTGGGCCACTTTTTTCCCATTTTCAGGCTCCAGTTTTACATAACAAAAAATAATGTTTGCTACAGTCTTTTGAAAAAAAGAAGAATGCTTACAATTAAAAGTGAGTACACTCAACAAAACAAATACTGACTGACTGCTCTGCAATTTGTAGCATGTTACAGGCCACCCTCTCAAACTCAGGAACCTCACATGGCCTTCCTGAAAACATTGGAGGGAATAAATGTATCTCCAAACACCATCATACTAGGTGATTTCAACTACCCTAATATAGACTGGGAACACTACTCAAGCCCAAACACTCTAGCCCAAAGGTTCCTGGAGTTCATAAACTCAAATGCCATGGAACAACTAGTCACCATCCCCACAAGAGGAGAAAACATACTTGATCTCATCATCACGAACATAGGATCACAATGTTCAACACCGGAAGTATACCCTCACTGGTGAGATCAGATCATAAACTAATCTCGCTGGAGGTCCTCATCCCGCCCCCACCTGAAATAAAAAAGACCACAGTGAAAAACTTCTCAAAAGCCGACTTCACACTTCTAAAAACTAGCGTGGTCTCCTTTAAGGCCCCTGAGCCAGTGGTAAACATTACTCAAACCGCTGAATCACTTACAAATGCCTTCTACCAGCACCTACAGGACTGCATGGATCAGGCAATCCCAAACAAAACTAAGACTCTTTGTACCAAAGGCAAGTGTCCAGTCTGATGGACCCCAGCCATGAACAAGCTCTACAACAAAAGGAGGAAGCTACTACAAGATAGAGCAAAATCCTTGAAAGGTAAGACACCTTTGATCATTATAAGTAAAAAACTAAGAGCTCTCATAAAATCATCCAAGGCAAATTTTGAGAGAAAAATCGCCAAGGACTCAAAAGACAATCATAAGGCCTTCTTTAGCTATGTTAGAAACCTAGGAGGAAGCTCCCAGATATGCTCAGAATTAGTTCAAAATGATGTGAAGATTACTGAACCTACACACATTGCCAACATACTGGCTGACAGATTCAGTGCAAACCCCCTCCCCAAAAGGAGAGATATCTATACCAGAGGATTGTAGCCCCCCAAACATCTCCAACGCCCAGGTGAGAACTGCCCTCTCCAAGGCAAAAAACACAGCATCCATGGGACCGGATGGTGTCCCCAGCTGTGTGCTCCACGAACTCAATGAGGAATTAAACCCGCAGTTAGGACAGCTGTTTAATCTTAGCCTCACCTCAGGATATGTACCCAAGGAGTGGCGCACGGCGACTGTGGTCCCACTTCACAAGGGCGGTGCCTCCACCGACCCTGGTAATTACCGTCCCATTAGCTTGACAAGCCTTATCTGCAAAGCCATGGAGAGGATCATAATGGAACTCATAAATAAAGACATAGGGAACTTGCAGACTTTGGATCCAACCCAGTTTGGCTTTGTCAAAGGCAGATCATGCCTTTTAAACTTGGTTGACTTTTTCGAGACAGTCACCAAGGCCATTGATGAGGCAAAGGCAGTCCATACAGCCTACCTCGACCTGGCAAAGGCCTTCGACACAATACTCCACTCAGGTATCATCGAAAAACTCATCAGCTTGAATGTAAACCCATACATCACAAGATGGGTTGCAAACTGGCTAAGTGACAGAACCCACAGGGTCAGAGTTGCTGGAGCCATGTCAGACTCAAAGCCTGTCACAAGTGGTGTCCCACAGGGCTCAGTCCTGGGTCCACTCTTGTTCGGCATCTACTTTTCTGAAGTACAAGCAAACACAGGAGGGTTATGGCTGACAAAGTTTGCAGATGACTGCAAACTGGGCCATAGTCGAAAACACATCTGACACAGATATCCTTCAGAAGGGCCTCACAGAAACGGATAACTGGTGCCAGAGCCATGGCCTAAAGTTAAACGCCAAGAAATGCATAGTCATACCCTTCGGGAAAAACAAGGTTACCCCTAGCTACCATATAGGTGGCAATCCACTGAGCACAGAAGAAGTCATCAGGGATCTGGGGACCCAGGTTGACAGTAGCCTTTCGTTTGACACTCATGTTGCTAAAGTAGTTAGGAAAACCTTCTACATTGCCCACCTGATCATGAAGGGATTCACATCTAGATCAAGGGAGGTCATCGTCCCCCTGTACTCATCACTCATTAGACCTATGATTGAGTACAATGCCCCATTCGGAATGTATCTGACCCGGCACCTGCAGCAGCTGGAAAGGCCCCAAAAGTTCCTCACCAAAAGGATAAAGGGTCTCAAAAATATGTCTTATGCTGCCCGACTGAAAGAACTCCAGCTCTATTCAGTCTCATACCGTTTGCTCAGAGGTGACCTGTGCCTGACATATAAGGCCATGTCAAACCCAGATTTGATGAATATGCTTCACCTCAAAAAATCTAGATCCCTCAGAACCACAAGGGCGGAGACTTAAACCTTGACACGGTTATTAATAGAACGTGCTGGAGGGACAAATTCATCACCCAGAGACTCCCTATGCTGTGGAACAAAATCCCGGTACATGTGAGGCAGAGCACCTCGCTGGCCTTGTTCAAGAGGAATCTTGACCAATGGATGGGAGATCGCAGATATACCCCAGGGATTACTTCAGTGTCACTGCTTGACAGAGGCACAGCAAAATAATAGGCATAGTTTTATTCAAACTAAAGGGGTGGCGAAAGCCACATAACTATGGGCTAGGCTTATAAATGCCCTTGGGCAGATAGCCTAGTATGAACCTATGAACCTATGAAATATGTCTTCAACTGTCTAATCAATAAAAAAGGGTTCTGTAGCCACACACATGGCCTTTACCACTATCTCCATTACCAGCTTGGTGGATAAGGGATTCCTGAGGCAGTGTAGAAATTGTCTCATTTATTCTGACAACCAGTAAATTCTCAAACCAATATGATATATGAAAGATGTATTTACACAATGTCACTGGAGGCAAAGCCCACACATAAAAGCACTTCTAATGTCAATATGGCTGTCAGCAGTACACACAATGCACCCATCACAAAATTCAAAACAAACACTTAAACTCACATATTCTGAGGCATTCAAATGCAACCTACCTAAACCCCAAAGACCTCCTAGATGAAGTACACATAACAAACCCCATCAGCAATTCTGAACATACTCTTTTTAAAACATCAACGCATACAGCCACGTCTCAAGGAGCCTCTGTTTCTAAGCCCATAAGGCAAGCTACCACAGAATCCAACATTCTAGCCATTGGAGATGCCATTGTGAGACACACTGATGTCCGTCTCACCAGGCTGAGTAAGGAGAAAGCCATGGTCAGTTGCTTCACAGGGGCCAGGATACACCACATTATGCACACACTTAGGTCACTGGACCACAAGTACAAGTATGACTCAATCACAGTCCATGTGGGTGTAAATGGCCTGAGATGTACATCCCTGGACTATATGAAGAGAGACATCATGGAGTTCTTGGAATGTGTGTCTCAGGCTGGTATTAGCCTATCACTGAGCAGCATTTTCTCCAAGGATGATGCCATAATACAAACAGTAGATGACTGACTTTAACAGTTAGCTTAGTCTCTGGTGTCATTCTAAGGGGGTGCAATATTCATCAATATCGAAGGAGCTACTATAAAGACGAGGTGTCTCGATTTACATAAAAAATAAATATACCACTAGACTTGTCAAACAGGGCAATTCACTTGAGATTCTCCATATTAAAATCCAGTATCACTTCCTTGTCCTTGCAAACTATAGGCCTCCCTCTATGACTACTCATCACACACACACACACACACACACACACACACACACACACACACACACACACACACACACACACACACACACACACACATATGTGTGTATATAAAATGTGTGCATGTTTTATATATATATGGAGTTTCTTCAGTCAAGCTGCATAGGGAATCTGTTTGAGGCCAGTGATCCTCTTGGTGAGGTACTTCTGTGGTCTTTCCAGCTGTTGCAGGTGTCTTGTAAGGTACATCCCAAATGGGGCATTGTACTCTATGATGGGTCTGATGAGTGATGTGTAGAAGTGCACAATGACCTCTTTTGATCTGGATGAGAACCCTTTTGTGATTAGGTGGGCTACGTAGAAGGATTTTCTAATCACTTTGGCAATGTGATTACAAAGGTGAGATTACTATCTTCTTGGGTCCCCAGATCCCTTATTACGTCTTCTGTATTTAGGGGACTACCACCTATGTGGTAGTTTGTGGGTACTTTGTTTTTTCCAAACGGGATGACTATACACTTTTTGGCATTTAGCTTGAGGCCATGATTTTGACACCAGGTATCCATCTCAGTGAGACCCTTTTGGAGGATGTCTGTGTCAGTCGGAGAGTCAATTATAGCCCCTAGTTTGCAGTCGTCTGTGAACTTGGTCAGCCATAGTCCTCCTGTGCTTGCCTGTACCTCTGAGATGTATATGCCAAACAGGAGGGGTCCTAGGACTGAGCCCTGGGGAACGCCACTTGTAACCAGTTTAGAGTCGGACCTAGCTCCCACAACTCTCACCATGTGGGTTCTGTCCATGAGCCAGTTGACACCCCATCTTGTGATGTAGGGGTTTAGGTTCAGGCTGGTGAGCTTGTCTATAATACCAGAATGGGGAATGGTGTCGAAGGCCTTATTGAGATCTAGGAAAGCTGTGTGTACCACCTTTCCCTCATCTATAGCCTTGGTAACTATCTCAAAGAAGTCCACCAGGCTAGGAGGCATGATCTGCCCTTAACAAAGCCAAACTGGGAGGAATCCAGTGTTTGTAGGTTCCCAATGTTGCTGTTAATGAGTTCTATGATGATGCACTCCATAGCCTTGCAGACCAAGCTAGTCAGGCTTATAGGGCGATAGTTCCCGGGGTCTGTTATGGCTCCATCTTTGTGGAGCAGAATAACCATTGCTGTGCGCAACTCTGTGGGTATATAGCCTGTGGAGAGGCTGAGTTTGAACAGTGTGTTTAGGTGAGGGGTTAGTTCATCTTTGAGCTCATGTAGGATGCAGCCGGGGACACCGTCCAGTCCCATTGATGCTGTGTTTTTGGCTTTGGAGAGGGCTGTTTTAACCTGAGTGTCTGTGATTTTAGGGACTCTACATTCTTCTGGTATGGTTATGGGCCCTTTTGGGGGTGAGAAGGGGATGAAGTTTGCACTGAACTTGTCCAGGATGTTGGCGATATTGGTTGGTTCAGTGTATTTTGTGCCATTCTGCACTAACTCCAAGCAGATCTGAGCATTGCCACTTAGATTCTTGACATAGCTAAAGAATGCCTTGTGGTTATCTTTGGAGTCCTTGGCAATTTTTCTTTCAAAGCTCGCCTTGGATGATTTTATGAGGGATCGTAGTTTCTTGCTGATACTGATCAGGGATGTCTTCCCTTCTTGGGATTTTACTCTTTTCTGTACTAGTTTCCTCCTTCTATTGTATAGCTTGTTTATGGCAGGAGTCCACCAGACTGGTTTCCTTTTCTTGGAGGAGTGAGTCTTGGTTTTGCTTGGGATGGCAACATCCATGCATTCTTGTAGCTGCCCATAGAATGCATTAGTAAAGGCTTTTGCAGCTTATACACTGTTATCCTTCAACATGTGGGCTTTGAAACTTTCCACCTCGGTCTTAAGTAACGTGAAGTTTGCTTTTGAAATGTTTTTCATGGTGGTTCTCTTGTCTGGGGGTGGGGGCGGAATATGGATATCCAAAGTGATTTGTTTATGGTCAGATCTAACTAGCGAGGGGTTGACCTCTGGTGTAGAACACTGGTTGCAAATGTTGGTGATGACCAGGTCCAATATGTTGTCACCTCTGGTGGGGGTGTTGACCAGTTAAACCAGGGCATTTGAGTTTATAAATTCCAGGAAAAATTGGGCAAGGGAGTTAGTACTTGAGTAGTTCTCCCAGTTATTGTTTGGGTAATTAAAATCACCCGATATTAGGGTGTTTGGTAGGACCTTTATGTTTCCCAGTGTTTCCAGAAATGCGGAATGGGGATCCTGGGACATGGTGGGTGATCTGTAGCAAGCTACAATTTGAATTGCAGTTTTGCCCATTGTTAGTTGCACGTGGATGAAATATATAAATAGATAGACTGATAGACAGATAGATACACATGCAGTAAAAGCCATTAATTTACTGTGGTTTCATGACATTTCAGTTCTAATTGAAGGTATACCTCTCAACCTTATAGTATAGAGAAAAAAGCCTTGACAGAAACATTTCATTGGCTAAACTGGTTACTAAATGACTGGAAAATGAATATTTACTCAGCCATAAATTTGTTACAGAACACAAATCATGTTTATGTTAGTCCTTTGTAAGAACTGTTTACTATTAAAAAAATGAGTACACTCAACAAAACAAATAAACTGTTTCCAACTGTCTAATCAATAAAAAATTGGTCTGTTGCCATGGATACGAACTTAGACACTATCTCTGTTACCATCTTGGTGGATATGGGCATCCTGAAACAATGCAGAACTTGCCTCATGTTTAGTGACAGCCAGTTAATTCTCAAACTGATATGGTATGTGAGAACTATATTTACACAATGTCACTGGAGGCAAAGCTCTCACATGAAAGCAGTCCTAATGTCAATAAGGTTGCCAGTAGTACACATGCTGCACCCATCACATACAATTCAAAGCAACCACATAGACCCACATATGCTGAGGCACTTAAATATAACCTGCCTAAACCACGAAGACCTCCCAGAAAAAGTACACATAAACCACCTCAGCAATCCTGAACACACTCTTTCAAAACATCTGATCACTTGCCACACAAAGATTCTCTACAACCTTTACTAGGAAATGAGTAGAAAAGTTCAGATGGAGTTGTACAGCAAGGGAAGGAGCAGGAAACATTGGCAGCTATGAAGCAGTCATGGGAGATCGATGCCCCACACCAGTGGTCTCACCCTTGTTGGTCAGGTCTGACCATAAGCTAATCACCCTTGACATCCACATCCCACCCCCACCCGCCAGTAGGGAAACCTCCAAAAAAACTTCTCCAAAGCCAACTTCATGCCACTCAAGTCAGAAGTGACAAACTTCATGACACCCATGCAGATGGGAACTGAAAGTTCGACTGTTGAATTCTACACTAAGGCAATGCACGAGCATATCCACTCATGCATAAATTGTGCCATTCCAAATAGAACCAAGATGCTCTCCTCCAAAATAAGGAATCCAATCTGGTGGTCCCCTGCCATAAACAAACTATACAATGGAAGGCTCCTTGGATCCTGGGAACTATCATCCCATCAGTCTGATGAGCCTGATTTGCAAAGCCACGGAACGCATCATCATGGAACTTATAAACGGGGACATTGGCAACCTTCAGACACTGGTTAGGTGGTCCACACAGCATATCTGGACCTTGCCAAGGCCTTCAACACCATCTCCCACTCTGAAATCATAGATAAACTTACTTCAGACACTGGAACCCACCCAGTTTGGTTTTGTGAAGGGACGATCTTGTCTCCTCAACCTGATTGACTTCTGTGAATCAGTCTCCAGAGCCGTGGACAAGGGTAAGATGGTCCACACAGCATATCTGGACCTCGCCAAGGCCTTTGACACCATTCCCCACTCTGGAATCATAGATAAACTTACTAAGCTGGGAATCAATCCCTACATCACTCAATGGGTTGCCAACTGGCTCACTGACAGAACCCACACTGTAAAAGTAGTCGACTCCAAATCCATCTCCAGACAAATGACAAGTGGAGTACCTCAGGGTACAGTCCTAGGACTGCTCTTGTTTGGCATCTACTTCTCAGAAGTACAGGCCAACACTAAGGGACTCTACCTAACAAAGTTCGCAGATGACTGCAAACTGGGAGCCATTATCTAATCCCCAAATGATGTGGATATTCTACAAAAGGGCCGTACAGAGACAGATGCTTGGTGCCAGAGCCATGGGCTCAACCTGAATGCCAAGAAATGTATAGTTATCCCCTTTGGGAAAAAACATGTACATGTGAATTACCACATAAGTGGCAGTACATTAAACACTGAAAGTATGATAAGAGACTTAGGGACACAGGTGAACAGTAGTCTCACCTTTGATAACCACATCGCCACAACAGTCAGGAAATCCTTCTATGTGCCACATCTCATCACTAAGGGCTTTTCATCCAGAAAAAAGAAGGTCATTATCCCACTGTACTCATCCCTCATTAGACCCATTATAGAGTACAATGCCTCATTTGGTATGTATCTCACAAGACATCTGCAATAGTTGGAAAGGCCGCAGAAATACCTCACTAAAAGAATCACAGGCCTAAAGCAGATACCCTATGCTGACCTGCTAAAAAAACTCCAGCTATACTATGTCGCATGTCGTCTACTCAGAGGTGATCTCTGCTTAACATACAGGGTCATGTCAAACCCAGAGCTGTTGGACATGCTACACTTAAGGAAATCCCAGTCCCTCAGAGCGACACACTCCAAGGATTTAAACCTGGTCATCACAATGAACATAACATGCTGGAGGGAGAGATTCCTGTCCAAGAGACTCCTCATACTCTGGAATAGACTGCCTGTACATATCAAGCAGAGCGCCTCTTTGGCCCTCTTCAAAAGGAACCTTGATGATTGGATGGGAGATAGGAAATTCACCCTGGGGATCACGTCAGTCACCCTGCTAGACAGGGAACCAGGGAAGTAAATATGGGAAGAAATAGCCAGGGAACTGTTATGGCTAGGCTTGTGTAGGCCCTAGGGCCAATAGCCTAGTACTAACCTATGAACCTATAATCATAAAAATGGGTGATGATTACTAAGTTTGCATATGACTGCAAGGTAGATGCAGTCACTGGAGCCTCAAAAGACTTGTCCATCCTGCAGGGAGTTTTGTGTCAAATAAATAACTGGTGTCAAAATCATGGTCTGAAACTAAATACCAAAAAATACATTACTGGATCTTTTGGGAAGTCATCTACCCCTGGGAAATACCACATCGACAATATACCGCTAAGACTCGACCCAGTTGTTCAGGATTTTGGAACTTATGTGGACAGTGACCTAACCTTTGACCAACATGTGTCTGTCGTTGTAAGAAAGTCTTTCTCTATTGTACAGATTATAAACAAGTCTCAGTCTTCACTGGGTGAGTCATTGCAAATAATGCCCTCTTTGGCATGTATCTGTTCGGACACAAGCAACAACTGGAGCTCCCACAAAGATACCTTACTAAAAGGACACAAGGCCTAAACAACAGGTCCTACATGGACCAACTGAAACTCCTGTCGCTATACTCTGTATCCTACAGACTCTTAAGATGTGACTTGTGTCAGGCATACAAGGCATCCTCTCACCTATTACTAATGGATTTACTGCACATCAGTAAGTCAAGTAGCATCAGAAGTACTTTGCCTAGGCATCTAATCCTCTTCTGCCACATTAATAGAATTGTTTGGAGGGAAAGGTATATTTCACACAGTGTACTGCTGCTGTGGAACAGACTCCCCATCCACATAAAACAAAGTTCATCCTTGTCCATTTTCAAGTGAACTTAAATATATGAATGGGAAACAGAAAATTTACCTCAGAACTACCCCATGCACTACAAATGGGCAGATGCAGCTCCTAAATGCTTTCTGCTAGGCATGGGTACACTCAAATTATCTATGGTATGATCCCAGTTATTCTCATTAGAGTGATATGTAATTATCAGCTATGAGTAAGGCCACTCTATAACCACGTGGGATAGGTTACTTCAAGCACAAAAAGGGGAGTTAGCTAGATAAAATGGCCTGTAAGAGCAGCGAGCCTAGTACTTATCTTACCTATGAACCTATACTCTTATATTTGAGCTGCACATACAAAAATGCATACAAAACTCGCCAAAAACTTGGAATGCTTTACACAGCCAAAATACTTTCTAATCAACACAACCTAAGCTACACTTGGCACTACTTAGCACCTCCCTTCACTAGTTTATGGAGCACCCATTCTTACTAACTCCCAGGCAGTACAAAAAGCAAAATGTGAGCAGTGCTACAATAAAGTGGCTAAATTTGAAGCAAATGCCCCATTCAGAACCCACTGCTGTATAGCACTGAAAGCCTAAGTTGGTTAGAACTCACCTAGCAACTAACATATATACTACACAGCTTCTTCCCACCTACATTAACTAGCGATCATCTGCTTGTCTACTACTAAATACCATTCTATACAGCTATGTTCGTACTACATCATTATGTTTCAT
Organism: Protopterus annectens; assembly: GCF_019279795.1. Taxonomy (NCBI): domain Eukaryota; kingdom Metazoa; phylum Chordata; order Ceratodontiformes; family Protopteridae; genus Protopterus; species Protopterus annectens. Next base: position 1,325,994,396 of record NC_056726.1, read on the forward strand.
ATACAGAGCTTCTTCCCACCTGCAGCATTGGCGAGTGATCATCTGCTTGTCTACTACTAAATACCATTCTATACAACTATGTTCGTACTACATCATTATGTTTTATATACAGAGCTTCTTCCCACCTGCAGCATTGGCGAGTGATCATCTGCTTGTCTACTACTAAATACCATTCTATACAACTATGTTCGTACTACATCATTATGTTTCATATACAGAGCTTCTTCCCACCTGCAACATTAGCGAGTGATCATCTGCTTATCTACTACTAAATTCCATTCTATACAACTATGTTCATACCACATCATTAAGATTCAGTGAGGAAAAACATTTTCTGTCCACATTTCAAGCCGGGGACTCCTTATCTTCATCCATCAGTTTAGTATTCTCCCTCCAGTGCTTCAAAACCATTCTGAAATAGTTTTTTTTAGCCAAAATCTGTCTCTGTTTTTACTCAACCTCAGGATAACAATATTTCAAAATATGAACAAGTCCCTATTCATACCTTACACCTCCTAACTCCCCCTTTTCACTCACTTCCTAACTGTATCTAGATATGTAATATTAACTTATTTTTCCATAACTTCATATTGAAATTCCTGCATATATTATGCTAGTTTACATTTAACTTCTAAAAACTGTCTTAAAATGTTTTCATAAATTAAATTACTGTTATACGAGTTGTATTTGTTTTAAATACTTGTGTCACATTATGTCTAATGTGGCATAATTATTTAAACTGTAGATGTTTTGTTTTATTTTTGAGGTTTTTTTAAATTGTTTTCTTTTTTTTTTAAATACTGTGGAACGTTTCTCCCTGGGTCTCCAATAAAAATGGACACCTACCCAGTTAGACTTTCCTGGTAGTCAGATGTCCATAAACAAATATCATGCTTGACCTTAACCTTACAAATGATACCTCTGGCTATACCCCACTAATATAATATAATATAATATAATATAATATAATATAATATAATATAATATAATATAATATAATATAATATATTAAATATTATCAGAGATGAAAAAATATGAAAGCACTATTACTGGTTATTAACTACTTAATACTGCTCAAATATAATCCACAGTGGTGGTGCTGTGGTAGCATTGTCACGTCACAGTAAGACGCTGTCCGGTTCGATTCTCAGCTAGAGCGTCTTCTGCGTGGAGACATGCATGAATGGGCGTACCTTCGTTGAAGGTTGTGCGTCAGGCCTGGCAAGTCGGTACTTAAAAATCAACTGCCAATCATTAGCGGACCGGAGTTCCGCTGTGGTGACCCCTAACAGGGAAAAGCCAAAAGATGCAAACAAATACTGCTCAACTATGCCTGATTTTGCCTCATACTATTACCCTTCTGCTTATAAAATTTCTGATTTTCTGGTAAATGACTGAAGATTAGAGTTAGTCAGTAATTCCAGACATTAGAGTTTCATACTCCGTAGTTTTTAGGAAATCCATGTTGTTCAAAATCTGGCTATTCTCCTACTAACGTTAATTATGGTAATATTTAACAGTTATACCTGAATTTGGACTTGTAAAGGGTATGGTGGTCATTAGTCTAGTAAAAACCTATGAATCTACTAGTTATGCACAAAACATGGCACAGCTATACACTGAATGCATCACGCATATTTATTTCTTCCTACACCATATACTCCAAATTCAAGACTTGACATAAATAATGAAAGAGGAGAAGGTTAACACCCACACTACACCTCAAGCAACACATATCCCTTCTAAACCCACACCACCAACACCCAGAAGAGAATTTAAATAATTTCATAACCTGTAGCATCTTTCAGTAGGTTTGTAATCATGTACCAGAATGTTTTACTGGATCCATGTTTTTCTTTTGTGAAGCAGACTGTTGTTTCAGTTGAGCCAGCAAGAAAGCCTACCCAGTATCTGAACAATAAAACATGGCCATAATCAGTGCCACATACAGCGCCATGAGGTGAAGTGACAACTGCAGTTTCACAACCCCTCAATAAAACTAATTCTAATCTTACTGTCAGTATCCACAAAAGGAAAATGTAATAAATATTGTATAAAAACACATAATTAATAAGCCACACTAACACAGAAAAATACTTTAATTCTAAATTCTTAGCCATTCTAGACTACCAATCAGAACTAGGATTAAACTGGCCCCATGGCTCTCAAAAGCAACCAAACAAAAAATCCTCCTTAGAAATAAACTCTGGGCCAACTGTCGTACTTCTAAAAGCCCTGCAGATCAATTAAAATTTAGACAGCTAAGAAATGAAACAAAAAAGCCATACTGTTGGATAAAAGAAACTTTTACTTTCAGCTCCAACAAACCCACCAAAACAAACCACAAAAATTCTGGTCAGGCATTAATAAACTCTTACACCCAGGTCATTCAGTCACACCCGCCCCTTTAGGCTCTGATCACGATAGTCCCAAGCAAATAGTCAATACCTTTAACACTTGCTTCACAGAGACCACTCAATCTCTTGCCAATCAGCTATCCCCTGACACCTCATCTTTGACCACCTCTATCTCTAACACACCCCTATCATTTCACTTTCAACCTGTTCCCACATCCCTAGTCTGCACCCTTATTCAAAAACTTAAACCTACCACACTCTCTGCAGACCTACTACTTGCAGTATACCCGCAAAAATCTGCAAAAGCCATAGCTTACCCCATTTTCATCCTGATTAATAGAACTATTACTGAAGGAACTATCCCATCTATCTGGAAAATTTCACATATTATCCCCTTGCATAAAGGTGGTAACTCCAACAAATTATAAAACTATAGACCTATAGCCATATTATCTCCACTGGCAAAAGTCATGGAGAAATGCATTCATAAACAACTGTTAAACTACCTAATAGAAAACAACTTACTAGCTAACTGCCAACATGGTTTTAGTCCATTTCATAGCACCACCTCTGCTCTCTTATCCTTCTCTGACTGTATTAATAAAAATCACAATAATGACACTCTATCCTCAGCCCTCTTTATTGATCTTTCAAAAGCCTTCGATATGGTTAACCACCACTTACTCATAAACATACTCAAAAACCTGTCACTAGACGCACTGGCTATACAATGGTTCCAATCCTACTTAAGCAACAGACAGCAGGCCATGATATGGGAGAACAACTTATCTTCCCACCTTCCAATTGCCCTTGGTGTCCCTCAAGGCTCCATATTAGGCCCTCTCCTATTTTCTATTTTTATAAATGACCTACATTCTGTAATGCCTCAAGCTACCTGTATCCAATACACAGATGATTCCACTTTAATATGCTCAGCCACTTCTCCATCAGACCTACAGTCCCTAACCCAAAACATGTTTAATACAGTCGAGAAATGGCCTCGACACTGATGTCTGATCTTGAACCCCAAAAAAACAAAACTGCTACTATTCACTCCCACTCGTAGGGCCTCCCCACTTAACTTTACTGTTATATCAAGCAATGGTACTATCATATCTCCTGATCCTACTACAAAACTTCTTGGAGTACTAATTGATAACAACCTTACCTTTGATTCCCATATTAACAGTACTATAAAAACAGTCAACAAAAATGTAGGATCCTTCTACAGGATTAAACCCTTTCTGACTCCACTAGCCAGGACCACTATTGCCCATACCCACTTAATCTCTACCCTTCTCTATGCCTCCTATATATATATATATATATATATACTAAACTATGTAAAAACAACCTGAACAAGCTGGCTATTTCCTACAATAATATTGCCAGATTTGCAACTGGGTCTGCCTTCAGAACCCATCATTGTAACAATCTTGAACAACTAGGATGGCTAGAGTTGCCAAATCTACTACTATTTAACCAATGAACAGTTGCATACAAGATCCTGTATCAACCTACTAACACACCAATACTTACAAACCTTATCATCCCCTATAATAACCTCAAGACCATAATCGGCCTTAGGCATAGGCCAACTAGTCGGCCGCCTAGACCAGGATAGGGCACCGGGTGGTGTGGTGGGGGGCACCGTGATGCCCTTTTGCCTAGGGCACCAGTTGACCTAAGGCTGCTCCTGCTCGAGACCCTACGCTCATCAAATAAACTACTTGTTCAAATAGGTAAAACTAACAATATGGCTGGTGACTCTTTGTTGTCTAATACTATGGGTAAAACCTGGAACTCCCTCCCCAGTGACCTAACCTCCTTTTCCTCAACAACATTATTTAAAAGCAAACTGAAACCACACCTTAAATCACAATGATTATGCCCTTGTGCTAACCCTGACTAACTACCTTAATTCTTTCTAGGTACTATTCACCATACCTGTATAAGCTAGTTACTTTTCTGTTAACTGTAAAGAGAGTGTGTTCCTATATTTAAAAATGTTATTAGAGATATCTCTGAATGGCTAACCATAGCTGAGATGTACCATAATTCTGTTTACAGAAATGCAATGAAATGTAATGAATGGCAAAATATCTGTAAATGTAGCTGCATTTGTAAATGTCACATAACATAAATAATACTGTGTTTTGTGGAGCTTTTCTCCCCGGGCCTCTACTGAAAATGGACATATGTCCAGTTGGACTAGCCCGGTCAATAAATGCAAAATAAAAATAAATAAATAAAACACCTTCTGCAATGACCACATATTCTCAGTTGAGCTAAAATCCAGCAGTACAAAGCTAAAAGAACATGGTAAACCTCCTAGAAAACCAGACTATCAAGCAATCAATGAACAAAAATAGCCAGTTAACAATGTAAACAAAATCAAACACTGAAATTACTGCACACTTCAATAGCAGGAAAAGTAGCAACCAATAAATAATTTGTATCTGGCATACAAGGCCATCTGAGACCCAGCCTTGAAGGAGTTGCTGCATATCCGTAAGTCAAACTCCACTCGTGCAACCTGCACACAAGGCCTCAACCTGGTCTGTGACATTAATAGAACTTGATGGCAGGATAGATTTGTGTCCCAAAGACTCTCCCATTTTTGGAAAAGACACCCTCTCCATGTCAAGCAGAGTACCTCGCTAGCCCTCTTTAAGAGGAACCTGGATGACTGGATGGGAAATAGAAAATACACCCCTGGGATCCCATCTGTGTCCCTGCTGGATAGGGGAAACAGGTGCTGACTTTGTGGGAACATGAGGAAAATTCTTGGCTAGGGCTTATAAGGGCCTCTGGGTCCACTATGAAATCACAAGATCCCACGATCTCGACTTTCAGTATCCTGAAGCCAAAATGTCGAGATTGTGGAATCTCGAAATTGTAAAACAAAAAAAAAAAGATGACAACATTTAAAAACATGTTTTTGCAGGGGTGGGCAAGCCCTCCTGCACCCACCACACCCTCTGCAACCTAAATATATTAATTCCGAGATCGCTGTACAGTGAAGAGAACGGTAATGTAGATGGTTATACAGTGCGGAATGGTCAGCAGTGGAGTTCCACAGGGGTTAGTGCCGGGCCCACTACTGTTTGGAATATACTTCTCAGAAGTTCAGGCAAAAACATAGGGGCTGTGCCTGACTAAGTTTGCTGATGACTGCAAATTAGGTGCAATCATTGAATCCACAAACAATGTCAACATACTTCAAGAGGGACTTACACAAATAATGGTTGGTGCCAAAGCCGTGGACTGAAACTCAGTGCTAAAAATGTATTATCATCCCCTTTGGTAAAAATGATATCCCTGCAGACTATCATATAGTAATACCCTAACGTAACAACTCAGTAGTGAGAGACTTTGAAACGCAATTTGAATGTAGCCTAAACTTTGACCACCATGCACCTACTGTGGTAAGGAAGGCATTCTGTGTTGCTCACCTCATTATCAAAGGTATTGCCTCAAGAGTGAAAGAGGACAAAACTCCCCTGTACTCAACCCTTATCAGGCCAATAACTGAGTACAGGGCTTCCTTTGGTATGTACCTTGCCAGGCACCTGCAGCAAATTGAGAGACCTCAGAGATTTCCAACCAAGAAAATCACAGGGTCTCCAGCACATCATGCATTGACATATTGAAGTCACCATCACTGTACTCAGTAGCGTACAGACTACATAGAGAAGACTTGTGCCTGGCCCGCTGAGCAATCTCATATCCAAACCTAATGGAAATGCTGCACATCTACAAGTCAAATGGGATAAGGGTCACTTGCTCCAGGGATCTTAACCTGGCCTGTGACAAAAATAGGGCCTGCTGGAGAGACAGATATGTCTGTCAGAGTTTGCCACTCCTCTGGAACAGACTGCCAATTCACATCATACAGAGCCCCTCTATGACTTTGTTTATGTGTAGCCTGGATGACTGGATGGAAAACCATAAATTCCTTGCCAGAGGTTTCACCTATGACCCTCCTAGATATGGGCAGTCATTGCTAACTAAGATCTTTAGTTTCTTTTATATTGGGTTTCCCTAGTATTATATTGGGTACACATGGCTAGGCTTATAAAGACCTTTGGGCTGCAGTCTAGTAACCACCTATGCACATATCAAGTAAAGAGTATTCTTGCTTTCATCCATCTAAATCTTTAGAGATGATAATCTTACTTGTGATTGACACACTCTCAGACTGCACTGCATTTTTTTCAGGGTAACTGTTGCCATATCCTTAAGAATTTGGTGGGTGAAGGTACTTAGGACGAAGCAAGCACAGCAGCAGGTGGTCAGGAATAATTACATGTAGACATTAAATTCAAACAGAAACCCCCCTTTTTTATGTGAATGTTCTAAGTGAATGTTTTTTAGCTGAATGTTTTTACATTTGTTTTTTGTTAATTAATTAAGTAATTGTAATTGAAATGTGATTGGTTAAAATTTTTTGACCATTTTATATAAAAGGGTAGCACTAATTGAGTTGTGTGTTCTGAAGAAGGCCATTGTTTTGGTTGAAAGCGCTTAACCAGTGGTATTAAAGTTTCATGAGAAGGATTCAGTGACTCCACTATTTCTTGTGTTTCTGTTTGAATTTGTGTTGTGTTACATAAGTTCGAGGCATCCAAGGCAGTTTTCTTTTCTTCTCTACATGTAAACATTACTTTGTCATTACAGAGTTGGAGTTCTTTCTGGATATGCAAACAGAAGGCAAACAAGGGACTCCCAAATCAAAATCGGACAACATATGTATAGTTCAGGAAGGGAGCAATCAGAAAAGGGGTGAGATGAAGAATAATTGGACATTTTTACACTATGCTACTTTCACAGTGGGCTCAATTCAAGAGAGTGACACTGGAAACAGCACCAGTACTAGTGTGAGTGCAGAATCATTCACAGTATCAACGGACATATGAGAATAATAGATAATAAACACCCTCAGTACAGGTAATTAGATGGCTTACAAAAGGGTACTACAGCAGTTTAGAGACACTAGAAAGGTGCAAGGTTGTCCAGGTGTATGGCTCATAACAGTAATACAATGGAGGGCACACACCCGGCTACTGTTAGAGTCTGATTAAAACAAATTGAAGGCAGAATTACACCTGGCAAGCTATCAGCTGGCTGCAGAAGTTATGGACAGATAGTGCAAGTCTTATGGGACAGACTCCAAAATATATATAATCAGTAATACAACAGATTGATTTTCCTAGCCTGTTGTTTATCAGCCCTATGTGGAGCAGTTAGCTGGTCAAAATAAGAATATTCTAATGAAAAATTGGAACAACCTCTGACTGATCAGGAGGTGAAGAACCAGTGACTGGGTCCAGCCTCAGGGGCCACAGAATGGAATGTAGTACAGTGCCTCCAACATTACCAAACACTGTGCCTACAACGCAGAAACCCACTCACACAATTTCATCATAGACTGGTACTTAAGAAGGAGCAGTTTTCTGCCATGAAAAGGGTACCCTGCTTACCCAACTTCAGGTGAGTCTGTATTGAAGAAAACAGTGTACTGGTGAAGCTTAGAAACCATAAAATATGCCATATGCTCAGCTAGATTCCACACTCATTTAGTATAGCAGCAGCTTTTCATCTGCAGTGGGCAAGGACATCATGGGAGAACATCAACAAATTTGGATGATGGAAGTACAACACTTATGAAACATAGCTGAAAAATAACCTCTTCTACCACGCCTAACATTGTTGTCTTTTATGTGCAGAACCTGGGTATAACCTGTAAGACACATATTGTACCTTCCAACAATACCTTTTGTTGACTGGAGCTTCCTACATGTTTGATCACCTTGTGGCTTGCTGGTGCTCTTCCATGTGAATGGAAACCCCTGTCTTATATATCACCTACAGTCATCCCTTTCCATAAAGGAGGAGTGACTACAGACCCTGGAAATTATCACCCCATTAGCCTGACAAGTCTGATATGTAAGACTATGGAGCACATCATCATGGACCTAATTAACAAGGATATATGGAATCTCCAAACTCTGGATCACACGCAATTTGGTTTCGTGAAAGGTAGATCATGTCTGTTCAACCTAGTTGACTTCTTTGAGTTAGTCACCAGAGCGGTGGATGAAGGTAAGGCAGTTCATACAGCCTACCTTGATCTGGCCAAGGCCTTTGATACCATTCCTCACTCAGTAATTATTGACAAACTCAACAAACTAGGCATCAACCCATATATCGTTAGGTGGGTTGTAAATTGGCTCACAGATAGAACACACAGTGTGGAAGTAGTGGACTCCAAGTCAGACTGCCTACCAGTCATGAGTGGAGTCCCACAAGGATCAGTCCTGGGTCCTCTCCTGTTTGGCATCTACTTCTCATAAGTCCAGGCCAACACAGGGGACACTGGCTGACCAAATTCACAGATGACTGCAAGCTGGGAGCCATTATTAACTCCCCAAGTGATGCAGACATCCTACAGAAAGTTCTCACTGAGACCAGTGACTGGTGTTGAAACCATGGCCTTAAGCTTAATGCCAAAAAATGTGTCATCATCCCCTTTGGGAAAAACTCAATGCCCACTAATAACCACATTGATGGGAGCCCACTGAACACTGAAGGTGTTCTAAGAATTCTGGAGACACAGGTTGACAGCAGCCTCTCCTTTGATCACCACATTGCAACTGTGGTCAGAAGTCCTTCGATGTGACACATCCCTTTACCAAGGGTTTTCCATCCAGGAAGAAAGAGAGCATCGTTTCTCTCTACTCTTCCCTCATTAGACCAATCATAGAGTATAATGCCCCATTTGGCATGTACCTCACTAGACACCTGCAGCAGCTGGAGAGGCCACAGAAGTACCTCATGAAGAGGATCCTAGGCCTTAAACACATGTCCTACATGGACAGACTCAAAAAAATCCAGCTATTCTCTATCTCAAATCATCTACTAAGTGGCAATTTCTGCTTAAGTTACAAAGCCATGTCTGACTCAGCTCTACTAGAAATGATACATCTAAAGAAATCCAAGTTCCTCCATGACACATGCTCCAGAGACCTCAACCTCATTACGACAATCAACAGAACATGTTGGAGGGACAGGTTCATAACCCAGAGACTGCCCATGCTCTGGAATAGACTTCCCATGCATGTCTTTTTGAAATATATAGTGATCCCCAGGCTCTGAATAAGGGATATGGCAAAATGAAGATTTTGCAAAAGGGTCTCTGGAGACAATGCCTGAATCAACAGGTTATCCAAGTAATTAAATATTTGGATCCCTTAAAATCTGCAAAAGGCAATCACAGGAACAATACATTTGGTGAACACATGTGAGGCAGTTGAAAGGCCAATGGGCAAAGCAGAGAACTGAAAAAGCCAGGAATAACAGAGAAACGAAAATACTTCTTGAAAAGAGTATGGATAGGAATATGGAGATAAGCATCCCTGAGATCCTAAGACTCCATATAGGCCTGAAGTAGCAAGAGAGGAAACATAACCTGATGGGACAACATCTGAAAGGAAGGTGCCTTTAGAAAAGTGTTTAGATGAGAGAGGTCTAAAATATGCCTCCAAGTGCCCTCTTTTCTGGGCACTAGAAACAGTCTGGAGTAGAACTATTTCACCCTTTGGGACACAGGCAACTCTTGAATACTACCTTGAGCCAAGAGATCTTGAAGAACCTCTGGTAAAAAGGAAAGTTGTTACTGAGGAGGGTGAGGAATGCCCATAAAAGGAGGATGGGATTTTCACACCACAATGTACCCTTGATGAATGATCGACAGAAGCCAAGAATCCTGAGTTATCTGAACACAAACTGGAAGAGAAAGAGGAATTTGGTTGGAAAGAGAAGGATAGTTACACAGCGCCTGGTTTGTCCAGAAAGGAAGGCTTCGGGGTTCCCAGAAATTTAGTAGCCTTAGCAGGAGGAGCTTGTTTGCCACTCTTCATACCTTTAGTAGAAGAATGGGACTGCCTATGAACAAAGGCAGACTTAAGCTCCTGTAAGGCCTTACCCTTATCCTGAAGGGACTTAAACCAGGAGCAGCTTCCTCAAATAAAAGTTTAGAATCCAGAGGAGCGTCCATCAAATTAGCTTTAATATCATCAGGGAGAGGTTGAAGCCTAAGCCAAGAATATCGTTTCATAACTGAATCAAAAACAGTGGCACTAGAAGAGGCATCCACCACATCATAAGTACATTTAATAGAATGATGAACAACTTAAGAAGAAACAGAAGTGTTACCCTCAGACTCTGGAAAATCAGAAATAAGTTAACAGGCCTGAGAAAGAAGAGGCAATACATACCTACACACATGGATCTGATAATTAATATCCCTATTAGTTGGTTTGAATAAGTGTAAACCTTTTTGCCAGCCTGTCCATAGTACTGCTGTCCTTGTCAGAATGCAATAACTTGGCGAAGGAAGCAATAGAGATGGCTTATCAGAGGTTGTGGACACTACCGAGGGGGCAGCAGCAGGGCATTTATATAAAAAAACAACAATCCTCAGGAACCCTATAAACCCTGTCAGGCTTCTTGGGAGCAGGGGCAAGAGAATCAGGCACATGGTAGCATCCAGCAAAGGAGACAAGAAAGGCTTAGGAAGTCACTGGAGAGCAAAAATACATTATACAGGGCAGAAAATGGACACAGATAAACATACCAATGGTGTAACAGATACATTCAGACTGGCGGCTTGAACATCACCTTTATACAGTACATTACACAGGGAGTGTATGGTTATATTCGGCATACCTTATAAAGTCAGGAGTCTTTGGAAGACTGAGACTAGCCAGACATCGGGCTTCTGCAGCAGGGAATCCCCTTATGGTTAAGAATACTGCAGCAGTGAATGTAAAGACATACACACACACACACACACACACACACACATAGACCAGTTGTTTTACATTAGGAAGGTTTGTGGCAAGGACTGTGGTGGCAGGACAGGTAGCTTTCATCCTTCTAAGTTGGGAACTGCTGATTGAGAGCCCAGTGTCCAAGTGCATTAGTTCTGGTTTAGGCACTTGGGCTTCAGGCCAGTTATTTTACATTAAGAAGGTTCGTGGTCTGCACTCTTGTGGGAGAAGAGGCTGGACTCTGCCCTTCTGAGCTGGGAATTTCTGGTTAAAGGTTTATAGTGCCTGAATATTTGAACTGTATCTTACTGAAATTGGTTCACCTTGTTTGCTCTAGCATAGACTAGATCCAGGCCTGCTGAATCTAGCTTTGTTTATATGCTTGTTGTTTGTTTGCTTGTTATTTCCCTGGAAGCTAATTCCACCTAATACGCAACTTCTCAGCTTCTGTGGATCACTAGTGATATCTGCATTGCTTACTGTACTTATTTCCTTGTTTCACTTGAAAGAAAGTTACTGTTTGTCGTTTTGCATTTAGTTACTTGTAACACATTGCACTCAAGTTACCTGGCACTTGCTCACTAAAGCAATTATATAAGTCAGCACTAAAATTAAAAGCACTACACCCTCACTCCCCACTGGCCCTTGTTTTCAATTAAGGAATTCCCAATATTATTCTAGCATGTCCAAAGGTCAGTTGTCAATCTTCTCTCCGGTCCAGCTGGTGAATCTGGGAATCTTGAGGCAATGTTATAACTGCCTCATGTACACAGACAACCCTCTCCTCCTCCCACATAACACAAATACTTGAGAGATGCAGCTATTTAGCCAAACTGGAGGCTGAGCTCTCTCAACTCAGGACTGGCAAGACCAGACAGGAGGAGAAGGCAACTACACACACCACAAAACCAGCCTCACATAATGCTACCACTCCACTGAATCAAACACATAAACACACAAAGACATACTCGGAGGCTCTGAGTAAAAATTTACCTAAACAGCAGAGGCCTCCAAAGCATACACCCAAACAACTGCTACCTCAAGACACCCCACAAGCAACACATAAACCACAAAAGCAGTGTGCAAAGCAGTCACAGCCCATAAGGCCAAATACAACACCAAACATACTTGTCATAGGTGACTCCATAGTCAGACACACTGACGTCCCACTCACCAGGCTGAACAAGGAGAGGGTCACAGTAAGCTGCCTATCGGGCTAGAATCCACCACATAACACAAGCACTCGGTCACTCCACGGCAAGTACAAATATGACACAGTCATTGTCCATGCTGGTGTGAACGACCTGAGACGCACCTCCCTGGACTACATGAAAAGAGACATAGAGGAGCTCTCTGATTATGTAGCCCAGGCAGGTATGACCCTAACCCTGAGCAGTATCCTTCCTTCACCAAGAATGATGCCACAATATAGAGACAAGATGATCAGCTTTAACAATTGGCTTAATGTCTGGTGTCATTCAAAGGGGATCCAGTGTCTGTCTGCCTGGGATGACATGCTTGACAAGCCATGCTGCTTCAAGGGACGGCTTGCACCTGTCACCCTGGGATTCCGGATATTGGCTAAGGCTCTTGCCACCCCATAGTGCCTTTTTAGGCAAGGCTCAAATTCTAAACCTACCACCCTAGAAAACAAAATGGGAAGAAACTGAGGGTAATGCTGCTCAATGCCAGAAGTCTAAATCTCAAAATGCACGCACTCGAGGCCCTTCTCAGTATGGAGAAAATCGATGTCTGTGCTGTAACTGAAACCTGGTTCAAAGCTCCTGAGAGCACCCCGGCACTATTAGGTTTTACCTCATATCATGCTCCGCCCCAAAACCCGGACCACACCACAAAAGGAGGGGCTGTATCCATATTCATAAAGGATACCCACACCTCCAGGTTGATGGCAACGCACTAAGCTCGGAAACCATCCAGGTGCAACTAACCATAGGCAAAACTGCTCTACAAATTGTAGCATGCTACAGGCCACCCTCTCAAACTCAGGAACCCCACACAGCCTTCCTGAAGACACTGGAGGGTATAAATGTATCTCCAAACACCATCATATTGGGTGACTTCAACTACCGAATATAGACTGGGAACATTACTCAATCCCTAACTTTCTAGCCCAACGGTTCCTGGAGTTCATAAATTCAAATGCCATGGAACAGCTAGTCACTGTTCCCACGAGAGGAGAAAATATACTAGATCTCATTGTCACAAACATGGGGACAAAATGCTCCACACCGAAGTATATCCCTCATTGGGGAGATCTGATGATAAACTAATCGGACTGGAAGGCCACATCCCGGCCCCACACGAAACAAAAGACCATAGTGAAGAACTTCTCTAAAGCAAACTTCACACTACTCAAGACTGGTGTGGTATCCTTCAAGGCCCCTGAGCCAGTGGAAACCACAACCCAAGCTGCGGAAGCCCTTACAAATGCCTTCTATGAACACCTCCAGGACTGCATGGATCAGGCAATCCCAAATAAAACCAAGACTCTTTCCACAAAGGGCAAACGTCCAGTCTGGTGGACCCCAGCCATTAACAAACTTTACAATAAGAGGAGAAAGCTATTACATGATAGAACAAAATCCATAAAAGGGAAGTCACTCCTGATCATTATTAGTAATAAATACGAGCACTCATAAAATCAACTAAGGCCAATTTTGAGAGAAAAATTGCCATGGATTCAAAGGACAATCATAAGGCCTTTTTCAGCTATGTTAGGAACCTGGGTGGAAACTCCCAGATATGCTCAGAATTAGTCCAAAATGATACAAAAATCACTGAACCCACAGACATTGCCAACATACTGGCAGACAGGTTCAGTGCAAACTTCACCCCTCTCCCCTAAAGGAGAGATAACTATCCCAGCCGAGTGTAGCCTCCCGGACATCTCAAATGCACAGGTGAAAGCTGCTCTCTCTAAAGCTAAAAACACAGCATCAATGGGACCGGATGGTGTCCCCGGCTGTGTGCTACACGAGCTAAATGAGGAATTAAACCCGCACATAAGGCAGCTGTTTAATCTCAGCCTTACCACAGGATACGTGCCCAAGGAGTGGCGTACGGCAACTGTGGTCCCACTCCACAAAAGTGGCGCCTCTACGGACCCTGGTAATTACCGCCCCATAAGCTTAACAAGTCTAGTCTGCAAAGCTATGGAGAGGATCATAATGGAGCTCATAAACAAAGATATAGGGGACTTGCAGACATTGGACCCGACCCAGTTTGGCTTTGTCAAGGGAAGATCATGCCTTTTGAACTTGGTCGACTTCTTTGAAACAGTCACCAAGGCCATTGATGAGGGAAAGGCAGTCCATACAGCCTACCTTGACCTTGCAAAGGCTTCGACACAATACCCCACTCGGTATTGTAGAAAAACTTACCAGCTTAAATGTAAACCCATATGTCACAAGATGGGTTGCAAACTGGCTTAAGGACAGAACCCACAGGGTTAGAGTTGCTGGCGCTGTGTCAGACTCCAAGCCGGTCACAAGTGGTGTCCCACAGGGCTCGGTCCTTGGCTCCCTATTGTTTGGCATCTACTTCTCAGAAGTACAGGCCAACATAGGAGGACTTTGGCTGACAAAGTTTGCAGACGACTGCAAACTGGGTGCCATAGTGGAAAGTGCATCAGACACGGATATCCTTCAGAAGGGACTCACGGAAACAGATAGCTGGTGCCAGAGCCATGGCCTGAAGTTAAACGCCAAAAAATGTATAGTCATACCCTTCGGGAAAAACAAGGTAACCCCAAGCTACCATATAGGTGGCAATCCACTAAGCACAGAAGAGGTTATCAGGGACCTGGGGACCCAGGTTGACAGTGGCCTTTCTTTTGACACTCACATTGCTAAAGTGGTTAGAAAGACCTTCTACATTGCCCACCTGATCATGAAGGGATTCACATCCAGATCTAGTGAGGTTATTGTTCCCCTGTGCTCTTCACTTATCAGACCAATGATCGAGTACAATGCCCCATTCGGGATGTATCTCACCCGACATCTGCAGCAATTGGAGAGACCCCAAAAGTTCCTCACCAAAAGGATAAAGGGACTCCAAAATCTGTCATATGCTGCCAGATTGAAGAAACTCCAGCTCTATTCAGTCACATACCGTCTGCTCAGAGGTGACATGTGCCTGACATACAAGGCCATGTCCAACCCAGAATTAATGGACATGCTCCACCTCAAAAAATCCAAATCCACCAAAACCACTAGAGCAAGCGATTTAAACCTTAGCACGGATATAAATAGGACGTGCTGGAGGGATAGATTTATCACTCAGAAACTCCCTATGCTGTGGAATAAAATCCCGGTCCATGTGAGGCAGAGCACCTCGCTGACTCTGTTCAAGAGAAATCTAGACCTGTGGATGGGAGATCGTAGGTTTTCCCCGGGAATCATCTCTGTGTCACTGCTGGACAGAGGCACAACAAACTAATGGGCACAGTATTTTTTCATATAAGGGGTGGCGTAAGCCACAAAAATTTGGGCTAGGCTTATAAATGCCTTAGGGCAGATAGCCTAGTATAAACCTATGAACCTATGAACCTATATATATATATATATATATATATATATATATATATATATATACACACACACACACACACACACACACACACACATATCACATCTATATATATATATATATATATATATATATATATATATATATATATTCTCACACACACACACACACACACACACACACACACACACACACACACACACACACACACACATCTATATATTCTCACACACACACACACACACACACACACACACACACACACACACACACACACACACACACACACACACACACACACACACACACACGCACACACACACAGTGGCACAGCACATAGCATTGTTGTCTCATAGAAGAGGTTTCTTGGATCGATTCTTGGCTGGAGTGCTTTCTGTTCTGAGTCTGAAGAGTTTGAATGTCAAACATCTGCTTGCATGGGTTTCCTACAGGTGCTTCAATTTCCTCCCACATTCCAGAGACTTGCAGTAGGTGGACTGGATACTCAGTACTGGCCATAAGTGGTAGCATGTGTGCAAGTGTGTAGACTGGAAGAACAGCCACAGCAGGACTAGACACCCAGCAGTGTGAACCTCGGCTCCACATGATAAAGTGAATTCAGTCCACAAATCATTCCAGTGAATTGCCAGAAAACCAAAATTTTGATGATGAACATACAAAAATATGAGGCCATAATCAGGGCATTCTGTGAAAATCTGGAGAGTTGAGAGCCATGCTTTTCATGGTGGCTTTACTGTAAAAAAAAATTTTATACATTCCTCCTTTATGCTGTAAGCAGTGGCAGTTTTGTACTGCAGGCAAAGTAGCAAATGGTTGCTACAGTTTATACCTGCATAGGTTCATAGGTTCATAGGTTCATACTAGGCTATCTGCCCTAGGGCATTTATAAGCCTAGCCAGAATGTGTTTGGCTTTCGCCACCCATTTTAAATTAATTTTGCTATGCCCTATTTCGAGGTTAGTATACTGTGCCTCTGTCTAACAGTGACACAGAAGTGATACCCGGGGTAAACCTACAATCTCCCATCCACTCATCAAGATTCCTCTTGAAGAGAGTCAATGAGGGACTCTGCCTAACCTGGACTGGGATTTTATTCCAGAGTGAAGGGAGCCTCTGGGTTATGAATCTGTCCCTCCAGCATGTCCTATTTATTTCAGTGCTGAGGTTCAAGTCTCTCGAGTGTGTAGCTCGATGGGATTTGGATTTTCTGAGGTGCAGCATGTCCATTAATTCTGGGTTGGACATGGCTTTATACGTCAGGCACAGATCGCCTCTGAACAGGCGGTATGCCACTGAGTAGAGCTGGAGTTTCTTTAACCGGGCAGCATATGGCATCTGTTTGAGCCCTTTGATCCGCTTGGTGAGGTACTTTTGGGGTCTTTCCAGTTGCTGCAGGTGTCTGGTAAGGTACATCCCAAAAGGGGCATTGTACTCAATTATGGGCCTGATGAGGGATGAGTAAAGAGGCACGATGACCTCCCCTGATCTAGATGTGAATGCCTTCATGATTAGGTGGGCTATATAAAATGTTTTTCTAACCACTTTGGCCACGTGGTTGTCAAATGAGAGATTGCTATCAACTTGGGTCTCCAGGTCCCTAATTACTTCTTCTGTACTTAATGGATTACCACCTATGTGGTAATTTGTGGGCACTTTGTTTTTGCCAAAGGGGATGACTATACACTTTTTGGCGTTTAGCTTGAGGCCATGGCTCTGGCACCAGTTGTCTGTTTCTATGAGGCCCTTTTGGAGGATGCTTGTGTCGGCTGGAGAGTCGATTATGGCGCCCAGTTTGCAGTCATCTGCGAACTTGGTCAGCCACAGTCCTTCCATGTTGTACAAATCATACCCCTCAACTGTCCATATTTTCGCAGAATGTCCAGATCTTTGCCTCAAAATGTTGGTCTGCTGCTCATAAAAGTTTTGGTTTTCTGACAAATAACTGGGATAATCTGAAGAATGTTGTTGTGTCTTTCTGCTTTTCCCGGTTAGGGGTCGCCACAGCGGAACTCCGGTCCGCTAATGATTGGCAGTAGATTTTTACATGCCAAGTTGCCAGCCCTGATGCACAACCTTCAATGAAGGTACACCCATTCACGCATGTCTCCACACAGAAGACACTCTAGCTGAAAATCAAACAGGACAGCGTCTTACTGTGAGGTGACAACGCTACCGCAGCACCACCACCGCAGTCTACTGGGATAATCTGAAGAATAAAAATAGTAAATAATCTCATACATTTGAGTTTCAGACTTCATACCCTGTAGAAAATGCATTTTAATGCATACCCTGCTATTCTAGCAACTTTCTAAGTTTATAAAAGCAATATTTAAAATATGTCCCTATTTTGGGCCTTTGCACCCCCATTATGTCAGGCTTTGTCCAGATTTCTTGAACTAAGAGGTTGAGAGGTATGGTACAAATTACTTCAGTACTCATATTGTAGTGAAAAAAAAAACATTGCTTCTTTTAAGAGTAGCAAACTGTTTTCTACATGTATAGCAAACAGTTGCCACAGTTTATATCTGCCTGCATGGAGTGCTTTAGCATTCATGTTTTAGTAACAAAACAAAAAAAGAAAAAAAAAACACTGCAACCTTTACAGTGTAGCAATCTGTTTGCTACAAATGTAGCAAACAGTTGCTACAGTTTACATCCTGCCTTCTCAAAGCACTACAAAGCTCAGATTTTATTTAAAAAAAAGTTTTCTTTTTAGTTTTAATCTGCAACAAACTATCTTCTAGCAATGGCTGCTACAGTTAAGATTATACACACAGTGCTATGGTGCTCAGCTTTTACTGCAAATTACATTAAAGAGGGATCGGGACTGGTTGGTCCAGGGCTGCACAGCATTATCATCTGTCCAGATTTTTGCATGTCCAGATTTTAGCCTCATTTTTGATGCGTTCCTCATAGGTTTTGTGTTATTATGGCAAATCACCAAGGACTGAAGCCACTAAATAGCAACATATATTTGCATTTCAGCCTTCATATCCTTCAGACAAAATACACATAATGACAAAGCCTGTTATTCTAACAACTTTCTTAGCTTATAAAAGCAATATTTAAAATCTGTCCCTATACTTGGGCAATTGTTTCCTCCTTTACTGTAGCCTTTGTCCAGAATTCTTGTGCTAAGAGGTTATGGGGTATGCTGTTGCTGCTCTTGCCTTGTCAGTGTGCATATTTACCACTGCCCTTGGACAGTATTCTGCTAAAATGTAGGAACTAGAGAGATGTCTTGCAGT
This sequence comes from Protopterus annectens, assembly GCF_019279795.1. Taxonomy (NCBI): domain Eukaryota; kingdom Metazoa; phylum Chordata; order Ceratodontiformes; family Protopteridae; genus Protopterus; species Protopterus annectens. Next base: position 1,326,013,404 of record NC_056726.1, read on the forward strand.
TTACAAGGGGAAAACAAAACTGCAATGGGAATAGTAGGAATAGTAGGAGTAGGATATAAAGTGATAGTCGGTCATATACTGCTGAGATTGGCTTTTCCCAAAAGGTATTGGATCAGTTGTACAGAAAAACAATAACAATGCTTCATGTTTACCAAATGAATTATTAATATCAAACTATACCAAGATTTATGTCATGCTCTAAAGGAAGTATAGCCTTCCTCAAAACTGGTTATATGTATAGATTTGCAGCTGTGGGACTGCAAGCATATCTGCTGACCTCATCAGATCCAAACAGTCTTGAAAGTTTTAAAGCATGAGGAGATGGACTCTATGATGACCACTCTGCTTACTTTAGCAGAATCATTCCATTGAAAGCAAGAATGGAAATCAATCCTGAAGTCGACAACAATCATACAGCAACTAAATGTACAAAAAACAAAAGTAAGAATGCAAGAAGGATCCGATAAGAAGGAAAAAAAATGTGGAAAAGCTATAAATATAGTAAGACGTATAGAGATTTCCTGGGACAACCTCATGTTGATAAGGATTTGACACAGGAATAGATAAGGGGACGCAAGTTAAAACCAGCGGTCAATAATAGCAGCCCAGGATAGTGGACTACATACACATTAGTTTACAAAGTCCATTGAACATGTGAGATAAGCATACAAATGTAGGTTCCGTAAAAAAAAGAATTAGAATGAGTCTCATACCTTGTTGCTGGATGTGATACACTTATGGCAGAGGGCGTATACACTGAAAGATACAATAGTGTGGCACGATTGTTCCATTGAGGATAGTTCTAACACCACAGTACAGAAGTAGCTGAGATGCATTGGGAACACGAACCACAAAGTATTACAGTGAATGATGAAGTGTACATTGGATTGGATCACTCATTACCAACAGTCCAAAAAATGTAGGTATGAGAACACCAGATATAGAAGTTCATGAAAAAAACACAAAAGTAGCATTGATCATTGAAATTGTTACACATTGCCATTACAGTGTGTTACTTACAGCAGGACACAAAGTCATAAAATATCAAGATTTGCAGGCAGAACCAAGAGCAATGTGAAGGAAAAATCCCCAGGCAGTTCCAATGGTAGTAGTAGGAGCAATGGGGTGAATAAAAAAAAAAAAACTACAGCCATTTTTTAGATAAACTCCCCATAAATGTAACTGTATGAATTACAGGAATCAATTTGGGGCCTATTGTAGGTGCTACAAAGAGCACTTTTGAATAACAATGATTGAAGCAATACTAATTTTGGTACTAATAATGGTATTAAAAACCCAAAAGATTTGGAGAAATTAAACCACATATCTAACACATGCACTTAAATGGCATGTTTATAAAACAACATGCAACCTGTACAAGTTTAACTCAGACATATGCATTACTATACTATTATCTTTTAACTGGACTATCCAAAAAAATCCTACTGTTACATGTTGATTTAAATGTATTTAATGCAACTTTCTAAATAGTCTTACAGCTCCTGGAAGAAAGAGAGTAAAAACAAATAATGCAATTTGGCTATCAAAAAAGAGTAGAATGCTAATGCAGGATAAGGAAAGAGTGGAAAGAAAGTTATAAATATAAGACATCACAATATCTCAAACTTCTAAAAGCTCCACATCTGTAATAAAAAGGAATAAATGAAGGCAAAAAACTATACTAGAGCAATACTCAGAACAATAGCTAACACGTCTCTATAAAGATTCCAGTCATATATTAAAGAACTCTTGCAACATGATCAAAAATGCAACCGTAATCCCCCTCCCAAAAACTCATCACTCAAGCCTACAATAGAATTCATCTCTTATTTTATAGATAGCATAGTGTTCCTAACCAAGGATTCCCACATCTAATCCCAACCCTGCCCAGTAGCCATCTATCACTACGTCCACTTTCACCTTCAAACCAGTGCCCTTATTTGATATAAAACAACTCAAACTCAAATCATGCACAGCTTCAGCTGATGCCCTTCCAAGTGAGTACCTTAAAACAGCAGCCAGTAGCATTGCCCATCTTGTCTCAATCCTTATAAATAGGTCAGTCTAGGATTCCTACATTCCCTTTCTTTAGAAACAATCACACATTATATGTATTTAAACAAAGCAGGAAATTCAACCGATATCACTAACCTTAGACCTAAAGTGATCTTAGGTTCATGTGAGAATAGAAGGCTAATTGCCCTGAAGTCAGAATCAAACTGTGTACTCTGTGTTTATGAGGTGAAGAAATTAACCATCATGCTAAACCCACCATATCTGAAATACTGGAAAAACATGGCTTCCATACCTCCCATAGTACTAACACTACACCTCTAACCCTTATAGATACTGTTAATAAAGAAAGAGATAACAACAAACTAGTCTCCCCTTTATTTCTATACTTGTCTAAAGCCCTCAACACAATGTGTCACAGCAAACTTCTACTTCAGATGTCCACATTATGTCTATCCCAGAGCACCCTTCTATGGTTCAAGATCTATTTGTCCAATAGGTATCAGTCAGTAAAATGGCACTCCACCGTCTTTCCATATCTCCCAGCCACCACCAGTGTACCACAGGGCTCCCTCAATAGTCTTCTTCTCTTTAACACACCAGCACCCTCCACTGATAACTTCACACTTATACGTTTATCAGATAACTTGGCACACCTCCAAATAATTACTCAGGAAGCTGTAACAGACACTGAAACATGGCTTTGTAACTTACAACTCATACTCAACCCCTCCCCCAAATACTGCTGTTTCCGACAGAGCTCTCTCATGAATAACAACATTTAAAATCCTCTCACTTAATAATACACCATCTTAAGTCACTTCTAATACCAAATAATGAGGGAAGATAGTGGATGATTATAAATCTTCTTCTTCTTCTCTTTTGGCTGTTCCCATCATCTGTTTCTATTTCTTCCTGTCCTCCGCATCTTGCTCTGTCACACCAACCACCTGCATGTCCTCTCTCACCACATCCATAAACCTTATCTTAGGCCTTCCTCTTTTCCTCTTACCTGGCAGCTCCATCCTTAGCATCCTTTTCCCAATATACCCAGCATCCCTCCTCAGCACAAGTCCAAACCAATGCAATATCGCCTCTCTGACTTTGTCTCCAAACAGTCCAACCTGAGCTGACCCTCTAATATGCTGATTCCTAATCCTGTCCATCCTTGTCACACCCAATGCAAATCTTAACATCTTTAACTCTGCCACTTCCAGCTCTGACGCCTGCCTTTTTGTCAATGCCACCATCTCCAGCCCATACAACATAGCATAGTGGATGATTATAAATAATACTGAATAATAATAATAATAATAATAATAATAATAATAGTAATGATAAAAGTGGATGATGACAACTAAGTTTGTAGATGACTGCAAGCTAGGAGCAGCCACTGAATCCTCAAATGACTTTGGTCATCCTGCAGGGAGGTTTGTCTCAAATAAATAACTGATGTCAAAATCATGGTCTAAAACTAAACACCAAAAAATGCATTACTATATCTTTTGGGAAGTCATCTACCCCTGGGAACTACCACATTGACAATATGCCCCTAAGACTTGATCCAGTTGTTCAGGATTTGGGAACGTATCCAGACAGTGACTTTGTTGTTGTACAGATTATAAACAAAGTGATTGTGTGTAGATCTAGGGATGTCATTGCCCCTCTTTACTCAGCCTTCATTGGGCCAGTCATTGCACATAATGCCCCCTTTGGCTTGTATCTGTTCAAACACATGCAACAATTGGAGCTCCCACAAAGATACCTTACTAAAAGGATACAAATCCTAAACTACAGGTCCTACATGGACCGACTGAAAGCCCTGTCACTATACTCAGTATCCTACAGACTGCTAAGACATGACCTGTGCATGGCATAGAAGGCATCCTTGGACCTATTACTAATGGGTTTATTGCACATCAGTAAGTCAAATGTCATCAGAAATACTTTACATAGGCATTTAAACCTCTTCTGCAACATTAACAGAACACTTTGGAGGGACAGGTATATTTTGCAGAGGATACCACTGCTGTGGAACAGACTCCCCATCCACATAAAACAAAGTTCATCCCTGTCCATTTTCAAGTGCAACCAAGGAAACAGAAAATTTACCCCCAGAACTTCCCCATGCACTACAAATGGGCAGATCTTCTTCTTTTGGCTTTTCCCGGTTAGGGATCGCCACAGCAGATCACCTGTCCGCTCACGATTGGCAGTAGAGTTTTACGGTGTAGAGTTGCCAGCCCAGCACCCAGCCTTCCACAGAAGGCACACACATGCATGCACTCACTCACTCATGCCTAGGGCCAACTTAGAGTGTTCAATCCACCTACAGCATGTCTTTGGAATGTGGGAAGAAACTGGAGCACCTGGAGGAAACCCACACAACCACAGGGAGGACATGCAGACTCCACACAGAAGGTACCCCAGCCGAGGATTGAACCAGAGAACCTCTTGCTGTGAGGTGACAATGCTAACCGCTGCACCAATGTGGCAGCCCACTACAAATGGGCAGATGCAGATCCTAAATGCTTTATTTTAGGCATGGGTCCACTCAAATTATCTATGGTATGATCCCAGTTATGCTCATTAGGGATAATATTTAATTATCAACCACGGGACAGGTAAGGACAATCTATAACCTATTGGGATAGGTTATTTCAAGCACAAAAAAGGGAAATTAGCTAGATAAACTGGCCAAAAAGAGCAGCTATCCTAGTACTTACCTATCTTACATTTGACATGCGCATACAAAAATGCATAAAAAAACTCATCCAAAACTTGGAATGCTTTAGAGATGCAAAAACTTTCTCACCAACTACTTAGCACCTCCCCTCACAAGTTTATGGATCACCCATTTTACTAACTCCCAGGCAGTACAAAAAGCAAAATTTGAGCAGTGCTATAACAAAGTGGCTAAATTTGCAGCAAATGCTCCTTTCAGGACCCACTACTATATAGCACTGAAAGCCTAAATTGGTTAGAACTAACCCATCAACTAACATCTACAGAGCTTCTTCCCACCTACAACATTAGCCAGCATTCATCAGCTTGTCTAGCACTAAATATCATTTTGTACAACTATGTTCATACTCCATCACTATGATTCAGTGAGGAAAAACTTTCTGTTCACAACCCTATCAAATCTGCAGGGCATGAACTATATTTATACCATGTTTCTAAGGCCTGGGACTCCTTAACTATATCTATCAGATCAATACCCTCCCTCCAGTCCTTCAAAACCATTTTGAAATAGTTCTTAGCCAAAATCTGTCTCTGTTTTTGTTCAGCCTCAGGATAATGATTTTCTTAAATATGAACAAGTTCTGATTCATACTTTACACCTCCTTACTCCCCCTTTTGACTCACTTCCCAACTTTATCTTGATATGTAATAATTTATTTCCCTAACTTCATATTGCAATTCCTCTATGTATTATACTAGTTTACCTTTTACTTCTAAAAACTGTCTAAAGTTTCTCTAATAATTACATTTTTATTATACAAGTTGTCTTTGTTTTAACTAATTTTGTCATATTATGTCCAATTTGATATAATTATTTAAACTGTAGATGTTTTGTTTCATTGTCAAGGCTTTTAAAATTGTTTAAAAATGTTTTTGAAATGCTGTGGAACTTTTCTCCCTGGGCCTCCAATAAAATGGACACCTACACAGTTAGACTTTGCCAGTAGTTAAATGTCATTTAACAAATATCATGCTTCACCTCGTCCTTACAAATGTTTCCTGCACTTACACCTCACTAATATAATATAATATTATATTGTATAATATAATGCATAATATAATATAATCAACTTGTGATTGCAACAACAGCCCAAATGAGAACCAAGAAAAAAATTACACCTGGTAAGGAAATCTGTGGAAATAACTGGCCACCCACACCACAGCAGAAATCATCAGACTGAAAAAAATATGAAAGCAATATTACTGGTCATTAACTACTTCATTCTGTCTATCTCTGATTTTGACTCATATTATTACCCTTCTCCTTATATAAATGTTTTCATTTTCTGGCAAATCGCTGACTATTACAGTCAGTCTGTAATGTCAGGCATTACAGCTTCATACTTGTTAGTCTTTAGGAAATCCGTGTTGTTCAAAATCCAGTTATTCTCCTACTAACATGAATTAGGGTAATATTTAACAGTTAGACCTAAATTTGGACTTGTAAAGACTATGGTGGTTATTAGTCTAGTAAAAACCTAAGAATCGAGTAGTTATGCACAAAACATGGCACACCTATACACTGAATGCCTCATTCATACTTATTTCTTCCTACACCATTTACTCCAAATTCAAGACTGGACATAAATAATGAAAGAGAATTTAAATAACGTCATACATAAAAACATGCACTAACCTGTAGCATCCATCAGTAAGCTTGTAAGCATGTACCAGAATGTGTCACTGGAGGCATGTTGTTCTGTGAAGTGGGCCATTGTTTCAACTGAGCCATCAGGAAAACCTACCCAGTATCTGAGCAATACAACATGGCCATAATCACTGCCACATACAGAACAGGAGTGAAGTGACAACTCTGGTTTCACAACCCCTCAACAAAACTAATTCTAAACATACTGCCATTATCCACAAAAGGGAAAACACAATAAATATTGTATAAAAAATACCCAACTAATAAGCCACACTAAAACCTTCAACAATGACCACATGTTCTCAGCTGAGTTAAAATCCTGCAGAGCAAAGCAAAGAATACGGTAAACCTCCTAGAAAACCAGACTACCAAGCAATCAATGAAAACAAATAGTCATTTATCAATGTACATGACACCCCCATAAGCAATCAATGAAAACAATAGCCATTTATCAATGTACATAACACTCCTCCATTAACACAAACACACAAGCAGTCAATGAAAACAAATAGCCATTTATCAATGTACATGACACTCCTCCATTAATACAAACACACTGAAATTACTGCAAGAAAACTAGCAACCTGTAAAAAATTAAACCTGTAACACAAAGCTTTACACTATGTAAACCATGCAACATAGAAACAACAAGTACATCAAATACAGTACCGTTGTGTAAAATCTTACCATAACAGTAGATGCCCTTGCCTTCACCACTGCAGTATTCCTTACAAATGGGGATTCCCTGCCACTGTTGCTTTAACATACGCTGAACATCACCTACACACACCTTCTGTAGGGAAGTGCATAAAGATGACTTTCAGGCGTACCATCCTGAGAACTGATTGCCCCAATAGGAACAGCACTCTAAGGAAAACCAAGTAGAATCTGCACATTCAGGAAGGAAACAAGACTGGGGGATGGTAGAAGGAAGTGAATACTGCAGCGGTGAAGGCAAGAACATCTACCATTATAGTAAGATTTTACACAACTGTACTATGTCCTTACATTCACCGCTGTAGTATTCCTTACTAATGGGAGAGTGCCAAAGCTCAAGAAGAAACCTGGGAGGAGGAAGCAACAGAGCCCTTCAAGAACCCATGAAGAATGGCATCAGCAAAACCAGTTCTAGCTCTGGCGATACCATCGAACTGGTAATGTTTGGTAAAGGTATCCACAGAAGTTTGGGTAGCAGCTTCAAGAATAGAATTGTTGTCTAAGCCTTTGAAAAAAGCACCAGAAAAAGCCACAGCTCTAGTAGAATGATCCTTTACAGAAGAAGGAAGACTCTAGCCATGAAAAGTGTAACAAAAAGAAATAGCCTTTGAAATCCAAGTAGAAGTAGTTTGCTTGGAAAGAGCCAAACCTAAAGACCAAGTATGAAAGGAAACAAATAATTGGTAAGATTTTCTAATAGCTTTAGTTTTATCCAAATAAAACCTGAGCTATGTACATCCAAGTTATGCAGCACCCTTTCACTGTCAGACTGTGGAGAGGGGAAAAAAGTGGCCAAATTAATAGACTGATTAAGTGACAACTCATTAACCACATTGGGCATGAAAGAAGGATTAGTATGCAAGGACACCCTGTCCTCATGAAATATCAAAAAAGGCAGACAAGCCATAAGGGCTTGCAACTCAGATATCCATCTGGCAGAAGTAAGAGCTAACAAAACAACTGTCTTCCAAGAACAATATTGGAAGGAAGCTAAACCAGCAGGCTCAAAAGGAGCCCAAGTCAGTTTGTCCAGAATAAAATTAAGATCCCGAGGAGGAGGAACAGGCTTCCTGTGAGGCCATTAAGGACACCTTTAAGAAATTGCTTAGCTTCAAATGTAGAAGCTAACAGGGAAGTCAAAGGCAAACAAGCAGAAAGAGCTGATAAGTGGGCCTTAGTAGATGAATAGGCCAAACCAGCATTGAGCAACTCACACAAATAAGAAACAACCAAAGGAACATCCACAGAAAGTGGGTCCAGGTCACATTTTAGACACCAAAGAGAAAACCTCTTCCATTTAGACAAGTAGGATTTCCTAGTAGTAGGTTTCCTTGCCTCCTGCAGGACCTGCAGCACGTCCTCAGAAAAAAAAGGTGTCTATAAGGGATCAAAACCCTATCACGCGCAATGTCAGTTGAAGCATGGACAGGTGGGGATGGATGAGAGATCCCTTGTCTTGTGTGAGGAGATCCACCTTGTGAGGTAACTTGTGATGATTGCCCTTGGCTACATGCAGAAGTAGAGGGAACCAGTGCTGTTGTGGCCAAAAGGAGGTCACCAACAAGATTTTGGGAGCATCCTGTTTAATCTTGAACAGGACTCTCAGAATGAGAGGAAGGTGAGGGAATGCATAAAGAAACATCCCCTTCCAAGAAAATGAGGGGGCGTCCACCTTCCATACCAGTGGACCTGGGACTCTAGCACAAAACAGAGGAAGTTGTCTGTTCAGAAGGGAGGCAAAGAGATCCACTTGAGGAGTATGCCACTGGTGAACAATGTCCAGAAACACATCCCTGTGAAACATCCATTCGTGGGAGTGAGTGAAGGACCTGCTCAGATTGTCTGCCACAATGGTCTGACCTGAAGGAATATAAACTGCCTGAAGAGTCACTTGATATTGGACAGCCAGATCCCAAACCAAAAGTGCCAGCCGGCAAAGATGGTAAGATCTCATACCCCCCTGCTTGATATACCACATGATTGTGGTATTGTCTGTGAATATCTTGAAAGGCCCTGGAGAGAAGAGAGGATGAAAGGTCTGAAGAACCAGCATAAGAGCCCTCATCTCTTTGATGTTGATGTGGTCCCTCCGCTGATTAGGTGACCTTACTCCCTGAACCCTCAGGGAGTCCAACATTGCTCCCCATCCCACATCCGAAGCATCTGTGAACAGACCCTGAGAGGGAACATGAGGTTGAAAAGGGAGCCCGGATCCAGAGATAACTGATGAATCCACCACAGAAATTCCTTCTTGAGGTACAGAGACCACTAGAACATCCTCTTATGGAGTTTGGCCAGAGTGAACATCGGAATGGTGGAAGCCATGAACCCCAGAGCCCTCAGATACTCCCTGGCTATAGTAAAGGCCAGGGGAAGAAGAGTTTGAAAGAAAGAAACGAGAGTTAATGTCTTTGGAGGAGGCAGGGATGCCACCATCTGCACCATGCGAATCCTGCAATCCAGAAAGGCATGATCCTGAAAAGGAGTCAGGGAAGACTTTTTGAAGTTTATCATGAACCCCAGGCTCTGAAGAAAAGGAATGGTGAAATGAAGATTTTGCAAAAGGACCTCTGAAGAAGAAGCCTGAATCAGCAGGTCATCCAAATAAGGAAAGATTTGGATCCCCTGATTCTGGTAAAAGGCAATCACAGGAGCAAGGCATTTGGTGAATACCCTTGGGGCAGTAGAAAGGCCAAAGGGCAAAGCACAGAATTGAAAATGCCAGGAAGCAACAGAGAAATGCAAAAATCTCCTGAAAAGAGGATGGATTGGAATATGGAGATAAGCATCCTTGAGGTCTAGAGACACCAGAAAGGCCCAAGGGAGTAAGGGGGAAAAAGGGGACTGAAGGGATAACATCCGAAAGGAAGGTACCTTCATAAAAGTGTTGAGATGGGAGAGGTATAGAATAGGCCTCCAAGTACCTTCTTTCCTGGGTACTAGAAACATTCTAGAATAAAACCCTTTCCCCTTTGGGAAACAGGCACCTGTTGAATAGTACCTTGAGACAAGAGGTCTCAAAGAACTTCTGTGAACAAAGGAAGTTGTTCCAGAGGAAGCTGAGGAATGCCCATAAAAGGAGGGCAGAAAAGACAAACCATGAAGTACGCCTGCTGAATGATGGACAGAACCCAAGAATCATGGGTGAGTCAGAGCCAAACAAAAAAGAGAAAGAGAAAGACAAAGAGAAAGAGGAATGTGGCTGGGATCAGGTGGATAGTTAGACAGAACCTTGTTTGTCAGGAAAGGAAGGCTTAAGAATCCCTGCAGTCTGAGTGGCCTTAGCAGGAGGAGTCTGTTTACTACCATTTTTACCTTTAGGAGGATGGTGAGATTACCTAAGAACAAAGGCTGGATTAGAAGGATAGTTTTGTTGAAATCTAGGCACAGGAGAAACAAAGACATGCTTAAGCTCCTGTAATGTCTTCCCCTTGTCCTAAAGAGACTTAAAGAAACCTGCAGCTGCTTCACCAAACAAAAGAGTATTATCCAGAGGAGCATCCATCAATTTAGCCTTAATATCATTAGCCAAAGGTTGAAACCTAAGCCAAGAATATTTCTGCAGAACTGAACCAAAAGCAGCAGCCCTAGAAGAGGCATCTGCTGCATCATAACTACATTTGATGGAATGACGGAATACCTGAGAGAAAGTCCCAAGCAAGAAAAGAGCAGACAATTTATTCTCAGAGTCAGAAAGATCAGAAAGAAGCTGACAAGCCTGAGAAAGAAGGGCCAAGACATACCTAGAGATACGTGTCTGATAATTAATAGCCCTAAAAGTTAGGGTAGCTGAAGTATAGAACTTCTTACCCAGCCTATCCATGCTTCTACTGTCCTTGTCAGAAGGCAGCAACTTGGACGAAGGAAGCAGGTGAGACAGCTTATCAGAGGCTACAGACACCACAGAGGGGTCAGCAGCAGGACATTTAAACAAAAAGGAACAATCCCCAGGCACCCCCATAAAATCTATCAGACTTCTTGAGAACAGGGGACAGAGAATCTGGTGCTTTAGAGGCATTGGGAAGAAAAATCTAATAAAGCAGGCAAGACAGGAGGAATGGCTGCAAGTTTAGGAGATTCCATCTGCAGTAACTCATAGTACCTCTTACGGATATCCAAAACCTGGGCACAATCCCACTTAAAAAATTCCATCATCCTAGCGATTGTGTCCCCAAAGGAAATTTCCTCAAAAGGAGTATCTAGTGTATGAGAATCCTCCTCCTCAGACCCGCAGTCTAAAGGAGAAGGAATCTGGATAGAATAAGCAAGGGAGTCATCAGCAAAATCCACCTCAGAAGAATTCAATACCTTTGACCTTTTAGGGGAAGAAGAGGATCAAGGAGGAGCAAGAACCGAAACCCCTTGAGGACACCTCAATGCCAGTAAAGCATCAAATAACCCCTTAGCAAAGGTCTGCCACACACTGTGGATCCCTAGGAGCAGCATGAACATGATTAGACTTTTGCTTAATCTTTAAAGGGACATCTGTCCTGGAAACCAGAGAAGGCCCAGACTCAGGATGACATTCCACAACAGTAGTAGAAAACTCTTCCCTAAAGAGAAACTGCAGAACCCCTCTAGACCCCTTGGAAACAGTCAACCGTGGTTCCCGCTGAAAGCCCAAAATGGACGCCTGCAAAGCCTTATCGGACATGCCGCCCACCAGATCCTCACTAGCCTCCAACCCAGATGTGTTAGATGAATCTGATAAAACAAAACAAATGGGTGAGCCTCCAGGTTCATAGCAGCCTCAAGAGAAACCCTTGGCAGAGGCTGGACAGCAGAAGATTCTGGCCGTACCTTAAGCACCTTCCTCTTCCTCAATGGCTGACCTTCAGGACAGGAAGCTCCATCCATAGTATCTCCAGCAAGAAGCTTAAGATGCTGGTTCTGAAGATACAAGTTAAGGGATGAAAACCTACTATGAAGAGTTTTGGGGACAAATCCCTGAGAAATTGAGCAGGGCGTATAGTCATGAGCGGCACCTAGACAAAAAAGAGACTTACTGTGGTGGTCTTTATGGGGAATCAGTCTCCCACACTGGCATTTACCCTTCCTGGATGATATTAACTCCAAACAGCACAAAACAAGCAGAAAAAGTAAGCAAAACCCCAACTGGGTACTTATCTGCAACTGTGACAACTCCAGAAAACAAGAGAAAGCACAGGAATTCCAACAAACAGAAAAACTGTAAAAAAAAAAAAACAAAAAAAAAACAGGAAAACAGTAATAGACCGATGGTTAAAACAGTTTTCAGACTGGTGGCAAAGAAGTCCTGAGGATGGTACACCTAAAACTCAACTTTATGCTCTTCCCTACGGAAGGAGTATGTAGGTGACATTCAATGTACCTTAAAGCAATGGTAGACTTTGGTAAACTGCTCAGTTTAGAGGACTTCATGGCAGGGAATTCCCATTTGTGAGGAATACTGCAGTGGGGAATATAAGGACATCTACTGTCTACTTAAATTTCTCCAGTAATGAATATAAACATAAGAGATGCCATCAGTAACACACAGTTTAAATCAGAATATCGCAAACATAAAAATGTTCACTTGCCTGTAATGTCCAAGTTTGTAGCCTAAACAAGTCCCATTAATTTTTTGGGCAGCCATCTCCTTCAAAACTGACTGCTTTTCCAGGTGACTTGTACAGACTCTACAGAAGAGCTTAAACAGTAGACTATCATCATTATCTGTAAAACTTACTCCAAAATTCAAGTCACCTGTAGCAAATCATGACAGTCATTTATTATCCCACTATCACCAATCACAAAAAGTAAAATTCTTAAAAAAGTAGTAATTTAATAAAAAAAAGACTGCACCAAACCTCTTGTCCAACCTTCCCTTATGACTGTGAGCTCTACAACTGAGTGGAATTCTGCAAAAAGTGACGCAGACATTATTTCATACAACAATATACCCTCCCCCAAACAATTAAGCCAAGTCTTGGCTCTCCACATGATGCACCTTGACAATATGTGACTTTACCACTTTGTAATGAATGCATAAATAGATTACACTGGTTAACACATTTAGATAAATGCATACATTGAAATGCATAAGACGTCTTTCACCTCAGCATTTATACCTCTCATTCAATGAGATAAAAGTCAATACCAAGCCAGAAACCAATGCACTTATCACCTCATCAAGTTGAATATGACCATTTTCACCTCTCCTAGCATCCATTGTTTAATCCAGTATGTCCAAGATCACAAACACTTAACAGAAATACAAGGATGACTGTAGCAATTTTAGAACAATTAACATGCAACCCAATTGACTCAGGCTTCTCTTACCATAAACTGAGAACTGTGTGACTATTTCTTATATATTTACTCGATATTTTAGTTAATGTAACAAACTTTAAGAAACTTAATTTTCAGTGGAGACTGATATCTTCAGAAAATGACAACAAAGCTATGTATACAGTTGTAAGAGCCTTATTTATAGGCTTGTAACACTTAGAACAGATGTGAAAAAATAATTTCAGTGAAAACCAGGGGAACCACACATATCAGCTGCCCAAGAGGAGAGTTGAGAAACAGATGTTGGCATGGCAGGAAACACATTCATTGTAATGATGTGCTTCCGCTGAAAGACCCAAAACCTATAAATGTATGAGTTGGGTTAAGCTTACAGACACTGGCATCTCAAGATGGCCTGAAACACAAAAGCAAAAAGTACATTAAAGCATTTTGACTGATATACCTTTTTTGTTGTTATAGTCATGTAAACATGTTATAGTTTTGAAATGCACTCACCAGTGCACATACTGTCTGTAAAAATACCATGCATATACCTTTTGTCCGATTCTTCTTGACACACTGTAGAAGATCTCAGCCTTCAGTGCAGACAAGACAGCACATACTACTTTTCCACTCCCACATACTGCAGCTCCATGCAAGTCACCTAAGAGTCACCAGGAAAGCAAGGCTAAGCATGTTATGCCCAGTAACTCTGCTTCCATACAAGAATGTGACTTAGTCATATGTCATAGGCTGATAAAAGTTGCAAATCAATTGAGCTGCAAGGACATGTCAGTTTTGTCAGTACCCACCTTAAGCCTTTCCTCCCTTTTCAAGAAGGGCCAGTCCATTCATACCAGGAATGAATTTATGAATACCCAACCAATTGCTCTTTTTAAAGGTAGACAGTGTGCCACACTGTTTAACTTGGACAGATAATTTATTCTAGTGAGGTGAGTAAGCACTGTGTTATACATCTGTACCTCCACCATGTGCATTCATTTTTTGTTGTGGATTTACATCTATGATCCTAGTATTAGCTGGGATATTTGGTTTATGGATGTACAAGTGTTTTTGGGTTACTGGATCCATTGTAACCAGCAAAGCCTCCTTGCGCCACAGTAGTAACACATGATAACCCTGTCCCTTACTCTAACCTGCAGATTAAACCAAAAAAAAAAAGGTGTTCCCATAACATTACCACTACAGAAGACAGTTGGGACTCTCATCACACATTTGCACATGGCATACATACACACGCTCACGTGTGTGCTAGTGCATGTGCACACACACACACACACACACACACACACACACACACACACACACACACACACACACACACACACACACACATTCATTAAATCTATCCCCTAACCTAACCATAAACACTCACAATCACATACACTCAGTCTATCCTCTTACCAAATCTATCCCCTAACCCTATAATACACACACACACACACACACACACACACACACACACACACACACACACACACACACACACACACACATATATATATATACTGCTCAAGTACCGACATATGACCAGAGTGTAAAACTTATATAAACAACTTTAATAAATAATAGACAACTCACATAAATGGTTAGCACTTTTACAGGTGCCTCTGCCCGCTTCTTCATTTTTGGAAATATATGGGGCCCACCCATCAGTTTTCGCGAAAGTGCATTTATCCAAAAATGCACTTTTGCAAAAATCAATTCACTCAATTCACTGAACAGCAAATAAAAAAAAAAACATAACTACACTAAACACATTTATGCAGGGGGTGCAAGCCTCCCTGCACCCCAACACCACTGCTACTTACATATTCTAACTCTGATACAGCACTACAGTGGGAAAAAGGGAATATTCCCTTATCCTCACTGTAATGCAATCTACAAGAACAACTTCACTGGCTGTTCAGTTAATCTGTTTTTTGAGAAAGTGCATTTTTGGATAAATGCACTTTCGTGAAAATGGAGTCGCAAAATAACTTTTAGAGAAATGTAATTTCGGTGGGTCGAAGTAGAGAGATAGACATCATACACACACACACACACACACACACACACACACACACACACACACACACACACACACACACACACACACACACACACACACACATATATTTACAGATTACATTAGTACTAGGGTAACTGCCCTTGTGGGCCCATTTTGAGCCTAGCCATATCATCTTGTGTTTGTAACCCATTATGCCAATCTTTATATATATGCATATGAATATATATGCATGGTGCTCTGACTCAAAATAATAATGCTACACACCAAAGAATTAGCACTCAGAATAAACATATTGGCAAAAAGTCCATGAATGATACAGGACACAGAGTAGTGGACTAATGTCCCTATATTTGTATATTTGTGTCATATTGCCAAATACATCCAACAATAATAATATAAAGAAACAAGCCAGAAAATATCACTCCCAATTACTCGGCTGAATAGAAAACATCATACTGGTTTTACTTCATGGCATCATTAATCCACTACTCTGTGTCCTGTATCATTTGTAGACTTTTTGCCATTTCATTTATTTTGAGTGCTGATTCTTTAGTGTGTAGCTATACATATATATATATATATATATATATATATATATATATATATATATATATACATACATATATATATATACATATATATGCATACACACACACACACACACACACACACACACACACACACACACACACACATATATACACACATTTATATACATATGTAGTATATATATATATAAATATATATATATATATATATATATATATATATATATATATATATATATATATATATATATATATATATATATATATAGATAGATACACAGTGGATATAAAAAGTGTACACACCCCGGTTAAAATACCAGGTTTTTGTGATATAAAAAATGAGACCACACTAAATCATTTCAAAAATTTTCCCACCTTTAATGTGACCTATAACCTGTACAATTCAATTGAAAAACAAACAAATCTGTTAGGGGAAAAAATATAAAAACATACAATAAGCTGTTTGCATAAGTCTGCTCACCCTTAAATTAATATTAGAATGACAAATGGCTTGAGAGGAACTCCCTAGCAAGGAAAGAATTGAAGTGTTATCCTCAGATTCAGGAAAATTAGAAATAAGTAGATAGATCTGAGAACGAAGAGGCAAAACACACTTAGATATATGGGTCTGATAATTAACAGCCCTAAAACTTGGGTAGCAGAAGTGTAAACATTTTTGCCAGCCTGTCCATAGTTTGGCTGTCCTTGTCAGAAGGCAATAACTTGGATAAATGAAGCACTTGAGATGGCTTATCAGAAGCTACAGATACTACAGATGGGTCAGCAGCAGGGCATTTATATAAAAAAACAACAATCCGCAGGAACCCATCAAACCCTATCAGGCTTCTTGTGGGCAGGGGTGTGAGAATCAGCCGCATGAGAGACGTTAGAGAAAGCATCTAGCAAAGCAGCCAAGAAAGGCTTATGAAGTCACTGCAGAAGGAAAATGCATTCAACGGGCAGAAAATGGACACAGGTAAACAGACCAATGGTGTAAAAAATACGTTCAGACTGATGGCAAGAAGTTCTGTTCTGGATGTAAGGACATACACACACACACACACACACACACACACACACACACACACACACACACACACACACACACACACACACACACACACACACGTACACACACACACACACACCTTTTATCTCACTCCTATTGTGTCTGCTCACATGATTTTTAACTCTTTCTCCTTCAGCTTGTTATCCATTGCAATTCTTATCTTAGTTATTCTGTTATTGCTGGCAACTTTTTTTATTAATAATATGTAATATTCATCTTTTGTTAACTTTAATTAAACAGTGATTATGTTTTGTTTTTGACCACTATGTTGCCTCCATTGTATGGAAGGCGTTCTACATGGCCCACCTCATAAATAAGGGTATTTCATCCAGAAACAAGGAGGTCATAACATCCCTGTACTCCTCCCTTATCAGACCCATTTTCGAGTACAATGCCATCTTCAGCCTGTACCTTGCCAAGCACATGCATCATATGAACCTATTTTTATGTTTTGTATGCAGTTGCATAAACAAAACTTTTGATTTCTTCTCTATGTGAATTTATGGTTATCAGTTATGCAGTTTTGCTTTGTGTGTGTGTTAGACCTTCCCAGTAAACAAACAAAAATAACCAGGTAAGTAAATAAATACATCTATCTGTGCCTCTGACCTGGGTCTTGACTGAAAAAGGTCTTCATACTAGGGCCACGTGCAAGACAGGTTATCAAACAAATAAGCAGCAAAGCTTATTCTGCAGTGTCTAGAATGAAAGGCTTATTCACACTTATTTATTTTATTTTTATTTTGTTTACTGGGCGGGATCATTGATGAGGAATGCCCAGCTGTAGGCTGAGTGCAGATCACATATAGAATGGAGTAACGTGTCAGGATGTTGAAAAGGAATGTGCAGCCGAATAAGACAGCTCTACACTGCATTGTCAGGTGCCTCAACTATATGAGAAACTTTCTGGCCCATACCTCTCAGCTGTACAAATTTTCGCAGAATGTCCATTGTTTTGGCTCATATTTTTGGTCTGTTCCTCATAAAATTTCTGGTTTTCTGGCAAATCACTGGGATGATCTGAGGACTGAAGTCACTAAATCATGACATACATTTGAGTTTCAGGCTTCAAATCCTTCAGAAAATGTATGTTAAAATGAACCCTGATACTCTAGCAACTTAAGGGCAATATTTAAAATATGTCCCTATTTTTGGGCCTTTGTCCACCTATTTTGTCGGGCTTTGTCCAGATTTCTTGTACTAAGATTGAGATGTATGCTTTCTGCAACCAAGCCTATTTTTTTTCATCTGGGATATGACTTTTTGTGTGTGTGTGTGTGTGTGTGTGGGGCAGTTCAGGTAATTTTGATAGAGACTACTAAAAATTAACCAGAAGAGGGATGATACGTAAGGCTCAGTATATAATTCTGACACTTGTAAATGCCAGTCATGGAATTGCAAAAAAAAAAAAAAAAAAAAAAAACACTATGAAAATGCCGAACAGTGAATACTGAATATCCTCACATTCCCGAACAGAAGTCTGCAATCTAGGCTGTTTTTCATCTGAGGACTGCCTGCACAGAGCTCATGTTTTAGTAAAAAAAAAAAAAAAAACACTTCCTCCTTTACACTGTAGCAATCTGTTTGTTACAAATGTAGCAAACAGTTACTACAGTTTACACCCCTCCTTCTCAGAGCACTACAAAGCTCAGATTTTATTTCAAAACCAAAAAAAAAAGTTTTCTTCTTACTTTTAAACTGCAGCGAACTGTTTTGTAGCAACAGTTCCTACAGTTAAGATTACACAGAGCGCTGGTGCAGAAATTTGACTGTAAATGCAATACTACATTAAAGAGTGATCGGGATCGGCTGGTCTGGGGCTGTGCAGACTTCTCAACTATGCATATTGCTGCAGAATGTCTAGATTCTTGCCTCATTAACAAAAAGAAAAAAAAATAGTTTTGCTTTTACTTTTAAACTGCAGCAAACTGTTTTCTAGCAACAGTTGCTACAGTTAAGATTGCATACAGAGCACTGGTGCATAGGTTTGTAAATACAATACTGACTTTTAAAAGCCGGTATTACATTAAAGAGGGATCGGCTGGTCCGGGGTAGGCTGACTTCTCAACTATCCAGATTTTTGCCTCATATTATTTGTTCCGTTCCTCATACGTTTTACGTTTTTATGGCAAATCACTGAGGACTGAAGCCGCTAAATAATAACGTATTTGCATTTAAGAATTCATATCCTTCAGAAAAAAAAAACATGCAATCACATTTTTTTTTTATTCTAACAACTTTCTTAGTTTATAAGAGCAATATTTAAAATCTGTCCCTATACTTGGGCCATTGTTTCCCCCCATTACTGTAGCCTTTGTCCAGAATTCTTGTGCTAAGAAGTTATGGGGTATGCTGTTGCTGCTCTTGCTTTGTCAGTGTGCATTTTTATCACTGCCCTTGGACAAAACTGCAATGGGAATAGTGGGAATAGGATATAAAGTGATAGATGGGCGGGGACTTACTGTGATCAAACAAAGTGGGAAGATTTTAACAAGGTGATGTCACAAAACAGGGATGGGATTAGCTAAGTGGGTGGCAGTATTTTCAGCTTTGTTTTTTTTTTTTTTTTTTAACGGAGCAGCAATTTTTTTTTCCCTGGGAAAAAAGTATCTGTTCCGTGTCTTCGGCATTTTGCCGTTTCAACATTTTAGGATCGATTATACAGCATTCGCTATTTTAAGCATCCACTGTTATAATATAGACCCAAATAAATACAGTTAACAAAGTGCAAAGTGTAATTTAGATATACTTATGTCTCAGTTGTTTGCAGTGGATGCCTTGGATTTTAGTTTAGATGTACTCCAGATCTCTGGCTAAACTCAACAAATTCTGAGCAGTTCCAGTTATCTGGAATGGCAAAAAGAAATCTTGATAAAGATATTTAATGAATGGTTAAATAAGGGTATCAGTTATGAAGAAATGTGTGGGGGTGTTATGAGGTTTATATGGAAGAAAGGGGAAAATAATTAAAAATTAGAGGCCAGTAATGTTGTATAATAGTGATTACAGACTATTTATGAAAGTAATACAAAAAAAGATTAAAAATAAATTGAATTATATAAAGGAAGATGTTATTTATGAGGTTAAAGGAAAGGGAAGCAAGTGCTATTAATGATTTTTGAAATTGGGGATGACATTAAGAAAGAAAAAAATGAAGTAAAACGAATGGCGGCTGAAATCAATAAAGCATATGATTCAATAGAACATGATATCTTAGGGCAAACAATGGGAGAATATAATTTTAGCACAAATATAAAGTATGTGAATCCGTGTATAAAAATACAAAAATTAGGGTTTTAGTAAATGGTTGGTTAAGTGAAGAAATAGAGATGAACTGAGATATGAAACAAGGATGTCCAATGAGTAGTATTTTGTTTGTAATGGTTATAAATAGTGTAATAAAAGGAATACATGAAGGAATGAAAAAAAGCAAATATGTACAGGAAATGGGAGTGATATATCCTATTATTATGCCTCATGCTGATGATATAATACTAACAGCTAAAAATGGAAGAAAAATGAAGAAGGTAATTATAAATGTGCATTATAAATTGCAGGAAGTTGGATTAAAAATTAATAAAGGAAAATGTAAGGGTTTTGGAGATGTTAAAGAACCAGAAGGAGTACAATTTGAAAAGAAAAATATATCAGTACTAGGAACTAATTTGGGAGAATATGATATATTGAAGAAAAAAAATGGAAAATTTTTCTGAGAGAGTTAAGAGAACTTAGTATTATGTGGAACAGGTATAGATTGTCATTCAAGAAAAAAGTGCATTTGATAAATACAATATGCACAGAAAAAGTATCACATATGGCTAGTGTATATAGGATACCAAGAGAACGGGAGAGACAGTTTATTGAAATTACATTTCAATTTATCTGGTGGTCCAGATTAAATCCAGTCAAAAGAGAGGTATTGTATATGGAGAAGGAGAAAGGTTTACTGAATCTGGTAGTATATGGAGCCTCATTAAGTATATAATGGGTCTTGAAATGAATAAATGGAAAAGAAAATAAGTTAGTGACAAATATATTTAAAGAGGAATAAATAAGAGACTTGGATATAATAAAAATTAATAAAAGGGAGACAGAATGGAAAAATAAAGATATAAGAATATGCCAAAAAAAATAAAATTGTGGAAAATAAAGATGGAAGGAATAAAAAAAATAGAAAAATATGGGATAAAATATAATGTTGCAAAATTATTGTGTGAATCCATGGAACATTTAACAGAAGAAAAAGCAAAAGCTATAAAGTGGAGAAATAAATGGTGTATGAAGAATATTATATGCCAAGACTTCTTATGGCTGTTGCAAATTAGCAAATTAATAAGTTCCCAGTAATGGGAAATATGCCTTATAAAAATAAATGAAAGGATTTGCCTTTTTGGTGGACCATTAGAAACAACAGAACATGCTTTTTTGACATGTAAAAGAGTTAAAAACTTATGGGACAAAATAATAGAAAATAAAATAGAGAATTACAAGATTATAATCGGATAAATTTGGATATGATTGAATAAGATTTTTATGGGAAACATAGTAAAGAACATGTTAATAATTTGTATAAAAATGGTTTGTATTATATGGATAATTTGGAATGAAAGACTGAATGAGATTATGGTCAATGGAAAGTGGATATTCTCAAATATAATAAGAAAAAATTAAGTGGTGGTTGTGGAAAAAAGAGTGTGAGTGCATACATATGTGAAGAAGTGTTAATGATGGAATATAGCGATTAATGTAAGTTGTTTGTAAATGTGTAAATAGTGGTACAAATAAAGAACCCTTACTCTTTTTTAAGGGTGCTGTGGTCATACAAATAAAGAACCCTTACTCTTTTTTAGGGGTGCTGTGGTCATACAAATAAAGAACCCTTACTCTTTTTTAGGGGTGCTGTGGTCATACAAATAAAGAACCCTTACTCTTTCTTAGGGGTGCTGTGGTCGTACAAATAAAGAACCCTTACTCTTTGTTTAGGGGTGCTGTGGTCGTACAAATAAAGAACCCTTACTCTTTCTTAGGGGTGCTGTGGTCATACAAATAAAGAACCCTTACTCTTTTTTAGGGGTGCTGTGGTCATACAAATAAAGAACCCTTACTCTTTGTTTAGGGGTGCTGTGGTCATACAAATAAAGAACCCTTACTCTTCTTTTAGGGGTGCTGTGCTCGTACAAATAAAGAACCCTTACTCTTTCTTAGGGGTGCTGTGGTCATACAAATAAAGAACCCTTACTCTTTTTTAGGGGTGCTGTGGTCATACAAATAAAGAACCCTTACTCTTTTTTAGGGGTGCTGTGGTCATACAAATAAAGAACCCTTACTCTTTTTTAGGGGTGCTGTGGGATGTTTTCCATCCAGCGGAGCTACTATCAACTCAAGCAAATGGGACCTATTAGGTTCAACATCTCATCCAAATGCTAACACACTCAGAAGGGCAGCAAACCCATTATGCTGCTCTGCAGTGTCAGCAGTCAATCTACCTGGCATGGGAATAGAGCCCACAGCTTTCTTCACCAAAGGGGTGTGGGCTGCCTGTTGCACCACTGACACTGTAGTGCTTACTATATGATATTAGTTTTTAATGTATTAAAAGCTTTGCAATCAGTAACAGTAGCAAGTAGAAGTAAACCACAAATGATCAAAACATGCAATTAATAAATGAGGTAATACATTAATCTATTTCTAACTAGTATCAGTAACGGGCAAAAGTGCAAAATGGCTTCAAATAGTATTAGCAATAGTGCAAGATTATATTACATGTTGCCTGTAATGAAAAACAATGTAACAGCAACAAAATGTAACAGTATATTACTAACTGTAACAATAATACAGTCAGAAGAACAGCAGTGGTAATTTCAGTGATGCACACAGATTGTGTTTGGGCAGTAATTTGTTAATACACAGACAATAACTTCTATTGCATGCAATAAGGCAATATTAATAAAGTCTATGAAACCATCTTATATAATTGCAATTAGATTAATAATAAGTAGATAATTTCAACTCTGTGACAAGCAGCATTACAAAACTGTATAGAGATAGTTCATTTACATGCAACCAATCACATTACGTATCACATAGGTTCATAGGATGTTGAAATTGCCTCATGTACACAAACAACCCTCTCCTCCTACCATCCAACACTACAACCTGTGAGAGATGCACTTATCTAGCCAAAGTGGAGGTAAAGCTCTCTCCAACCAAGACTGAACTTGAAAGTCAAGAGGAGAAGGTAAACACTTGCACCACACCACACTCATCACATAGTCTCACTAAATCTACACCACAAAATCCACACATAGAAACACAAAAACATTCGCAGAGGCTCTCAATAATAATCTGCTCAAGCAACAGACACCTCCAAAACAGAAATGCAAGCAACCTCCACTCCCCAACACAACCCAAATTACACATAGCCCACAGACTAAGTGTGCCAATAGACCACAGCCCATAAGGCAAAACAATGTACCCAACACACTAGTCATAGGTGACTCTATAGTCAGGCGCACTGATGTCCCATTCACCAGACTAAACAAGGAGAAGGTTACTGTCAGCTGCCTGTTGGGTGCCAGGATCGGCCACATAACCCACGCATTCAGGTCACTCCACAACAAGTACAAATATGACTCTGTCATTGTCCATGTTGGTGTGAACGACCTGAGACGTACCTCCCTGGACTACATGAAAAGAGACAAGGAAGAGCTCTCCGATCTTCTAGCCAAGGCAGGTATGACCCTAGCCCTGAGTAGCATTCTGCCATCACCCAGAATGATACCGCAGTACAAGGACAAAATGATTGACTTCAACAATTGGCTAAGCTTCTGGTGTCATTCTAAAGGGATCCACGATCTGTCTGCCTGGGATGACATGGTCGACAGACCATGATGCTTTGCCACAGATAGTCTGCACCTATCACCCCTGGGATTCCGGATACTGGCTAAGGTTCTTGCCGCCCCTATAGTGCCTTTTTTAGGCAAGGTTCAAATGACAAATTCACCACCATAACAGAAACAGGAACAGGGAAGCAAAAACTGTGGGTGATGCTACTCGGTGCTAGAAGTCTAAATCTCAAAATGCACTCACTCAAGGCACTCCTTAAAATGGAGAACATCGATATCTGTGCAGTGACTGAGACCTGGTTCATGGCTCCAGAGAGCACCCCTGCACTACCAGGCTATAACTCATACCACACTTTTCGGCCATGTAACCTGGACTGGAACACTAAAGGCTGAGGTGTGTCCATATTCATTAAGGATATCCACACCTGCAGGCTAGTTGCTCAGCATAATGCATCCAAGATTATCCAAATGCAACTAACTCTGGGCAAAACTGCAGTCCAGTCTGTAGCTTGCTACAGATCCCCCACCATGCCCCAGGATTCCCACACCTCTTTTCTTGATGTACTGAAAAATATTAGGGTTCAACCAAACACCCTAATAATGGGCAATTTTAACTACCCCACCATTAACTGGGAAAACTACTCATGTACCAACTCCTTTGCTGAACGTTTTCTGGAATTCACAAACTCCAATGCCCTGGATCAACTTATCCACACCCCCACCAGGGGCAACAATATCCTAGATCTAGTCATTACCAACATAAGTGACCGGTGTTCCACACGTGTAGTCAACACCTCATTGGTTCGATCCAACCATAAGCTAATCACCCTAGATGCCCACATCTTGCCCCCACCCCCCATTAAGGAAACCATGGTAAAAAAAATTCTCCAAAGCCAACTTCATGCTTCTTAAGAAAGAACTGGTGAACTTCATGATGCCCATGCAGATGGACAATACGGTTATGACTACTGAGTCCTACACAATTGCACTTTATAAGCACTTACACGAGTACATGGAACATGCTATCCCAAACGGAACCAAGGCGCTATCCTCTAAAAAAAGAAAGCCAATCTGGTGGTCCCCTGCCATAAACAAACTGTACAACAGAAGAAAGAAACTGTTGCAAAAGAGAGTAAAATCCCATGAGTGGAGGAGCTCCCTGGTCAGCCTCAGTAAGAAGCTGTGATCCCTGATAAAATCCTCCAAAGTTAGTTATGAAAACAAAATCGCCATTGATTCTAAAGACAGCCACAAAGCATTCTATAGCTATGTCAAGAATCTCAATGGCAACACTCACATCTGCTCTGATTTACAGCACAATGGCACTAAATATACAGACCCAACTGATATTGCCAACATCCTGGCAGATAGGTTCAGTGCTAACTTTACCCCCCTCTCACCCTCTAAAGGGCCCATCTCTATACCGGAAGAATGCAAAGTTTCTGTAATCATGGCTGCACAGGTAAAAACCACACTCTCCAAAGCCAAGAACACAGCATCCATGGGACCAGACAACATCCCAGGCTGCATTCCACCCAAACTACAGAACGAACTGGCACCCCACCTAAGTACCATGTTCAATCATAGCCTCACCTCAGGCTTTGTGTCTGCTGAATGGCGCACAGTGACAGTTATCCCACTCCACAAGGGGGGAGCCACCACGGACCCAGGGAACTGCCACCCCATTAGCCTGACAAGCCTGGTCTGCAAGGCCATGGAATGTATCATCATGGAACTTATAAACAAAGACATTGGTAATCTCTAAACTCTGGACCCAACCCAGTTTGGGTTTGTAAAAGGCAGATCATGTAAACTAAACCTGATAGACTTCTTTGAAGCAGTCACCAAAGCCATAGATGAGGGTAAGGTGGTTCACACAGCCTATCTAGATCTTGCCAAGGCTTTTGACACCACCCCCCCACTCTGGAATTATAGATAAACTCACTAAACTAGGTATAAATCCCTATGTCACAAGATGGGTTGCCAACTGGCTCACTGACAGAACCCACACTGTGAAAGTAGCAGATTCCAAATCCATCTTCAGACCAGTGACAAGTGGAGTACCACAGGGTTCAGTCCTGGGTACTCTCCTGTTTGGTATCTACTTCTCTGAAGTACAGGCTAACACAGAAGGTCTTTGGCTAATGAAGTTCGCAGATGACTGCAAACTAGGAGCCATAATCAAAACTCCTAATGATGTGGACATCCTACAAAAGGGCCTCACTGAGACAGATCCCTGGTGTCAAAGCCATGGCCTCAAGCTCAATGCCAAAAATTGCATTGTCATCCCCTTTGGTAAAAACTCTGTACCCATGAACTACAACATAGGCGGTAGTATACTTAACACCGAAAGTGTGATAAGAGACCTTGGGACACAGGTGGACAGTAGTCTCTCCTTTGATAATCACATTGCCACAGTAGTCAGGAAATCCTTCTATGTGGCACACCTCATCACAAAAGGTTTCTCATCCAGAAAAAAAGAGGTCATTGTTCCCCTCTACTCATCACTCATTAGACCCATTATAGAGCACAATGCCCCTTTTGGTATGTACCTCACAAGACATCTACAACAACTGGAAAGGCCACAGAAATACCTCACAAAGAGGATTACCGGCCTCAAACAGATGCCCTACGCAGACCGTCTCATAAAACTCTAGCTTTATTCCATCGCATATCACCTACTATCTATATTGCTATGTCAAACCCAGAGCAGTTGGACATGCTCCACTTAAAGAAATCCCAATCCCTCCGAGCTACACACTCTAGGGACCTAAACCTTGTCACTACAATAAACAGAACATGCCGGAGGGATAGATTCCTGTCCCAGAGACTTCCCATACTCTGGAATAAACTACCTATGTATATCAAACAAAGCTCCTCATTAGCACTCTTCAAGAAAAATCTTGATGATTGGACTCTTCAAGAAAAATCTTGATGATTGGATGGGAAATATGAAATTCACCCCGGGGATCACTTCTGTGGCTCTGCTCGACAGTGGCACAGGAAAATATTTTTCTTGGTTGGCAAAAGCCAGGGTACCTTTTTGGCTGGGCTTGTATAGGCCGTAAGGCCGATAGCCTAGTACCTACCTATGAACCTATGAACCTATAGAAATTGCAAAGCAATTAAGTCAAGAGGCCATTTATGCCTTAACAACAACCACCTTCATAGTGTACCTCCTCCTTCCAATAAGCCAAAGCAGGTCAGGTCAGGAATAAATTTACATGTGACCATTCAATCATCGTGGATAATTTTGAAAGCTGCTAGGGTGTCATTCTGTTTAACATGCAAGGGAAGTTTCTTCCAGAGAAAATGTAAATATTGAGTACTGAATCTGTCCTTCTATTGTGATTTGTTTATGTTTTGGTGTAAGTTTAAGACATATTACTGAGATAGGGATTTGATTATATCTTGGTATCCTAGGGTCTTCAGGCCAGTAAGCTTTTTGGTCAGGAACTGATGGGGCATTTCTAGTTGTGCTATATAACTGGACAGGTACATGTCAAAGGGAGCATTGGGCTTAATATTTCATCTAATTAAAGTTGATCATAGATGGATAATAATATTGTATTACCTGGATGAGATGCATTTACTAATCAGTTGTGGTAACTAGAAGGATTTTCAATTTACTGATTGATACATGGAGATCAAAACACATTGAGCTGGCATCCAAGGTATCAAGATCTTTGATTGTTATAATAGTGATAACAAGCCACACTATACTGATATCTTATTTAAGTGTAACCAATTAAACAAATATGATAACATTTATATTACCTGTGATGCAGGATTGCTTGAGTGCAGTCAGTCAAATAAACAAAAGTAGACAATATGTTGCACCAGAATATTGTCTACCAAAAATGTAGATTTGTTCAGTAAAAGACAAAAACTGAGGTTCAGTTAATAAATCAGTAAAAACAATAAATAAACCAAGCTGATTTGATTGTTAAGGCCAATAGATAATATCAACAGTATACTGGACTCAAGCGTAACAATAAAATCAATTACAACAGTACAAAAGTGAAAATAATGACATTGCAAGATGTACAGCTGGGATGTAGTTGCTGCCTTAACTGTTGCAAACTTGGCTCTTGTGTTGCTCCCCAGTAGGATTTATACTACTGCTGCACAATATAATACAATACTACTGCTGCACAATACAATACTACTGCTGCACAATACAATACAATACTATTGCTGCACAATACAATACTATTGCTGCACAATACAATACAATATTACCGCTGCACAATACAATACTACTGTTGCACAATCCAATACAATACTACTGCTGCACAATACAATACTACCGCTGCACAATGCAATACAATACTACTGCTGCACAATACAATACTACTGTTGCACAATACAATACAATACTACTGCTGCACAATACAATACTACTGCTGCACAATACAATACTACTGTTGCACAATACAATACAATACTACTGCTGCACAATACAATACAATACTACTGCTGCACAATACAATATTACTGTTGCATAATACAACACAATACTATTGCTGCACAATACAATACTACTGCTGCACAACACAATACTACTGTTGCACAATACAATACAATACTACTGCTGCAGTATACAATACTACTGCTGCACAATACAATACAATACTACTGCACAATACAATACATTACTCCTGCTACACAATACAATGCTACTGCTGCACAATACAATACTACTGCTGCACAATGCAATACTACTGCTGCACAATACAATACAATGCTACTGTTGCACAATACAATACTACTGCTGCACAATACAATACTACTCCTGCACAATACAATACTACTGCTGCATAATACACAGCAGTATGATGAACTCAGCAAACCTTCAATTATTTGAAGTATGTAAGACTCAGCCCTGTAGAAACGCAAATCAAAATCAAACTATGTCCCATAATTAATCATACTTTTTGGAAACAGTCACTCATTTACCCACCTGCATACTCCAAAACATGTGCATGCACACACACACATGCACACACACACACACACACACACACACACACACACACACACACACACACACACACACACACACACACACACACACACCCATACGCATACACACAGGCATTCAGACTCATAGTTCTCTACCTAACACCTTAGTGTAACCACCTAGGCAGACACACAGAAGTGCTTTGACACTTCATGTGTGGTATAGAGCAGTATTGCCACTCAGAAATCAAATGCTGATACTGCAGTTGTGGTCAGAGGAAATGCTCCATGCTCTGTGTTTGGGGTTTATTTGTAGCAAATCACTTGTAAGCAAGCAGTTTTACTGCAGTTTAAAGAATACTTTTTTTGTTTGTCAGTTCCACAACTCAGACAGAGGGTCTTTGTCGATCCTAAACTTAGAGCTCGGAGTTGTGGGTAATGCCAGATCAAGTGGCTGTAAGACCTAAGCTATGACTTTGTATAGACACACCACACACACACACACACACACACACACACACACACACACACACACACACACACACACACCTGCACAGATATACACACAACTAACACCCCCTACACAGACATAACTTTTCCTGAACTTACTTACACCTTGAGTACTCCTGCAGAGTGAATAAGTGACTTCCCTGTTTTCACCTGTGGTCACAGGTAAGCCTCTTAATTAATCAGCCTTGCAAATCAGGATCTGCTGACATTTCCCAGGGAGAGCATATGACCAATAGCATCAGCCCAATCCTCCAGACTGCTGCATTACCTTGAAGCTCACAAAACTACCCTCCACTCTGAGGAACACAAAATGTCAGACCTAAACTAGTCAAAGAACTGGAAAGGTTTACCACATTGGAGAAAACATTTGTGTTAATGGTTTCCCCTTGTGGTAAACCTGTCTGAATCCAAGCCAATGATACTTTTCTTTAAGATGAATGAAAATTTAGACTGGTCTTTCAAGCACTACTTCTGTGAGGCCAGAAAGTATAGTACAGAAAGTGCAGATGTACATTTTCATAAACCTGAAAGGAGAAAAGTTAGCTTTTGGTAGGCTCTGTCCCTACAACTCATGTGCAGGAACTATCTGCATAATCTTTATTTATCATCATTATAAACAATAAAAATCGTAACCATAAAAATGAATATTTTTCATCTGGCTCATAAAATTCAAGCTTCAGGTTTTATTACTTAAAATTGTCAAGGTTTTGAGGTCGTTCTCACCATGTCTGGCAGTTAGTACAGAGAATAACACTAAGGCTATAAGCTGTTAACAAAAAAAGTCTTGTGATACAGGGTTCCGTTCCCTCATCCCCCATTAGCATCGTGACCCTGAATAAGTCACTTAATGAGACAGTGCTTTGAGGCAGTTGGGAATTTGTAACTCAATAACCTCCTGGACTGTATGCCTTGTAACTATGTATGAGCTTTATTTAAATATAAATCATGATGCCGGTGGTTTTCATTAATTTTATATTTTTGCCCAAACTTCTTAAAGCCATGTCTCAACATCAAAGTAGTAAGCAGTTTATTTTGCTGTGAAACTAGTTTTGCATGACTCATGTAAAATCATCTGTATGAGTGCATAAAAATCTTACAAAAGAAAAAAACAGATCCCACATTTATGAAACAAGTTAACCTGAAATATGGATATATTTTAAGAATAAGGTTAAAATATTAAAAATAAAGTTCTATGATTCCCTAATTAAAGGGGCATCATAAATCATGTCTTGTTTTTCTTTTTTTTGTTTTTTTGCATTGTGGCTTCAATGGTTCTTCTTCCATGCATAAAATGGTAGAACTGCTTGTAGTTTACTTAAAAGGTGATGCCATAAAGATGTATGAACATTTTTCCATATCAGTGAAAACAGCTATACTTGGATACTTTAAATTGGCCCTAGGAATGAGTGTGTGCATGTGTGTGCCTTCTGTAGAAGGTTGGGCGCCTGGCTGGCAACTCGACACCGTAAAACTCCACTGCCAGTCATGAGCGGACAGTTGATCTGCTGTGGCGACCCCTAACCGGGAAAAAGCCGAAAGAAGAAGAAGAAGAGGAGTAAAAACAGCTATACTGAATCCACATAGAAGAAAGATGGTAAGTGCCCTACTGCACTTCTCCAAACTATTCTTGTGCTCATTTCATACTATTCAATGTAAATTTTACATTTGGTCATGAAAGAAAAGGAACAGACTGGATAACCATGTTTACTAATTTACCAACCAATAAATGCATAAATAAATACATTTCACTGCTAGGACATCCTCATGTAATTTATTTACAGTGAGTAGAGCAAAACGCATATAACACACATATATGTGATATAAAAGTAACACCAAAGCACAGGTAACAGTAAAGATACCACAAGTATACATCATGCATTTCTTTTCTTATGAGAATAATACATAAAAAGAGAATGGAAACCATTCTAATCAGATTATTTTAAATTCCAGTTAGGAGTACTTTTTTAGCGAAGTGTAAAATGCATTGGGCTGCAGGGCTACCATTTTATTTCAGCAGTGCTATATCATGAGGTTTACAGCAGATAAGCTAAAATTGTTAAACCTAGTGCCTGCAATATATACTTGCATCACTAGAGGGAAGCACTGTTACAGCTAAGTTTTCCCCATACACTCTCGCAGAGCAGTAAGGTTCAGTGATTATTTCCTTGATTTAGTGACACTTTCCTGATGGTTTTTAAAACAATTAAGAAATAACAATAATGCAATTTATTTTATGCATAAGCATTCTAGTCAGAAACTATTTTTTTTTAAATGTTTGGATTGTGTGACATATGATGTACTTCCTTCATCTCCCGGGGGCAGTGTGCCAGTAAGATGACTGGTGCTGCAGTACAGTGCCTTCACCAGGTGTCTCAGCTCAGTGGACATAAGACTATCAGTCTGTTCGGTTCTGCTGATGTTATTGATGGGCTTAGTCAATTCTAACTGGTCACACATTGTAGACTGCTTGTGTTCTGAAGATGTTTTCTAGTCTATATCAGCAGGCATTTGCCATGCTGTCTTCATGGAAGCCCTACAGTCCTTGTTGTCTGTGGGCTGGGGTCAAATGTCATTGTGAAGTTGGAAACCCAACCATGTGACTCTCTATCACAAATGCAAGAT
Organism: Protopterus annectens; assembly: GCF_019279795.1. NCBI lineage: Eukaryota > Metazoa > Chordata > Ceratodontiformes > Protopteridae > Protopterus > Protopterus annectens. Next base: position 1,326,045,364 of record NC_056726.1, read on the forward strand.
ACAAATGTGGGGCGAAGGCCAAAACGTTGTAGAAAAAAACTGTTCAAAAAACTTGCAAATCCAAACTCACCATAACACCAGTAAAGCATGTTTACCCTCAATATAGGGACTGCACTCCTCACACCCCTTCTACTTATATTTACTAACTCTACGATCACTGTACATCAGACTAGGGGAAATACTCCAAAACACCACAGCCTTAGACTTAGTGTATATATTCTCCACTATCATACCTGTAGACCTGCTACATATGTATAGACGCACACACACACACACACACACACACACACACACACACACACACACACACACACACACACACACACACACGCACACACGCACACACATGCACACACACGCACATAAACACATACACACACGCACACACACACACACACACATATATATATATATATATATATATATATACACATACATATGTATAGACACACACGCACACACACACACACACACACACACATATATATATATATATATATATATATATATATACATACATACGTATGTATAGACACACACACATATTACCTACTGGCCTAGGCCATGTTTAAGTAATGTAGTGTAATGGAGTTGTTTTTCTTGTTTTTGTTGTTGTTGTGGTTGTTTTCCTCATTGTACTTGATCATGGATTTCAGTGACTTCAGTGACTCTTGTTCTGGGAGAACACTGTAGGTCAGCATCTGTGATATATGATTTAAATATCGACCTTATTGAAGTTTACCAACATCAGTCTTGTATGGGAAGGACACCATTGTCTTAAATGCTTAGTCCGTATTTCTTGTGGTCCTTTCTCCACCACAGTGTTTAGGGATTTCAGCTGTGACCTTCACGATGGAAGGCATTCAGGGGAAATTGAGTATGGATGTAAGGTCCTAAAAACAAGCTCTTCACATGACTCAGTTATGTAACATTTTAATTATATGAAGTATAAACTGTTACATATACTTGTTAATATTTCAGTGCTTGCATAGATTATAGCTTTTGTATTAAGGACCTTCATGTATAGGAATCTTTTCCTCATGTCTGATCACCACCACATTATCATAGTGATAGTGTCAGTTATTTGTACATGAGGTATTAATTATTAGCACCATTGTTAGGACAGTGTATTATTTCTTTCACTAGGCTATATGAGCACTTGTGTCTAGGGTAGACCTTTGTAAATATTTTGGCCATTGAGGCTGAACTTAAAAGAGAGGCTTTATAATTACAATGTGTTGCTGGTCACAACGTTGGCTATTTCCTTTTCTTGTCTGTTGTGTGATTAGTTATATAAGTTACATTTATTAATGTATGGAATCTTTGTTATTGAAGTATTCCAAGAATGGTATTCTTCTGCATGGGGTATTTGTCTGAGGTGGTCCAGGACTGAGCTATTAGACTCTTTTATTATTTGAAATATGTGATAAAGTGCAGATGTAAGCATGTGCACCCCTTCCATATCTAGGGTGTTAACCATTACTCTAAGTGGTGGAAAGGTCACTTAACATAGGATGGGATGGTCATATCCGATTGCAAGGATTTTTGGGAATTTGTAAAGATTTTCTTGGTGCAAGGTATTTGAGTATTCCTATAGGGCAGGCCTGGGCATTGTACGCCCCCTGAGCCACATCCGGCCCTTTGTCTGTCCCTGACCAGCCCCTTGCATCTTTCTTTCTTACTGTGCGGGATTTAACATTCATTCATTGGTTCTTGAGGGAATTTAGCTGCTGTTGCTTCTGAAGGAGGGAATTTTCATTGCTGCCAAGTAGTGTGTGCATGTGAGTGTGTGTGTGTGTGTGTGTGTGTGTGTGTGTGTGTGTGTGTGTGTGTGTGTGTGTGTGTGTGTGTGTGTGTGTGTGTGTGTGTGTGTGTGATGCCCCAGTTAGGGATAACTGGTGGTTAGTGTTAATGCTCAGGCTCAAACCCTATACCTTAAATAAAAGTAACAACAGCCTGAATTCTCTACCCCTACCACCATTGAGAAACTGTTTTTATAAGGCTGTTTTGGGGATGGATGGAGACCCTATTTTAACAAACAGTGCATTGGGAGAAAGGCTTGTGACCATCTTTCAGGAAATGCAATATACAGTAACACAAAACCTTTTATTCTAGCGACTGTCTAAGATTATGCACAAGCAATATTTAAAATGTGCCCCTGGTTTTGAGCCTTTGTCTCCTCCTCCTCATAAAATTTGGCTTTTTCCAGATTTCTTGTGCTACAAAGTTGAGAGATATGGTTGCGTGTCAAGTGCATTCTACAAGAGTGAGTGTCAAGTGCATTTTACAAGGAGCTGAGAGCTTCAGGGAAAGAGAAGTTTAGCACTGCTTATGCCAAGTCTGTTTACAATGTGCAACAGTTGTTTAGCAAATGATAGTCAATATTGTGCTGAAGTATTTAAAAGCATTATTAGTAGCACAACAGGTACAACTGCAGTGGTGGTGCTGCGGTAGCATTGTCGCCTCACAGTAAGACGCTGTCCGGTTTGATTCTCAGCTAGAGCGTCTTCTGTGTAGAGACATGCGTGAATGGGCGTACCTTCATTGAAGGTTGTGTGTTAGGGCTGGTAACTCAGTACGTAAAAATCAACTGCCAATCATTAGTGGACCGGAGTTCCACTGTGGCGACCCCTAACTGGGAAAAGCCGAAAGACACAAACATTAGTAGCACAACAGGTAATATACTTGCTTTTGATGCAGTAGGCTCTGGGTTCTACTCCCACATTATGTAGATGGATTGCTGATCATATACTGTGCTATATTTAAAGGGGGTGAATGCTGCAGTCCTCACTTACAGATCTTAATGTGAGATTATTCAGATGACTTACTTCTGTAGAGATTGTGCATTGATTGATATTGGGTGATTATAATGACAGAAGTTTGAGTGAAGACTTTTACTGACAAAATTTTCTGGATTGGGCAGGTTTTTCATTCTTGGTTCATATATTTTGTTTCATTGCTTACTGGAAAAATGTTTGAAACTGCGAAATTAAAACACACTCTAACCTGGTGCTATATTAAACAGGGAATATAATTTAATACAATCAGGAAGGTGTATTCATGAATGCATGGTCCTAAAAATGTGCAAGGGGGCTAGAATTGAAAAACAGCCCAAAGGTATACTTTATCCACCACTGGCCACATGCATTTTCTTTGAGTGTGAGATAGATAAATAGATGTAGGCACACACACAAGGTATAGGGTTTGAGCCTGAGCATTAACACTAACCACCAGTATAGACACACACACACACACACACACACACACACACACACACACACACACACACACACACACACACACACACAGAAGTTTATTCTAAATAATTAGGAATTAACATTGATCAATGCAAAACATATCAAAGAACTTCATTAGGGATTACATCAAACCAAAGAAGTCTAAAACCTGTGATCATAAATGCAAACAAATACTTTGTAGTTGCAATCACCAAAACACATAAGCAGTTTGTTTTACATGGTGTGCTTTTCCACCCACACCTGTGACATGGAGGCCTCACCCTCACCAATGCTAGAGTTTAAATAACTTAACTCCATGATTGCACAACAACACAGAAAGGGGAAAAACTACTGAATTATATTACAGTCAACCTGCTGAGCTTTCACTGCAATATAACTTCACCACTTCCACCAGCGATGAGATTTTCCCCAAAAGTCAATACTCGATAAAAGCATTCAACAACAGAACTAATGGACCCTATACATAGCTAGGTATATAAACTACAGAGCTCATTGTTATGCTCTTCTCTGTTTGACATCTGTTTCTCATATCATCTAGCCAACCCTTCCGGCTTATGGTTATCTAAGTTTGCTGATGACTATAAACTGGGAGTTGTTATTTGAACTTATACTGATGAACAATTGCTCCAACATGAGTTACACTATAGTAACAATTGATTCAAAGACAATGGTCTGAAATTGTAAAAATGTAATATAATTAATCAAGTGAGCCTTCTATACTGTGAATTATTGTTTATTGGGTAGACATTTCAGCTGGGTAAATGAACATGCTCATCTCCAATGTCTGTGTAGACAGACAAATGGCATTACAAAGCTACACATTCCTTCCAACCTTTGTGAAGAAACTATAAGCCATTATTATGAGTTCAAAACCCCTGGTTTCATGTGTGTGGGGGAGAGGGTAGTTATGACACAATGACAGGCATATGTACTTTTAACTGTGCTTTGGGAATGAGATATAGGTGCCACACTCCTTCTACGTATTCTTGTTGATAGTTCATTATATCTTTTGGCCATCATGTCTCCACAGCAGTTAGAAAAAACTTGTATCTGGATCCCCTAAGTTCCAAATGTGTCTTCTCTAGCTCCAAAAAAGTCTTAATTCCCTTTTACTTGTATCTCGTCAAACTCATAATGGAATATAATGACCACTTTGTCATATATTAGTCTGACTATATCTCTCAACTTGAGAGACCTCAAAGATTCATAATTAAAAAGATCAGTGACACCAAAAACCTTAGTTATCAGAAGAGACTGGCAGCTATCTCTGTACTCAGATTCTTAAATAATCCTCCTTGGATATCTGTGTCTTCCCTTTCTGCCATGAAAAATCCATCTTTCTTTGACCTTCTATTCCTTCACAGAACAAAGGAATCCTCAAGTGCCAGGCTAAAGGAACTAAACCTTCATCAAGAGATAAATAAGACACATTGATGTGATAGACCAACTTCCTAACATATCTCCGTCTCATGGAACAACCTTTCATTACATGACAAGCAAAGTACCACCCTTGCCAGCTTTAAGGTAAATCTAAACAGTTGAATGGCTGGCCTCAAATTCATGAGTGTACTAAATAAAGATGAAACACTCAGATATCAAAGCAGGGTACATGCTCTAGAAAATGACCTTGGAATATGCAACTCTATAGCATTATTTTTTGCAGGTGACATACCCTACCTCATCCACTAATATACAGGGGGTGCTAATATGTTTGTTGTAGATAAGGTACAACATGTAGATTGCTTTTCTACACTCGGTGCATCATCAAATATTAATTACACACCTGGAACATCATCTCAAGTTTATCTACATCTTAGATGGATCAACAAAGCTTCGACATTTCTTCACACTTTGCACTACTTGCTAAAAATTGATGGGAAACATCATGTACTGTTTACAGAAATATAACCCCAAACACTCTTAACCTACTAAAAACAGTAGCTGAAACCCATTTCTACCCTTATATTAAAATAAAATGTGAAGCATAAAGTACCAGTCATGTCAATGTAAAAAAAAAAAATCCTGTGCACACAAAATATTAAAATATAGAAAAAACAATTTCCAGGATTCAATAAAGCCTTAATAGTCATTTTTCAAGATGTGCACATGGCCACAGAAAGCTTAAGATTCAGTAAGCCCCATGTAAAGATGCGCACCACAGTTCAAACAAGGTAAACACCACGGCATGCTAATTACAGCATAAGCAGTTGAATTACATGCTAATTAACCAATCTAACATGGTGGAGCTATTCAACAAGCTATAAAGCATACATGTAGACTCCATGCTGGTTTTTCCTGCAATTCAAAAATTTTTGGAATACAGCCTCAGAAAGGAGTCTACACGTACAGAATGATAGGGGCTGCTGCTGCTTTAATTCATTTGTATGTGCTATATGCTAATGCCAATGTGCTGCTGGTAATAGGCCTAGCCCAAGAAGGAGAAGAGTTTTCAGGCCTCGTTTGACTTTTCACAACCTAAATGATGTGGAAATTGAAGAGCACTACAGGGTGGACAGGAACATACTGCAGGAACTGTGCAATCGCTGCTGTCCTCTACTCAGAGCCAGAGCCATCCGAGGGGAACCCATCCCAGTGAAGACAAAGGCTGAATCATACACAAATGCACTCTATAACCACTTACATGAGTGCATGGATCGTGCTATCCTCCAAAAAAGGAAGCCAATCTGGTGGTCCCCTGTCATAAACAAACTGTACAACAGAAGGAAGAAACTGTTGCAAAAGAGAGTAAAATCCCATGAGTGGAGGAGCTCCCTGGTCAGCCTCAGTAAGAAGCTGAGATCCCTTATATGATCCTCCAAAGCTAACTACAAAAACAAAATCACCACTAATTATAAGGACAACCACAAAGAATTCTATAGCTATGTCAAGAATCTCAATGGCAACACCCAGATCCGCTCTGAGTTACAGCACAACGGCACAAAAATTACAGAACCAAATGATACTGCCAATATCCTGGCAGATAGATAAAATGCTAACTTTACCCCCCCCCCCCAAAGGGCCCATATCTATACAGGAAGAATGCAGAGTCCCTGTAATCACAACTACGTGGGTAAAAGCTGCACTCTCTAAAGCCAAAACACAGCATCCATGGGACCGGACAACATCCCAGGCTGCATTTTACATGAATTTCAGAATGAACTGGCTCCCCACTTAAGCACCATGTTCAATAATAGTCTCGCATCAAGCTTTGTGCCCACTGAATGGCGCACAGCAACAGTTATCCCACTCCACAAAGGGGGAGCCACCACCGATCCCGGGAACTATCGACCTATTAGCCTGACGAGCTTGGTCTGCAAGGCCATGGAACGTATCATCATGGACCTCATAAACAAAGACATTGGTAACCTCCAAACTCTGGATCCCACCCAGTTTTGGTTTGTGAAAGGCAGATCATGCTTCCTGAACCTGATTGACTTCTTTGAGGCAGTCACCAAAGCCATAGATGAGGGTAAGGTGGTTCACACAGCCTATCTTGACCTCGCCAAGTCTTTCAACATCATCCCCCATTCTGGAAGTATAGTTAAACTCATTAAACTAGGTATAAATCCCTATGTCACAAGATGGGTTGCCAACTGGCTCACTGACAGAACCCACACTGTAAAAGTTGCAGACTCCAAATCTGACCTCAAAGCAGTGACAAGTGGAGTACCACAGGGTTCTGTCCTGGGACCTCTCCTGTTTGGTATCCACTTCTCTGAAGTACAGGCTAACACAGAAGGCCTCTGGCTAATGAAGTTCATAGAAGACTGCAAGCTAGGAGCCATAGTCAAGTCCCCAAATGATGTGGACATCCTACAGAAGGGCCTCGCTGAGACAGAGGCCTGGTGTCAGAGCCATGGCCTCAAGCTCAATGCCAAAAAGTGCAGTGTCATCCCCTTTGGTAAAATCTCTGTACCCATGAACTACCACATAGACAGCAATCTACTTAACACCAAATATGTAATAAGAGACCTTGGGACCCAGGTGGAAACTAGTCTCTCCTTTGATAGTCACATCGCCACAGTAGTCAGGAAGTCCTTCTACGTGGCACACCTCATCATAAAAGGGTTCTCATCCAGGAAAAAAGAAGTCATTGTTACCCTCTACTCGACACTCATTAGACCCATTATAGAGTACAACGCCCCTTTTGGAATGTACCTCACAAGACATCTGCAGCAGCTGGAAAGTCCAAAGCAGTACCTCACAAAAAGGATTACTGGTCTCAGACAAATGCCCTACACTGACCATCTCAAAAACTCCAGCTTTACTCCATTTCATATCACCTACTCTGAGGTGATCTCTGCCTAACATATAAAGCTATGTCAAACCCGGAGCTGTTAGACATGCTACACCTAAAGAAATCCCAGTCCCTTCAAGCTACATGCTCTAGGGACCTAAACCTTGTGACCACAATAAACAGGACATGCTGGAGGGATATATTCCTGTCTCAGAGACTTCCCATACCCTGGAACAGGATACCCATCTATGTCAAGCAAAGTTCTTCATTAGCACTCTTCAAGAAAAATCTTGATTAGTGGATGGGAAATAGGAAATACACCCCAGGGATCACTTCTGGGTCTCTGCTCGACAGTGGCACAGGAAAATAACTTTCTTGGGTGGCATAAGCCAGGGAACCTTGCTGGCTAGGCCAGTGGTGTAGCCAGGATTTTCAGATTTGTACTCACGTCTCCCAGGCTGCTGCCCTCCAACAAGTCACACCCACATCAGTACATTGCTGTCCACCCACTCCTATAAACTGCTAACCAAGCCATTCCCATTTCACAGCACTGCTCTCTGAATGGAACACTGACAACCATATGCCAGGATAAAGCAGCATAAACATTACATTCCAAAATGTGCATCTCATGGGTCAAAAAACAAAATACCTTTTCATTTAAATTTTTGCAGACTTCATCCCAGTGGAGAGCTATACCCCAGGGTTTGAGTGGAAAACCTTAGAAATAGATTTAAATAAAGATATATTTTTCTGGTGGAAGAAAAGCTCTTTGTACTGAGATGACTAGTTTACATCCCAGGAACACAATCCCATGTGAGGGAGGGAAGAAAGACTTTTGAATGTTCTCTTGGAATCCCAGCTTGTGTAGGAGATCTCTCACCTGAGAGAGATTCCTGACACCTTGAAAAAGACTGACACCTTGAAAAGACGCTGCAAAAATATGCAAGTTGTCTTAATATGGAAAAATATGGATACTCTGTAGCCTGCAACAAGCTATAACTGGAGCTAGACACTTTGTGAACACTCTTGGTGCAGTGAATTATCCAAAGGGTAAGGCAGAGAACTGATAATGTGATTCAGATACACAAAACCTTATGAACCATCTGAAGTCTGGATGAATAAGGATGTGATGAAGAACAAGTGAAAACAAAAGAGTCTGATATAGGGGAAAGAGGAAAGACCCCCTGGAAAGGAGGAATTTCCTCCCACTACCATCTGTGACCTTGATGAATGGTTTTCAGAACCAATTTGCCAAACAGGAAAATGGACATTCAGAATGAAAAAAGGGACCAGGATGGGAGCGGGTCACAAAGTGTCTTGAACCAGACCTGCCGGACCTTCCTTGGTTTTGAGAAATTCAGGACTTCTCTTTGGAACCCCTTTGCCATTTATTTTTAAATGTCTGTTTACCTGAATGTTGTTGAGATTGTTTAATCAGTTTTTGCCAAAACTGGATAAGGGGATTAAAAAAAATCCCTAGGACAATTTGTTAAAGGAGGAATGAAAAATCTTAGATATTCCCTGGATTAGCTTGCCCCTGTCATCACATTTTTTTGATCATCTCTGTAGCAGAGCACCCAAAGACTAATCTTCTAGCTAAGTGAGAATTTAAAATTTCATTTTTAACATTATCAGGGAGGTTCTGAGAATGCAGCCATGCAAACCTCCTTAAAACACTACCAGTGGCCATAGCCCTGGAAGAAGTATCAACAGAGTCATGCACACTGCAAACAATGAGCTGTGGCCTGTTCAGTAGAAGAAACAAGTTATTTAAAGCATTTTTTTCCTCACAAGAATAAACAGCACATAAAGCATTCCTCATCCTTTCATAATTTGTTTAAACAAATTTTAACCTGGGTAGGAATTCCCAGATATGCTCAGAATTAGTCCAAAATGACAAAAAATACACTGAATCCACAGACATTGCCAACATCCTGGCCGACAGGTTCAGCGCAAACTCCCCCCCCCCACCACCACCAAAAGAGCAAATATCTATTCCAGCAGAGTGCTGCCCCCCTGACATCTCAGATGCTCAGGTAAGAACCGCCCTCTCCAAAGCAAAAAACACAGCATCAATGGGACCAGACAGTGTCCCGGGCTGCATCCTACATGAACTCCAAGATGAGCTGAACCCAAACATAAAGCTACTGTTCAATCTCAGCCTTACTACAGGATATGTACCCAAAGAGTGGTGTACAGCAACAGTGGTCCTTCTCTACAAAGGTGGTGCCTCAACGGATCCTGGAAACTATCGCCCCATAAGCCTGACTAGCTTGGTCTGCAAAGCTATGGAAAGGATCATCATGGAACTCATAAATAAAGATATTGGGGACCTACAGACACTGGATCATACCCAGTTCGGCTTTGTTAAGGGCAGATCCTGCCTCTTAAACCTGGTTGATTTCTTTGAAATAGTCACCAAGGCCATTGACGAGGGGAAGGTGGTCCACACAGCCTACCTGGACCTCGCAAAAGCCTTCGATACAATACCCCACTTGGGCATCATAGATAAGCTATCCAGCTTAAATATAAACCCCTATGTCACTAGATGGGTTGCATACTGGCTCAAGGACAGAACCCACATGGTTAGAATTGCTGGAGCCATGTCAGACTCCAAACCAGTTACAAGTGGCGTCCCACAAGGCTCAGTCTTGGGACCTCTCTTGTTCGGTATATATTTCTCGGAGGTACAGGCCAACACAGAAGGACTGTGGCTGACCAAGTTCACAGATGACTGCAAACTGGGCACCATAATCAACTCTCCAGCTGACACAAGCATCCTCCAAAAGGGTATCATAGAAACAGATAACTGGTGCCAGAGCCATGGCCTCAAGCTAAACGCCAACAAGTGTATAGTCATCTCCTCTGGCTAAAACAAAGTGCCCACAAATTACCACATAGGTGGTAATCCATTAAGTACGGAAGAAGTAATTAGGGACCTGGGGACCCAAGTTGATAGCAATCTCTCATTTGACAACCACATGGCCAAAGTGGTTAGAAAAACATTCTATATAGCTCACCTAATCATTAAGGGATTCACATCTAGATCAGGGGAGGTCCTTGTGCCTCTTTACTCATCCCTCATCAGGCCCATAATTGAGTACAATGCCCTTTTTGGGATGTACCTTACCAGACACCTGCAGCAACTAGAAAGACCCCAAAAGTACCTCACCAAGAGGATCAAAGGGCTCAAACAGATGCCATATGCTGCCCGGTTAAAGAAACTCCAGCTCTACTCGGTTGCATACCACCTGCTTAGAGGCGATCTGTGCCTGACATATAAAGCCATGTCCAATCTGGAATTAATGGACATGCTGCACCTCAGAAAATCCAAATCCCATCGAGCTACGCACTCGAGGGACTTGAACCTCAGCACAGAAATAAATAGGACATGCTGGAGGGACAGATTCATAACCCAGAGGCTCCCTTCACTCTGGAATAAAATCCCAGTCCAGGTTAGGCAGAGTCCCTCACTGACTCTCTTCAAGAGGAATCTTGATGAGTGTATGGGAGATCGTAGGTTTACCCCGGGTATCACTTCTGTGTCACTGTTAGAGAGAGGCACAGTAAACTAAACCTCAAAAAAGAGCATAGTAAAATTCATTTTAATGGGTGGCGAAAGCCAAACACACTCTGGCTAGGCATACAAATGCCCTAGGCAGATAGCCTAGTATGAACCTATGAACCTATGAACCTATAACATATATGCCTGACAATTCAACATTTTAAAAATCAAAGTTGTAAAAGTATACACTTTTTTCCCATACCTATCAACAAATTTCCCATCCTTATCAGAAAGAGTATGATTGGAATTAACTAAGTGCTTATCAGCAGTAGACTCAACAAAAGCTATAGCTGCTAAGCCAGATTTGGGAATAATTTATTAAATTTAAAAGACTGAGGAACTTTATACATCTTATCTACCTTTTAGAGGCAGCTGGCTGACTATCAGGAAAAAACACATTCTCTAAAGCAGACAGAATGCGAGGAATGGGTATGGGTTCTGGAAAGTCCTTTTGTAACAACTCACGGTATTTTATTTATGATGGACTGAGAAATGTCAGTGTTTTCCTATTGTAACACTGGCGCACTCTACAATAGTCTCACAGAAAGTTAAACTCCCACTGGCAGAATCGAGCTCTCTTCTGAGTTTGAATAAGAAATCTGAGGGGAAAAAATGTAACCATCCCTACATCTTCCTACTCAGACTCAGAATCTTGAATCTCTTAAGGAAAAGAGGAATTCCTCCTCCTTTTACCACAGAGCCAAATTGTGACAAAACAACACCTCTTAAATGCTGGATTTGCAAGAGACCATCCCCGGGATTCATGAAGCTCGGCGCAAGGCCGGTGTAAGGCTTGCGCCGGCAGTGCAGTGTATAATCGGCGTAGCAGCGCCACATGCATAGTAATGAGTGCACGCCGCAACCACAGACACGTGCAGAGGGCACGTGCGCGAGCCCAAGTAGGATGCGCCCGTAGGCGTGGCCAAGCCGGCAGGCGATGAGCAACCTAAAGTGCTGACTGTCACAGGCCGCCTGCAATAGTAACCGCACCAGCCAGGGTCCATGGATAATGAAACGTACGCAGAGTATGCAACATAGTACCCGTTCACACAAAACGGAGAACCAAACATTAACCCACGAAGTCCAAATTGTACCCATGCAAGGAACAAAGGATACACATAATACCGTGTCCGTCACGCAATGCACTGTCAGTGGGCATACCCAGTGAAGGTGTACCGCAGCATGTCAGCGCGCCGCACCTACACACAAGTAGCCCTATGGGCATGGTCACCAGCAGTAGTGAGAGTACACAGCCGGGCAGCCGTGTCGATATAACAACCAGAAGGAAACCAGACATCCTAAACACAGACAAACATGTGCATAGCAACATGTACTACACCCAGCAACGTGCCCGTCGCATACACATAGGACGGCGTATGCCGAAGCGTAATATCCAGAAGCAGAACCCATGCATGCAAATGTAATACACAACAGCCCCGTCATAGCACGTAACCCGCACCCATGTACGACCGTGCACCCAACCCAGCTAGCAGCCTTGCGCAGCTGCACACCTACACACAATGGGTATACCTCAAATGTAGTATGAAGTATTGTCCTAGGCAGTGTCACGCGGGCAAATATGTACCCCACATGTCAACATCCCACCTCAGGTACTGATATCCAAATGGCTGCATGTGAATGTGTCGGCAGAATGTGTACACCCCGCATGTGGTATGGACCTGTCGAAACCCCATAGGCATTCACATGCCACGGTGTCCATAACTGTACACATCTGGACAAGGCAGTATGTTCAGCCACCGTACTGATGATTAGCTATGCAGACATGTCAAACGCAACACATATGGCGGAACATCTGCCCACCAAGCAGGATGCCCCAACAGGGTGCCACATGCACAGAAGGTGAAGGTGGGACATCACATGTTGAGAATAGCGTTGCCGGATGGCCAAACACCTACAGCCAATGCAAAGGAAGGAATAACATGTATATGCCTGGATGAATGGGTATGTTATAGCATGGGAATAGGCTAAGCTATCCAACATAATAGCCATGCGTACCAGATACAAACTGCCAGTAACACGCAGTAGTAATGCAGGAAGGCATACACGACTGTGGGAATATCACAGGACATATGGCACATGCCAAGTGTTGACGCATGACACAAATGTCCAGGATGGGGCTCCCTGCAAAGAGGAACATGTGCCAACCCCACCCCCCACAGATGTACCGGCAGTGGAAACACAACCCAAACACACACCAACACCACCGTCCATCCCATGATAGCAACGGAGGCTGGTCAAAGACCACCATGATGCGTGCACAAACAGGGACACGTGTAACCGTTGCCCTGACAACCCCCCACAGGCCAACGAATAATAGTATGGACATATGCATGTAATGCTGTGAAGGATGTGTGGTAGTCCTCAGTATCACAGAGATAGGTACACAGACACAATGTAATCAACCGTGACATATGTGCACTGTACACAGCATACCTGCAGGTAATACATAGTTCAATCATGTGCCACAGAAATATACACATACGAATGAGGACAGGGGATAGACAAGTGTGAATGGGACAAACTATGAACATAGGTTCATAGGTCCATAGGTACATAGTAGGCTATCCGCCCAAGGGCAGCTACAACCCTAGCCCATAGTTATGTTGCCTTTGCCACCCCTCCAGTTCGAAGAAAACAATGCCTATTATATTGCTGTACCTCTGTCAAGCAGTGACATTGAAGTAATCCCTGGGGTATATCTGCAATCTCCCATCCATTGGTCAAGATCCCCCTCGAACAAGGCCAGCAAGGTGCTCTGCCTCACATGTACTGGGATGTTGTTCCACAGCATAGTGAGTGTCTGGGCAATGAATCTGTCCCTCCAGCACAGTCTATTAATGACCGTGTCAAGGTTCACGTCACCTGCCCCTGTGGTTCTGAAGGATGTAGATTCATTAGGTGAAGCATAGTCATCAAATATGGGTCGACATGGCCTTGTATGTCAGGCACAGGTCACCACTGAGCAAGTGATATGTGACTGAATGGAGCAGGAGTCCTTTCAGTTGGGCAGCATAACACATATTCCTGAGACCCTGCATCTGTTTGACGATGAACGTATGGGGCCTTCCCAGCTGCTGCAGGTGTCGGGTCAGATACCATCCGAACGGGGCATTGTACTCAATCATAGGTCTAATGAGTGATGAGTACAAGGAGACGATGACCTCCCCAGATCTAGATGTGAATCCCTGCATGATCAGGTGGGCAATGTAGAAGGTCTACCTAACTACGTTAGCAATGTGTGTGTCGAATGAATGGTTACTGACAACCTGGGTCCCCAGATCCCTGGTAACTCCCTCTGTGCTCAGTGGATTGCCACCTATATGGCAGCAAGGGGTAACCTTGTTCTTTCCGAAGGGTATGACTATGCATTTCCCGGAATTTAGCTGTAGGCCATGTCCCTGGCACCAGATATCCATATCTGTGAGGCCCTTCTGAAGGATATCTGTGTCAGATGTGCGTCCCACTATGGCACCCAGTTCGCAGTCATCTGCAAGCATTGACAGCCATAACCCCCCTGTGTTTGCTTGTACTTTGGAAATGTAGATGCTGAAAAAGAGTGGACCCAGAGCTGAGCCCCGTGGGACACCGCCTGTGACCGGCTGTGAGTCTGACATGGTGCCAGCAACTATGACCATGTGGGTTCTGTCACCTAGCCAGTTTGCAACCCATCCTGCGATGTATGGGTTCACATCCAAGCTGATGGGTTTATCAATGATACCTGAGGGGGGTATTGTGTTGAAGGCCTTTGACAGGTCGAGGTAGGCTGTATGGACTGCCTGACCCTCATCAATGGCCTCGGTGACTGTCCCTAAAAAGTCAACCAAGTTTAAAACGCATGATCTGCCTTTGACCAAGCCAAACTGGGTGTGATGCAAAGTATGCAAGTCCCCTATGTCTTCATCTATGAGTTCCATTATGATCCTTCTCCATGGCTTTGCAGATAAGGCTTGTCAAGCTAATGGGACGGTAATTACCAGGGTCAGTGTAGGCACCGCCCCTGTGAAGTGGGACTACAGTCGCCTTGCGCCACAACATGGGTACATTACCTGAGGTGAGGCTAAGATTAAACAGCTGTCCTAATTGTGGGTCTAATTCCTCATTGAGGTCGTGGAGTACACAGCCGGGACACCATCTGGTTCCATGGATGCTGTGTTTACTGCCTTGGAGAGAGCATTTCCCACCTGTGCGTTACAGATGTTTCGGGGGCCACAATCCTTTGGTACACATATCTCTTCATGTGGGGGGGAGGGGGGGGAGATGTTTGCACCGAACCTGTCAGCCAGTATGTTGGCAATGTGTGTAGGTTCAATAAACTTCACATCATTCTGAACCCAGTCCGAGCATATCTGGGAGTGTCCTCCCAGGTGTCCAACATAGCTAAAGAAGGCTGTATGATTGTCTGTCGATTCCTTGGTGATATATCTGTCAGATTTGCCCTGTATGATGTCATGAGAGCTTGTAGTTCTTCACATATAATGAGCAAGGGTGTCATACCTTACAAGGAGTCTGCTCTGTCTTGTAGTAGCTACCTCCTGTCGTTGTAGAGCTTGTGTATGGCTGGGGTACACCAGACTGGATGCTTGGCTTTGGTACAAAGAGTCACAGTTGTGTAAGGGATTGCCTGATCCATGCAGTCCTGTAGGTGCTAGTAGAAGGCATATGTAAGTGATTCAGTGGCTTGAGGAATGTTTACTACTGGCTCAGGGGCCTTAAAGGAGACCACACTAGTGTTTAAAAGTGTGAAGTCGGCTTCTGAGAAAGCCATATGTATGGTAACTGGCACCACCCACAGCATTGTATGCCAATAGCAGAAGCTAATGTATGTTGTCCAAACACACGTGTCCGTACACATGGAACATCATAGCAATAAACCACGCCTGGATGTGGGTGATGCTAGACATACCCACGGCAGACGTGGTGCATTCCCGAGGCCGACAGACCACACACATAGCCGGCCTTAGGCATAGGCCAAGTAGGCAGCTGCCTAGGGCGACGCTCTGCTAGGGGCACCTTTCCAGTCTTTATTTGGTGTAGGTAGACCAGGATGGGGGTAGCGGGTGATGTGGTGGGGGCACCATGGAGTCCTTTTGCCTAGGGCACCACCTGACCTAAGGCCACACCTACAGTACCCACACCCAGACGCGGGTCATTGCTAGTATGCTATATCATCTATGGAAAGAAACCATATATTCCCAGACATAATGGCACAGCATAATGCCTGTCCGCTGCCCAAAGCAGACATACGGCACCCGCGGCGGTGCGGACGTACTGCGCGAGATGTCCGTAACCAATTTTGACACTGTCACGCTATGTGAAATAATGTCAACATAGCGACTCAATACTAAACAGCGACGGAGAGCCCGATGTCCCGTTGCTGAGCTGTACAACCTGTTCCGCAATATTAAATGTGTGTAGCAGAGCGGGACTGCCCCAAACTAAGCAACGGACATGTCCGTGGCTCGGTGGAAGCCGTCACGCAATGTTAAACCCATGTAATATAGCAATACAGGTTATAAATACCGAGGTTTAGTAATGGAAATAGGTCTGTTCGACCAGACCGTGTGTAATTACTATAACAAGATCTACAACGGGCAAGCTGGCCAATCAGCGCACACAGTTAGGAATAATGGGGGGGGGGGTGGTATCATAGACACGGACAACCATGCCCATGTGACTCGTCTGACATTCGTACATGGTCAGGGCAGTTCCGTACACTAGGCGGACAAGACCAAACCCAAAGCACCACAGGAACACCCTGACAATCGAAGGCCTGTATGCGTAGGGGATATAAGCCCCTGTGATCTGAATATCCCTGCGTTCACGACATATGCATCCTGGGCCATGAGCGGGAGGGAATGAGGAATGTTTAACATGTAGTACCGCACCTTTACCAGCAGGAGAATGGATGCCTGTGACGTACGTGAGTGCGGGGGGATATGTAAATTTAGCTAAGTACCATGGGTATGCATGTAAATGAGACCGAACAGCTAACGTGTAGTGGTCACAGTAACCAGCAAACGTGACTGCAGTCCCGTTTGAATTACGACTATAGAACATATAAATGTGCACGTTATGCGTGCGTCCATGCCGCAAAGACTGTTACATGTGTAAAGGTGAAAGTGCGTTCCACACACGTCCGTCAACCGGATCAGAGATATGTTACCGGAACA
This sequence comes from Protopterus annectens, assembly GCF_019279795.1. Classification (NCBI taxonomy): domain Eukaryota; kingdom Metazoa; phylum Chordata; order Ceratodontiformes; family Protopteridae; genus Protopterus; species Protopterus annectens. Next base: position 1,326,062,614 of record NC_056726.1, read on the forward strand.
GTCACAACTAACACAGGCCACGTAACCACACAGACCCAGTAAACATATGTAACCAGAATACGGATATGCATGTGCGCCTGCGCGTAACCCACAATTAGGAAATGCAAGTGCGCGTGTGCGTGTGTGATCCGCTCACAGCAGGGAATGTTAAGGCTGTGTCCGCCACGTCAATCATACATGTCTCAAAACTGTCAGCCCCTGAAAGTGTGGAGTCGGGCAATGCCATGTAAAGTACCGTTAGAAATAGTGAGAAACACACGCTATGTGATAAGACAAACATAGAATGTGGATAGAATAACGTGTGCGTTAGTAGTATGGATAGACGATGGTTATGCATCAGTAACTCGACCCACTTGTCAGAAGGTGCCCCCATACGAAAAGTGTTCAGTGGGCTCACACTTGTTGACCGGGCTAGGCTAGCTGGATATATGTCCAGTGTCAGCAGAGGCCCGTGGAGAAATGCTCCACGCACAATAATAGCACAACATACCAAAGTACTCATATATGTAACCAAAGAAGAACAACAATAGAAAGTGTCCTGAAAGGACAGGTTACACACAGATTACAGACGACAGAGAAATATATGGCCAGTGGAAGCACGTCACAATTATGGGATCATGTCCCTTAGAAGCAAGACGGTCTCACATGACACGCCAGTGAATTGCCAGATAGACACAGGTCAATGTAACACACAGCAACATTAAGGGCCAACCAGCCGTACACCATGCCCGAACCTGTACAGTGGAAAGGTACGGCATGGTAATTGATGTGTGTACACAGGTAATCCACAGACAGTAACAAAGCAAGGTATGAAATGAGGGGTTCACATGTATATATCTACACACAGCAGTCCGACGGCCCGTATATATGACGCATGGACATAGATTTGTCACCTGAAAACAAGATGTAAACAACTACAGTTTAGTCCATATCATATTGATATAGTAATAATACAGTCATATTCATATTTAACATTGTGACCCTTATTTACATTCATATTTATACAATATATGCATGTAATTGTACTTATTTATTCCATGATTTGTAATCTTAATGCAACAATTATACACATTGATATACAAAAGCATTACCAACACACTACATTCTAAGGTTTACTCACAACAATTATCAACTATGTTTCAATATACTGATGGTATTGACCAATATTGTATTTATATTAACACATCGTTGTTGTATCATTGTTTCCATTCAGTAATGTATGCAACACTGAGTTCTACATGTCACTTTATCATCAAGACTTGGAGCACGGTCCACTGAACTATGAGCAAGTCTATTAATTAGTTGACTTTAAACTGACTCTGAAGGAAGTATATAAGGACGACTATCTAATGTATCTCGTACTCGACGTTGCCCCATGTTAGTGGGTGAAAGAGCTCAGTATCCTATGACTGTGGAGTGTATCGTTTTGTCATCATCTGTCTTGGCATGGTTTATGTTCAAGAATGTCTTTTATGAAGATGACCAGGACTCAGGGTTTGCTGTATTTCCGCTTACTGGAACATGGATATAGATAGGCCAAGTAATACATAATATGGGTAAGAAGAAAGGAACAGTTCACCAAGAATAAACTAGGAAAAGGACCCACCAGGTCCTAAAACGAGAGCACCAAGCAAACACAATGTAGTGCTACGAAAACCAAGTGTTTCATAAATGAACCCAAATGGTGTAAATCCAAAGATGCATGTTAGCAACTGCTTTAAATAATCCTCAGAGGTCCCAATAGGAAAGATTCGCCACTTTATTGTCAAAATAACACCACCAAAACAAGTAGATCACGAGCGCTTTTGCCCGGTCTTACTGGGCTTTTCCAAGTGTAATTAGCTAAACCAATAACTCTAGCTTTTATAGAACTAATTGATTAAAATATCACCATGGTACTGATGTTTTATTTGGTTCAAATGGTTCACAAACAACTTTTAACATAAAGAATGAATTTTGTTTGAATTCATATAAGTTTTATACATACATTTTAACAATGCATTAATTGTGTCGAGCATTTTTAAATATGTATTTGTCTCTTTAATGCTTGTAGAAGTGGATTTAATTTATTTATAATATGGTGATATTTTAATCAATTAGTCAATTAACAGAACGCACTTGTGCTATAAAAGCTAGAGTTATTGGTTTAGATAATTACACTTGAAAAAGCCCGGTAAGACCGGGCGAAAGCGCTCGTGATCTACATGTTTTGGTGGTGTTATTTTGACAATAAAGTGGCGAATATTTTCTATTGGGACTTCTGAGGATTATTTAAACCAGTTGCTAACTTGCATCATTGGATTTACACCATTTGGGTTCATTTTAGAAAAACTTGGTTTTCGTAGCACTACATAATATGGGTAGTCAAACAGACAACCGCGATTGGGGAACATACAGCAGCAGTCAAAACCACTGGCCAGATGGACACAGTCCAACAAGTTCTACACTTTACATATGCACATTGGTGTCCATTGTAGGACCCCAAAAATTGATCTGTACGCAATATCTACCAGCTGCGATCGATCGACCCAGAAGAAGTGACAGCCATGACTACGGCACAGCTAGACATATGCACCACCAGCGTGTTTAAGGTTGATGACAAGTGTCCATGAAATGCAGGACATATGAACAGAAATCCCCAGATTGTCGAGTCCATAGAAGTGCATCCCCATCCCAATCCCGCACACATGAAGGATGTGTAATGGGTACCGTCGAGGGTTGCAGCCATGGGATCCTGGGTATGCAGAAATGGGGCTCGGTGTTGTTTGGCAGATAATCCGTTGTCCCGCCCCGTGGGAGGGATGTGGGTATAGCACATGCCTTACTCCCCACTAATAATGCAAAGCATCCACCGGATAATGCTAAATGCAGGTGTGAAATGTGTACAGCCCTATACCAGTGTCCAGTAGGCAATTCCCATGGATGGACAAGCGTACGACCAAGATGGCACCCATAACTGGAAACCTGGTGGAATTACACAGCTGCAGTAAGGCATAACACAGGAAATACAGATAGGGACTACAGTAGACACTCCCCATACAAAGTCAGACCGCCGTGCGAATACCGACGTACACAGTACTCAATCTGCCAGCAACAAAATGGGGATCACTCGCTTCCATACTGCGGAACAAATGGGCGACCTGTAGAACACATACTAATGGCACACCAACAACGTCAACTAGGAAGGTCATAGGATGGTTAAACTATGGCGTTCCCACTTATAAAGAACATCCTTCAATGAATTAATAGGATTAATGTCAATTGACCATGGAATACACATAATCAACATAAAATAACCGCTGGCACCTTATGGCACACAATCCAAACAACACATAGGTAGATGAAACAGTCAACATAGAAATTGTCCAGGACAGTGCCCAAATGGTATACAAAGGTTCCTTCATAGACAAGTAAGCGCTTTCACCCGTAGGCTCCGTCAGACTTACACATAACATAAAAGCATCCAGGCTTTGAATATCCCTCCTTACACTTTCATTGGTCAATTTCCCAGCAAACAATGAACAATTAACCACAGCATATAAAGCGCAGATGCAATGTTAACTACACACACATATATTAACATCTCCAAAAACATCCTATTAAAACATGTATTATATGATATTGTACTATGCCTAATACTCATCAATCAAAGATCTAACAATATATATAGAAGATATCTATATCATATCAATGTAATACAGTGGTAAACAACTGAAAGAGTGGACTAATGTGTGTTAACTGTATATCTGTACCTAAACTACATTCCTGTTACTTGGGTTTAAGCCACCTGCTTCTCAAATGAGGCTTAATCAGTGTTTCATCATTCAGCCCTGGTGTGTGATCAACTCTCCACCTAATAATCCATCTCAATCCGCATTCTAAAGCATAGTTGATGAGGTCCCCCCCTCTGGTATTATAACCTAGCCTTTGTAAAACACTGAATGTAAACGTATGCCTTGTGATGTGCTCATAGCCGGACATAGGCATACGCCAATCCTGCGGCTGCCTAGGGCGCCGCACTAGTAGGGCCACCTTTCTAGTAGGTATGTCATGTAGGTACACCAGGATGGGGGCACCATGTGTTGTGGTGGTGGGCCATGGAGCCCTATAGCCTAGGGCAGCGGTCGATCTAAGGCCGCTGCCGTAGGAGGGGTAGTACGGTCTGCAGGTATGTGCTGAAGTGCACATGAAACAGTGGTCTACAAGGATTACCCATAGTGGCGACACCTGCACAGACGGCTATAGCGGGACACACACACGACCATGCATACAGCTCAGATAGACATACACACACCATAAACAGGCAATTATACACAAAGTTTATGGCGTAATGGGGTACAGTGTCAGTACAGCAAGGATAGCTGTCTGCCACGATATCCAGCAGATGTCTCTAGGGCATTCTGGAATACGGACGTTGCATGGACAATGAGTGGATATGCATCGTACCACAGTTCTATGTGTCAGCCATGCAAATATGCGATACATGGGACAGACAGCTGTCCATGCAAGAGCAGCGCTATGGGCACAACATAGGTATGTATATATACAACGAGAGAGATACAGACGGACACATGTGGCAAGGCTGTGAGTGTAACGTACACAGCACCACCCCACCACACCAAAGCAGGGCACACGTGGAGAACACGCTACAGAGGTCGCCAACCACAGCAGGCACACAGGCAGTCCACGAGCTGCGTCTCACCATCCACAAACACAGAGATGGTGGCAGGATATAAGTGTTCTGCGGAAACTATAAAGCCATACCCTATGAACCCATGTGGCTGGGAGCATAGACACACAGACACAGCTGGCAGGCATGGGGATTGACCACACCCCCACATACCCAACCGCACAACAGTATGACACAGGTATGGAACGCGCTACGTGGACCACTGAACACAGCACCGTCAGAGGCACATGTCCAGGTGGGTGACAACATCCGTAAAGGAATAGCTGCCGATAGCCAAGGTATGTGTTGCCAAGCATCTAAAATAACTACACTCTACTGGGGCAGCTGTGAACACACACACCCCACACACACACGGGGAAGGGCCGGGAGTCGAACCTACGCCTACCTACATGAACACACTACAGCATGATGAACTTACAGAACACGCTACCGAGATTACTGAGCACAGCGTTGTCAGAGGCATACTTCTAGGCAGGTGACATCATCCGTAAGGGAATAGCTGACAATAGCCAAGGTATGTGTTGTGAAGCGTCTAAAAGCATGTCCATCTGCAGAGGCAGCTGGAAACACACACACACACACACACACACACCTCACACACACACAGGGAAGGGCCGGGAGTCGAACCTACGCCTACCTACATGAACACACTACAGCATGATGAACTTACAGAATGCGCTACCGAGATTACTGAGCACAGCGCTGTCAGAGGCATACTTCTAGGCGGGTGACATCATCCGTAAGGGAATAGCTGACAATAGCCAAGGTATGTGTTGCAAAGCGTCTAAAAGCATGTCCATCTGCAGAGGCAGCTGGAAACACACACACACACACACACACACGGGAAGGGCCGAGTGAACCTATGCCTACCTACATGAACACACTACAGCATGATGAACTTACAGAACGCGCTACTGAGATTACTGAGCACAGCACTGTCAGAGGCATTCTTCTAGGCGGGTGACATCATCCGTAAGGGAATAGCTGACAATAGCCAAGGTATGTGTTGCGAAGCATCTAAAAGCATGTCCATCTGCAGAGGCAGCTGGAAACACACACACACACACACACACACACCCACACACACACACACACACACACACACACACGGGGAAGGGCCGGGAGTCGAACCTACTCCTACCTACATGAACACACTACAGCATGATGAACTTACAGAATGGGCTACCGAGATTGCTGAGCACAGCTGTCAGAGGCATACTTCTAGGCGGGTGACATCATCCGTAAGGGAATAGCTGACAATAGCCAAGGTATGTGTTGCGGCGTCTAGCATGTCCATCTGCAGAGGCAGCTGGAAACACACACACACACACACACCTCACACACACACGGGAAGGGCGAGTCGAACCTACGCCTACCTACATGAACACACTACAGCATGATGAACTTACAGAACGCGCTACCGAGATTACTGAGCACAGCGCTGTCAGAGGCATACTTCTAGGCGGGTGACATCATCCGTAAGGGAATAGCTGACAATAGCCAAGGTATGTGTTGCGAAGCATCTAAAAGCATGTCCATTTGCAGAGGCAGCTGGAAACACACACACACACACACACACACACACACACACACACACACACACACACACACACACACACACGGGGAAGGGCCGGGAGTCGAACCTACGCCTACCTACATGAACACACTACAGCATGATGAACTTACAGAACGCGCTACCAAGATTACTGAGCATAGCGCTGTCAGAGGCATACTTCTAGGCGGGTGACATCTGTAAGGGAATAGCTGACAATAGCCAAGGTATGTGTTGCGAAGCATCTAAAAGCATGTCCATCTGCAGAGGCAGCTGGAAACACACACACACACACACACACACACACACACACACACACACACACGCGGGGAAGGGCCGGGAGTCAAACCTACGCCTACCTACATGAACACACTACAGCATGATGCATTTACAGAACGCGCTACCGAGATTACTGAGCACAGCATTGTCAGGAGGCATACCCCTAGGTGGGGGATATCATCTGCAGAGGCAAGGCAGCCGATAGGGAATGAAGACAGAGTGCGCAGTCACACAGCATGTTACCATCCCAAGGTGGGAGTACAGTAACACGGTAGTGCTGCAGTCGGGAATACCAACTAACTATGGAACAGTACATCACGACATGGATACGGGATGCACCACATATAGTATACCCTATGAGAAGGCATCCGGCGTGCACGATGTAGGCAGCCATTGTGGCATAACAACCACATATGACTCACCTGGATGGCCACCATGGCTATGCAGGATGTCACTGGCCATGGCTACACGCCTAGTAGCAGACATTGGTGCCGACTGTAGTGTGTACCCCTGAATGGTGTACTGGCCATGCCCTCACACCTAGCGGTTGTGAAGGGGAGACAGACATGCTCACGGGGTATCAATGCAGACGGGTGCGGTGTGCACTGTACTGTGTGTCCATCTACACAGCTGCTCACTGGGCATGCTCAGACACTTAGAATCTGCACAGTGCAGACATGCATACACATGGGGTGAGATCATGGAAGGCAGAATGTGGACCGTCGTGTGTGTCCACCCACACAACAGCAACCTGGCCATGCCACAGACGTGGCGGTTAAGCGGAAACAGGCATGCACACGGGTATCAACGCAGACGGGCGCGGTGTGCACTGTACTGTGTGTCCATCTACACAGCTGCTCACTGGGCATGCTCAGACACTTAGAATCTGCACAGTGCAGACATGCATACACATGGGGTGAGATCATGGAAGGCAGAATGTGGACCGTCATGTGTGTCCACCCACACAACAGCAACCCGGCCATGCTCACACACGTAGTATGTGCTACGCGCCGTCCGGCATGCAGACGGAGTGCACACAGTGCAAGTCACGGCCAGGTAAGCCCGTACACACGCACAGGGTGGACACACATGCAGTTACACGTACACACACAGATGTCAGCACAGGCGTCATGGGTGCAGGCTGAACATGTACACACTGCAGTGAACACTGTAGCTGCCATGCCAGCAGCATGTCATGGGTGCAGCAGTATGCCTCACGGTCCAGCAACAGCATGTGACATATGTCCACAAGTCTATGTTGCAGTGTATGTCCATCGTGCAGAGTACACATGTACTATCAATGATCCCACAGGTGTGATGTAGTCCACCCATACCGGTATACATGGACAGGCGTGCTCCACACATACCACGGGCCTGACACAGATATGACACATGACTGCAGCTGTACCACAGTGAAACAATGTCCGGATATGTCATATATGTGATTTCCTGGCTGTGTGCATGGACTGCACACAGGACACATACGAAGCCTGTGATGTACCACATGCATAACACAGGCATATGCGGTAATACACACACGAAGGGAAGGTGGACACATGTTTGTGGTATGCACCCCCTACAGGGTGTAGTGATGTTCACTGGGACACATACCCTTGTACAGTTTGCCTGTGACAGCTGTGATACCATACCACAGTCCATGTTACATGTATGTTGACACACATGTCACAACATAGCAATGCATACACACATGGCAACAGGGGATACATGTGACACGTGTACTGTGCACGGTGCAGCCGTGCATGAGCAGTGTCCGGTGTCCATAACACAGTTGCAACTCCCTACCACATGCATACCCATCATGGGGGCCGTCATATGGTGGCATAGTAACAGCACACATAGCAGTATGTGTGTACACCATGTGTTTAAACACCTGTCCACATGCATGTGTGCAGGTGCTGGTCACAGGTGTGTCACACACCATCCTACCCTGCCATGTGCATACAGTCAGCTATGTCGCCTTTACATGACAGCGCTGCCATAATGCATACCCATCGGCCATGCGTCATCGACCATATGTCACATGGCCACTCTAACCCCTACCACCTCCCAAGTGCAAATATTGGCACAGCTGCCAGATACAGTGGTGGTGCAGGATGCACTACATACCGCTGCACGCCTGCACATATCCCATATAGTGGGTGTGGCATTCCTAGCACCAACATGTGTGCAGGAATGTGTGCCCATGTATGCCACAGATCGGGGACTATGTGCCACATGCCACACATCACTGTACACCATGGTACAGATCTGTACATACCTCAGTGTGGGGTGCATGGATGTGGATGGTGCAGTACACACAACACGTCATCCCTCCGTGTAGACATGTGTGGTCACCACCATGTCAGTGTGTCAACATGTGTGTATGTCTGCTGCCTGTTGTGAGGGTGTATGCAGATATAGTGTTGTGACTGGACACTGACCACACAGGGTGACTATCCCGTACTGGTGCTGCATTGTACAGCCCTGTCAATGCCATACCTGTGAGCCTTACTGGCCACCTGTGCAAGACCACCCCCTGTGACATGGCGGGTGGGAGCATTGTCTTGCGAGGGTGCTGATCACAAAGACAGGTGTCCCCATCTGCACACAATGGGGTGTGTGCCATTGAGGTGTACGCACCGCGATTGCGGACATATTCCTGTACCGGTACAGCATCCAACTGCTGCACACTGTGCACCACAGCTGACAGGTGACACCTGCGGTCAGTTGCCAGCACACTGTGTACGACACCTGCAGAATGTCACCATACCTGTACTGTGTCATGCCATGTATGTGATGTCTCTGTCCACCGTAGCCTGTGGCACTGACCACAGGCGTCAGGTGCAGTATATGTGTGGACATGTGCGTCATGTACCGTGTAAGCAATGTCACACTATATCTGGCTCCATGCTCTGCAGGTTTATGTGTATAACCTCTCTTCTTGCAATCTCGACTGTCTGTTCTCTATATCACAAAAGCTCTGCACCTGCTCCCATAGTATTCCTACATAGGTAAAGTACATGTATACTAAATGGAGTACTACACTGGCCTAGAATCCCCTTGTGTACCCACTTCCCTATAGGTGCCTTCTGACCCAGTTACACAGCAAATGCATTCACGTTCTCTGGCATGTCGAAGGGTCAATTGCTAGCGACCTCTCCTGTTCAGATGGTGAATCTGGGCGTCTTGGGCACTGTTACAGGTGCCTCATGGACACGGACAAGCCGCACCTCCCCCACTAAACATGATACATGTGAGAGATGCAACTATATGGCCAGACAGGGGGCTGTGCTCTCTCAAACCATGACCGGCAAGACCAAACGGGAGGGGAAGGACACCATGCACCCCACAAACCCAGTGTCACATGTAACTATCGCAAATGCTAATCAAACACATGAACACACTAAGACATACCTGGAGGCACTGTTAAAACATGTCACAAACCTAACGAGCCCTCTGAAGCAGACACCCAAGCAACTGCCTCCACAAGACATAGGACATGCTACACATAGTTATCAACGGCAGTGTGCTAAACAGTCAGAGCCCCAAAGGCAACACACACAATGCCAGACACACTTGTAATGGGTGAAGCCACTGTCAGACACACCGACGTCCCACCCACCAGACTGAACAAGGGAATGATCACAGTAGGCTGCCTGTCGGGCGCTGGAATCTGCCACACAACACACGCACTCAGGTCACTCCGCAGCATGTACAAATATGACGCGGTCATTGCTCATGCCGGTGTCAACGACCGGAGATATACCACCCTGGGATACATGAAAGGAGACATAGAGGGCCTCTCAGATTGTGTAGCCCAGGCCAGCATGTCCCTGACCATGGGCAGTATCCCACCCTCATCAAGTATGATGCCACTATACTGGCTCCAAGTATTCACCCTTGATAATGTGCCTGGTTACCGGTGTCAGTCTGAGGGGATCCAAATTCCTCACACCTGGGATGACATGCTTGGCACGCCACGCCCCTTTGCAAGGGATGGCTCGCACCTGTCGCCCCTGGTCTTCAAGGGTTTGGCTAAGGCACCTGCCACCCCCACAGTGCCCACTGCAGGCAAGGCTGGAATGATAAACCTACCACCCTACACTACAAACCTGGAGAACAGCCAGGGTAATACTGCTCAGTGCCAGTGGTCTACGCCCAAGCTGCATGCCCTCAAATGCCCTCCTCAGTATGGAGGACATCGATGTCAGTGCTGTGACTGAAACATTGTTTAGGGCTGCTGAGAGCACCCCGGCACTATCAGGTCATACCCCATATCACGCGTTCAGGACCATAACCGGACCTAACACAGAAGGAGGAGTCTCCATTTCCATGAAGGATACACACACCTCCAGGTTGGCAGACATGCACGTAGCAGCGGGGAATATCCAGGTACAATTAACCATGGGTAGGACTGCCCTACAGTTTGTTGCATGCTACAGACCACCCTCCCAAACCCAGGATACCTGCACAGCCTTCCTGAAGACACTGGTGAGTATGAATGCTCTCACAACACCGTCATATTGGGTGACATCAACCACCCATACATAGACCGGGAACATTACCCAGGACACAACATCCTACACCAAAGGTTCCAGGTGTTCATACACCTGAATGCTGTGGAACAACCATGCACCATACCCACAAGGGGGGGAACTATACTAGTTCTGATCATCACACATGGGGATGACATGCTCCACACAGGATGTACATCCCTCAACGGTGAGGTCAGACCATATAGTGAACTCACTGGAGATCCGCATCCTGCACGCAACACCGGCATGGGAGACCACAGTGAAGACCTCTCCACAGCGAACCACACACGTCATACGACTGGTGTGGTACCCTACAAGACCTCCATGCCAGTGGTAAACACAGGCCACACTGCTGAAACCCTTACAAATGCCTTCTATGAGCACCCCCAGGTATGTCTGCACCAAGCAATCCCTGATAACATCAGGACCTTGTCCACCAAAGGCAGGCACATGGTCTGGTGGACCCCAGCCATTGACAAACTGTACAACAAGAGTTGAAAGCTACTACATGACAGAGCAATATCTGTACCAGGGAAGGCATCACTGATGAATACCGGCGTTAACATACGATCACTCATACAATCATCCAAGGCCGCCTGTGGGACTGGACTTGCAAATGACACATAAGACAACCATAAGGCCTTCCTTAGCTATGGTAGGAACATGGGTGGAAGCACACAGTTATGTTCGGAATTACTCCAGAATGGTACAATGATCACTAAACCCACAGACATTGCCAACAAACCAGCAGACAGGTTCCGTGCATACATCTACCCTCCCCCCCAAGGGGGGACGTATCCATCCCACCAGAGTTTAGCCTCCCAAACATCCCGTATACCCAGGGGAGAGCTGATATCTGTTAAGCAGTGAACACAGCATCAATGGGACCAGATGGTGTCCCCGGCTGTGTGCTACACAACCTCAATGAGGCCCTCACCCCGCACATAAGGCTGCTGTTTCATCTTAGCCTTACTACGGGCTATGTACCCGATGGATGGCATACAGCAACTGTAGTCCCACTACACCAGGGTAGTGCTCCTATGGACTCTGTACATCCCTGCCCTATAAGCTTGACAAGCCTTGTCTGCAAAGCTATGGAGAGGTCCATACTGGAGCCCATTAATAAAGACATTGGTGTATGGCAAATACCGGAACATACCCACATCGGCTTAGTCAAGGGCAGATCCTGCCTCCCGAACCTGGTCGACCTGTTTGGAGGAGTCACTAAGGCCATTGATGGGGGTATGTCGGTTTGCACAGACTACCATTACCTGGCGGGAACGTTCAAACCACACTCCACATGGGCATCATAGAAAGGCTCACCAGCATACATGTAGAGACATATGTCACACGATGGTTTGCCAACTGGATGGAGGTCAAACCCCACAGGGTTGGTGTTCCTGGTGCCATGTCAGACTCCAAGCTGGTCCCGAGTGGTGGCCCACAGGGCTCAGTCATGGGCCCCCTCCTGTTCGGCATTCAACTTTACGATGTGCATGCAAACATAGGGGTATTGTGGCAGACAAGGTATGCAGATGACTGCACACCGGCCACCATACTCAACACCCCATCAGACACGGACATCCACCTGGGGTCTCATAGATATGGATAACTGGTGCCAGAGCCATGGCCTGAAGCTACATGCCAGGGAAGGTATAGACCTACCCCTTGGGAAAGACATGTTCACCCCGAATTACCACATAGGTAGTAATCCATTAAACATGGTGGACATGATCAGGGACATGGGTACCAAACCTGTCGGTAACCTCTCTCGACACTCACATTGCCAATGTGGTTGGGGAGACATTCCACTGTGCCCACCTGGTCATGAAGGGATTCACATCCACATCAGGGGAGGTCATTGTACCCCTGTACTCTTCACACATCGGACCAATGATTGGGTACAACGCCACATTTGGAATGTACCTAACCTGACACCTGCAGCACTCGGAAGGACCTCAAATGTTCCACAACACAGGGATAAAGGTGCTGAAACATATGTCACACGCTGCCCGACTGAGGGGACTCCGGCTGTATACCTTCTCATACCGTCTGCTCTGAGGTAATCTGTGCCTGACATACACGGACATGTCCAACCTGGGTGACATGGACATGTTCCACCTCCTAGGCTCCAAACAACCATGGGCACAGAAGCAACTGACAGAAACCTCAACACGGACATAAATAGGATGTGCTGGAGGGACAGGTTCATCGCCCAGAGACCCTCTACAACATGGAAAGGATTCCCAGCCCCTATGAAGCAGAGCCCCTCACTGACTCTGTCCAAGAGTAATCCTGACATGTGGATGGAAGATCGGAGGTATGCGCCAGGCATCATCTCTGTGTCACTGCTGGACAGAGGGACAGCGGACCAATGGATATAGTATCCTCATCCTAAGGGGTGGTGAAACCCACACACACTCTGGCTAGGCTTACACATGCCGTAGGGTACATAGCCTGGTATGTACCTATGCACCTATGTACCTATGTAGGAGTCCATGCAGGTTGCGGGTACCTGTGGTATGCTGATATTGCCAGATGTGCCTGTGGGTAACCCACAGCTACAAGTGGGGGACTGATAGTGCTCCCAGTAGGCACATGCAAGTACAACATATGAGGCATACAGGTTAACAGAACCAACATGGTGCTATACATGTAACCGTCACACATACCATGTACACAGCTCAATGTATGCTGCACCTGCACTACATGGTATGTCTGCTGCATGATGTCAGTAAACAACCCACGTCACATACGCACCTGTCACCTGTCATACACAACCACTGCAACATACACATCACGCACTATGCGGACACAGGTATCACATACACCTCTCACTAACTTGTCCACCCTGTGCATCAGAATATATTTGCATAACCGTGCACCGATGGTGTGGATGACAGTGCTGCGGCAGAGGCTTCATCATATGCACAGGGTGATATGTGTGCCAGGGGCATAGGCTGTACCGATGGATGACATCATGTGTGTGTGTAAGGGCCGGTGCATTTACTGGGCATGACTGTGCAGAATGCATGTGGATGTGGTGGAGCCCTACAGTTGTGTCTGCTGTGTGTGGGTATGTGTGTACACAGTTCAGCCATCTGTGATGCCTACACGGGGTATACTTGGCAGCCCCAGACAGTACAGTGCAGGTTGTACGGCTCACTGTGTCTGTCTGCTGCCACGTGACCCGTGCCTGCCTGGGGTCGCATGGGCACTACCGGGTGGAGGTATGGAGTGGCCACTCTCCGATGACACATGTCCGCTGGAACCGTGTCCACGCTGGGACTGGCCAGGGCCACGTCCACGTGGCCTGCTGTGTCCTGGTGTGGTTGGTGTAGCACCAGCTGCACTGCTGCTGCTACCAGCACTGTGTGAGTGGGCATGAGAGGTGGCACGCACACGTTGACCGACACTAGGTGGTGTTGCTGGCCTACGGCCACGTGTCCTACGCCTCACCCCTACCAAGTGTTCCAGCACAGACAGCTCACGCTCGCGGATTGACATGCCTCGGTCGAGGATTCCAACCATCTCACCTAATCGCCTATCCAGAACATTAGCAAGCTGCTGTTGAGCATTCGCCAATGACTGGATGTTCTCATTTAGGGAATGGATTGAGGCCCTCTGCAGCCTCTGCCCTTCTTGGTTCTGCCATTCAGCACGTGCCTGTGCCGCCATTACGGTCTGGAACATGTGTCTGGTGATGCCAGCTGCTGCACTCTGTACAGCAGGTGCATGTCTGCCAGAGCTCCTCCTACAAGCAGCACCAGCCACATGCCTGTGTGGCACATCACCAGTCATTACACTGGCAACATGGTGTGTACCCGCACCTTCTGTAGCCACCACACATTCCTGCTCAATGCCAACAGACGCTGACTGTCCTTCCTCTATGGGCAACGGTGATGTGATATGTGTCGGCATCAGAACTGTGTGCGGAGATGAAGGGGACATAGGTGGCATGTTAACCAATGGCACAGCTTCTGCCCCTGACAACCCTGCCTGTGCCTCATGCATATGGTCATCACCGCTAGTATCTGTGGGGACACTAGCATCAGATGGACCGCAGGAGGGGAACGCACCTACACCACCTGTGAATACAAAGACATACTGTAAGATACATTACACACATGCAGACATACACGCAGACACACACACACACACACACGCAGACACACACACAGACACACACACACACAGACACACACATGCACGCACACACACACACACGCAGACACACACACATGCTGACACACACACGCAGACACACACGCATGCAGACACATCATGCATGTGATATTGCAGATGGCATGCAGCATTCCCACACCACAGCTCAGTGAATGCAGGCCAGACATTAATAGTGGTAGTATGCATACTGCCCTGGGGTGCACACTACATCAAGCAGGTGTCATTTCAGTAGGCATGCAGTACACACATTCATGGTAGTTTGCATGCATCACCAAGATACACCGTGTGGCTACAGGCAGGTTAACAGTACACATGGCTGGCGTCACTATGACATGTACTCCGCCAACATGTGCGATAACATGTGGACATGTGACAATGGTGTCCCACCACATGCACCACATCATACTGGACGTCACAGTGCAGTGTTATGTGTACAGGCTACAGATAGAATGCATGTGTAACAAAGATGTCTGTGCAGGTGTGGTTGGTGTGAGCTGTGTACATAGCTATACAGTGGGGAGTACAGGCACTGTGCCACTGCATGGCAGCAAGACACAGGTATGTTTCTGTGCGATGCGTAACATGGACGCATTGCATTGCCATGTCTGCAACACAGTCATGCTGTTCCACAGCACGTATATGGTAGACATGGGTGGCACCTCCAGTGGCTGCAGACAGGCATTGCGGTTGTCTGGTGTACCACATCAGATGTACAGGTGGTCCACTACAGCTATGATCACACTATGTGTGTACAAAGTGCAACGGTGTCTACCCACTCCAGATGTACTGTGTGGCAACATGCCTGTGGGTATCACCCATGGCCATGTTTGACTGGGTCATGGACAATTGTGTGTGATGGGCATCGTGTACACATCCCTGTGGTGGCCCATGTGACATACACCCATACTAGTCTGAGGTGTCACAATCCCGAGTGCTATGCAGACAGTGTGGATGTGTGCTATGTCAGGCGCAGGTCATGTCATGGTGTGACAATGTTGCAGACAGAACACCACGTGCATGGGACATGTCATGTGCCATGTCACAACGTGTGCACACAATGCAGGGGCATGGGTCACATTGGTAACACCTGTGTGCTGGCCAGATCACAGCTCACTATGTGGTACTGTGTGCATACCACAAATGGCATTCTGATGCATACTACATATGCAGCCATTGTAGAACACCTCCACCATTGTATGCATAGCTGACTGCACATATCACACTGATGGGTTATGTGGTGTCATGCCGGTGTATACTAACGGTTGTATCTACTGTACATGGGTGGCGTGTGTGTCAGGTGGTGCAACCTGTATACCGTGACTGGAGCAGACCCAGGTGTGCATGTCATACCTGGCCACATGGCGAATATCTATACACTGTAACATGCCTGTTACTAGCAACAGTCTCACCTGCGACGGACCCATGGCTGTGCGACACGCCAGAGGTACCTGTATAGGGGCGACACAACAGTATACACATTATCCATTACTGTAGCCACAGTAAGCACTGTGCATGTCACATCATGTACCTGTGTGGTAGCATGTGTTATGCACATGTCTGCAAACACAACATAGCATACTGTAGTATGCAGCTTGCGTGGCCATATACCTGGCATGTGTTGGTACACTATGTGGTGTACTGTGACACCCACACCTACGTCAGTTATCATACACACATGCAAGACTGACTTACCAGGTAGCTCCAGGCTCGTTGGTTGGGAGACACCCACCTCCACGATGGCAGCAAGTGTTTCTGCATGATGTTCCCTGGGTGTCCCCAGACTGGCCAGGAGCTCCTCCGTGTGTGTGAGTGGGTGCTGGGTTGGTGGCCCGCCACCTGTTCCACCTTGTTTTCTGGCGATTGCGGCGGCACACTGTTTCGCGTGCCGTATTAGGTCTGTGCAGTGTCGGCGTATCTGCTGGTAGGTGCGGTTGTTGCCACCAACATTGTTCACCCTCCTGCGCATATCCTGCCACAGGTCATCCCGCTGTTGTGCTTGCTGTGGAACATGGCTGAATAGCAGGTCATAGTTGTCATGGAGCAACGGTATGATTACGTCATCCTCCTGGCGGCTGAAGGCTGGCAGCCGGGAACGTGGCATTATCTGTAAGACATAATGATGGTGACAGGTCACATTTACACTGATGTACTGGCATACCGCTGGACATACATTGCTATGACATGTACGACATCTGCACAGTAATCTCTGCAATGCATCATGGCACTGACACAGCTGACGTGTTGCTGTCACACCAATAAGCAGTGGGTATCATATCATATCTGTGTGTCAACTCATCACACTGTACACACACCATGTTGATGGTAACCTGCTGTGGACATGTGTACCTGCCTGCACCTGTGTTCATACCAGTTGGCACGTGTCCCACTGTGCACACAGTTCTACTGTTCACCTGGATGCTGTGTATATGTCACTAGGCATCGCGTACGCAGCCATTATGAATGTCAGCAGTGGCACTGCACACATACACATGGACACCTGTACATGCATGTGTTGTGCCATGTACATCTACACAGCACTGTACGGGTGTTGGACGACCTGCCACGGCTCACCTGTATTGCACATGTGATACACATGGGACATTGTGTAACCATATGACATTAGCAGGGAAGGTCATACATAGCATGTGCGCATGCACGTTGTACACACCAACACACAGCACCTGTGACACCACAGGGTGCATCAGTGCCACATTACTGCTCTGGGCGGTTGATAGTGCAAGTGCCCTTTGTCCATCGCACCATGTATGACTGTGATAGCACGTGCAGCCTGGCTGGGCAGGGCTGCATGGTATGACAGGGTATGTCACATACATGGCACAGGGATGTGTCCCACCTGGGGGTACTGATATTGGCAGGGTGGCTGTCCATTCCATATGTCATTGCTATGTGTATATGGACATTACACATGTCTATCATCATGGTGTGGACAATGGCCTTCTGCAAGGTAGGCAGCATGCTGCTTGGTGGGGGTGTGTATGGTGCATGCTGGTATCGCACATCCATGCATACGCATTACCCCTGACAGGTGCTATGTGCTGCGATATTGTTCAACACAGTGCTGTATGTGCCCACACAATGCTATCCCATGCACATGGATGGTAGCCTGGCCTGACATGGGTACCACATATGTCTACATCCAGTGCCTGCTGCCACCCCCATATCAGCTGGTGCACCACACAACACCATCCCTCCCACAGGGACCGTGGTGTTGGGCACAGCATAGGTATCCATGTATGGGGACAGGGATGTTCACATAGCAGGGGCACTGATGGTATCATCCATCGGACCATACACGTATGACGCACACCTCACACACACAGCCCATGCAGTATGTTGTTTGCAACACTGACACAGCTATAGTGCTAGGCCAGGGACATTCCCAGACGTACATACACAGATGCGTGAACATCTGTCTGTGGCATGGGCTACAATGATGGTGGGGTTCAACACATAATGTGTTTGAGTGTGGCTGGCGCAGACGTTCTGTGCACATGTCTCCACAGTAAGCCTGTTCTACAGTAGCCAGCGGTGATGTGCTGTGCACATGTCAATGCTGCACATTGTGTTGGTGTCTGTCTGTCCACAGGCCAGTGGTGGAACACACAGGGGTATTAGTGATCATATATGCATGCCACCCTGTACTGCTGTACTGCTAGCTTCTCGGGTGCTAATGTGTCATGGACATGCACACCTTACCCGGACAGGTGGTAGTGGGTTGCCACCTATACCCATCTCTTCATGTGGGTTGCTATGATCCAACACCCTCTTTGTATTGTATGCTCAGGCTATGCACCTGTGTGGGGCATGTGGGCATGCAATGCACTACTGCGTACCTTTGCACCCATTGCAGAACATGTCACACAGGTACACTGGCAGCCATACACTTCACAGCTTGATGATGGTACAACACGTGTTGTACACACGTAACGCATACCCTGTGGGACATGGTCATATGTATAGGCATGTCCAACAGTCACGTACCACTGCTACCCCTACATGATGGATATGCAGTACATGTGGCGGTACAGCAACTGTCACATGTAGTCGTGCAATGCCCCCCTACCTACATGGCGTGGTACTGCCTGTAGGGGATATGCGTCTGCATCCATGCTGTGCCCATAGCTGACAGTTGTACATCAATATGTGCAACATACCTCATTTGGTGTTCTCATGGGTGCATGTTCGACATGGCTCCGCATTGTTTGTGTCTGTCACACAGTCATTGTTGTACATGGTTTACATGCCAGCCATGGCTTACTGTGTGTGATTCCATGTACTTCATTGGGATACCATCATTATACATTATAACAGCGTATTCCAGCCATCACATAGCCTTCCTAGATGACACTGTTAGCCAGCCAGTAGTAGGTGTTCCGCCATCTGCACATAGGTCACACAGTACGAGGGCGGCTGACACCCATTCTGGGGACAGGGTTCTGACAGCTGTGGATGGGTGTGATGCTGTCGACAACCATGACTGCACCTGATGGTCACATCTGGATGGGTAGCATTCACAACACACACCTACCTTCACGTAGTAACACATCATCTACAACAATGGACATTCCTGCCAGAACAATGTGTGCAGTATGTCTGTATGACCACTGCAGGCACCACTGGTGGCCCCCAGCATGGCAGCCAACAGCACCAGTGTATATCCCGTGGAACCATGGGTTACACCATTCACAACACACCTGTCTCAGGTGACCCTGTTGTGGATCACAGTGCAGTTCCACACATCATGTTACACTAGGCATCATGCACTGATATGTTGCAGACATGTGAACAGCTGTGCAACTCAACATATGCACACATGACACATCACCTGGTACGACATATCTGTCATACAACGTGTTATTGTGACCGCCCTGTGATGGCATTACACAGGCTATGTGTACTGGGACATGTGATGGCTCACTGGTATATTCACCCTCTGGGTGTGTGTCTAGCCAAGTGTACAGTAGGCAGTGGTCTGAACACAGGGACACTGTACATTGACCTACTCTGTCACTGCAACTGTTGCCTATGCTCATACTGTACTTATACAGGCATGTGGTATCTGACCAGTATGACAGTCCTGGTCGACCACACTGCTGTGGCACACATGACCTGCGGACATCTGCCTGGGGTGTGGAGCACACATGTACATCTTCACATGCTATACTGCCTCTGTGGTGGTGTCACATGACTGTCTCCAGCAGGGCTGTAACAGGCAGGCAAAGCATGGGGTCATGTGGGACAATGCTTGCACCTTCCACTGTGCTGCACACAAGCAAGGCACACACACTAGTGCATCACTCACATTTATCTGCAGTGCCTGGGACCTGCCTCCCTGCTCTGCACAGCACACCTGCAAGTACAGATTGTACATGGATCATACCTCCCAGGCACATACCTGGACTGCAACACACACAGGTGAGGGGATCCCACATCACACAGTGTTTTGCACACATACTGGATATTTGCCAAACACAATGCATCGTAGGTGCTCCATGTGCAGATACCCATGTTTGTGACTGCTAGACACATTGTCACATGCAACAGAGCTTACATTGTACATCACAGGTTACATGCTGTTTGTGTTGTCATACTGTACATTGGGCCTCAGACAGCTGATACTGCCATGTGCTGACAGCAACACACACTTCCCTAGAATGGACACCC
Source organism: Protopterus annectens (assembly GCF_019279795.1). NCBI lineage: Eukaryota > Metazoa > Chordata > Ceratodontiformes > Protopteridae > Protopterus > Protopterus annectens. The sequence continues at coordinate 1,326,083,540 of NC_056726.1, forward strand.
ATGTACCCACACATGCTTGAGGCATGCACTCCACCCAGATGGGTGACACATTACACAACACATACCATACCTACACTACCCTCAGCATGCACAATACCTCCATGTGTCTGGTGTGTTAAACCTGGGTTATCCCCCCTTTGGTAGGTGAACACATATGCTTCACAGCCCTGCTAGCCACACCCTGGACACACACCCATCGCAGCATACATGGAACATGTGTTCTACAGCCAGTACTACTGACGTCTGCTGACAGGAGTTGTTAATGGCATGACACCCCGGCAGATGGACAGTGTACATAACTATGCTGACACATACCACAGTGCACTTCCACAGTGGTAGGGACCATGCTATTCCACACAGAGACATGGCGGTAATGACCTTTTCACAGATGCCACGTTGGTGGCCATGTTCCATGCACATCTGCTGTACGGGCACATGTACAGGCTGTTGCACGGTGGTGTATATTCACATGTGTGGGGTGCATCAATTGTCAGCCATGGTGGGTCCTTATGGTCCATCACATGCTCCAAGGCTAGCTACCTACACATGACTGCCGCACATTGCAGTGTGGGTCCTCAGGCAGTGTGGTGGTATGTCTGTGTTGTTTGGCTACATCCACATTCAATGTCGCGTACAACAGTCACTCAGGCATTGCAGACTGAGATAATGTTGGCAACATGCCAGGCAATGGTGTACTTAACAACAATACACACTCTCACTCACTACAGGGTTGCAATCCATACATAGACATCGTAGTGTCCCTGTGGACACATACATGGTACTGCCATGCACACGTTAGGTCCTAGGACACTGGCCCAATGTCAACTTCCAATCTCCCTAGCTGTTATGTCCCGCCAACCTGTTTGGTATGTGTCTCCACACCAGCCCACTGAATTCACTGCTAGCCTGTTGTCGGACATTGTGTACCTTGACCGTCACACTGCCGCATCTATCGCACTACACATGGGTGGCACTGCATTGCACGTGTGGGACTGCATTCGTACACCCATGACTGGACCATTCTGTATGGCACTGGGGCACATCCTCACAAACGTGCTTCACGCACACATTGATGACCTCCATGCCTTTACTGGCACCCTTGTTGGGCTTCTGTGTGCCACAGCATGCCACATACACATGCTGGCCACCTGTCATACCATTGCATGGGTGGTTGTTGTGGTACAGAGGGCAACAAATCAGACATTGTTCTCACATTGCCCTTCAGCACCATTCCACTTTCTGGTATTGGCAACGTACACATCCACCTGCACATCATACCCTGTGTCTCAGGATGTTAGGCTATATGACTCCTGGACAGGACACACAGTGGTGCAAGCATATCATGCTACCTACTACATGTCAGGTACATATGGCATTACACAGTCCTCAGTCATGGGGCCCCTCATGTTCACTATTTGCTTACAGACACAACATGCTGTCACAGAGTACTGTCCATGCCTAGATATCCCACATCTACATACCTGGCACCATTATAGCTCCACCAGCTCGTACTGATAACAACCATGCGGGTGTCGGTGTGGCAGATACATCTTGTGGGTGTCATGGCATCAGGATGCATGACACATGGTGCATGCACATCACCTTTGCATAGCAACAGTCATCCACTGACTATCACATGGATGCTGGCCCCGTACATGCATATCAAATTGTACATGGTTGCTGTACACACAAATGCCCCACATGGTCCTGTGGTTACCGTATTCCACTGTGGCATGGATACACTTCTGCAGGGCCACACCTATCTGTACTGTGTGTGATGCTGGTACATAGGTAGCCATTGTACCTGTGGCATACACACATCTACACACAGTCAAGGTTACAATACCACATTTGTGGTGTACCTTCCCCAACGGCTACGACCTTACATGGCACAGCATTGTCATGCCATGATGTGTACCAGGCTCAGACAGTTTACCTATGCGGCTGACAGACGGAAAACACATCTGTACACATCTGCATACCACATACACAGGGGTGTCTTCTGTTCTGACACGGACCATGTCCTCCGCATTACTGATGCATGTACTACTCATACATGACAATTGCAGTGGGCAGTGTGAACGGACCACTCATGGATATGTGCACACATGCCACATTGCATGGGCTGGGCTTCTGTGTTACTTCCGCAGACACAACACACACCATGCTGTGGAACATAGGTCCTGTGCACATCCCACAGGGACACACAGTGGCACTGTTCATGTGATAGCTCCCTTGCTGTTTGAGTGACACGTAGTCATGGTACCACCACAGCAGCAGTACTGTGTAAACATGCAGTTGACACCCGCCTCTGCTGTTCACTGGACACTACTATGGGGAGGTGACACTACTGTGTACACTGCACATGTGTTTACACATGGACCTGCCAGACTTCATTGTTGCCCACATTGCACCTGCTACAGATTGTTTGGGCATGGTTACTTGGTGTTCCTTCCATTTCGGATGGCTACTATGCTACTAATCTGTCCCATATCTACAGGCCATATGTATCCTGTTATTGTACATACCAATAGGCAATTACTCCATTATGCATGATATGCCTGTGATACTGTGTATGATGTCTGTCATATCCACCATGACAGCTTTACATTACATTACACATAGTTGACATATTATCCCCTACTGCAAGGCATGTGTGCACGTTGAGTGCACATTACTTATGACATTGGTGGTATATGCCCATACACATGTGTGCTGTGACAGTATACATACATGTCCTATCCCTTGCTATGGCACTTCCTTGTTGGACATCCACTGCCAGCATCGGCGTGTGGTGTGGCATTGTTCTCTGTTATGCCCCCCTGTGGCAGCCCTTGTGTTATCCCGGCTGTGTACATGATGTCCCACTGCTGAGCACACGGTGTCCACAGTCGTTGGTATGCTCAGCAGGATAGCACTACATAACCACCTTTCACCACTCTCTGCATTATGGACAAGTATCATTACTTACAAACACCATTCACATACAGTACAGCTTCGTCATACACATCATGCGTTACACACCCGTACATATCGTGGGTTCTACATACCTTGTCGGTGTTTCGTTCCGTTTTTCGTTCCGAGTATCGGTATTCCTGTTTCTCACTCTTTCCATTGTACACTGCTGGTTCGGTATGAGCATACTGTTTGAATATCCTGGGAGTCATCCTTATATCCGTCGATACCTGCAACATGTGGGTTCATCACACCAATTGCTGTTCCTCAGTGTGTACTTGTGCGCATATCACCTGTGCATCTACTCCATTCGTACATTACGCATCGTAACTAGGGTAAGGTTGCATTCCTCACCTGGGCGTTGGCTATTTGCCCTACCTTCGTGGAGATGGTCTGTATTGTGTTATGTTATGTGTAACTGCAGCCGCTATGTGTGGCGACAGGTACATTTCGCAGTGGTGTTAGCCGTGGATTGTGTGTGTTGGGTATGGTAGTATGTTCGACATGTGGGTGTCCCTGTCCTGACGGCATCTGTTGATGGCGTTTTGCATTCGGATGTGTAACATAGCTGTTGTATTCCTTTAAACAATGGATGCAAGTATGGATCCGCTGTTGATAGTGTTTCCCACGCGAGATGTTGCGGTTATGCAGCTGTCATTGACTGCCCGTATGTTTGTGCTGCTATTACGGCTTGTATCCCTTTAATATGTATGATGGGGAATATCGGAGGTTGTAGGTGACGGATACGGGTTGTGGGCCTTGCATCTCTACATACACGGTATGCTTGTCTGTGTGCTCCATCCCTGCCTGAGGAGTTGACAGTTAATTGTCTGTTGGTCTGGGAGTGTAGGTTGTGTTGTTGTCATGTGGTGTTGGTATCACCTGCGTGTGTGCTTTCTGCATGTATTCCTCCGTCACATCGGTGGTATATCTGCGGTTGTTTGTACGTGACGACTATCCCTTGTCATTCGGTCCCAGATATTTACAGTCAATGTGGTCCTGTACTTGGGATGGCCTGTTTGCCAGTGGTTGCCACCTATTCAGGTGGCGATTGCTTGTTTGACACTTGTAGAACACACAGCGGTGTTTACGGGCCGATACGTGGCCACGGTCAGTGCCGGGGTAGCACATGCGTATTTCCGCGGTATATACCTATTGCTGTGTGACTTTGCCGACGTATCGTTTTGCAATTAGCATATCGGTGTCATACATACGGTCATGATTAGTACATACGTCCTTTCCATTTCATGTGGGGTATATTCCTGTGCTACATTCTGGGACATTGTCACTTTGCATCGTTATACGTTGTCACACGACTAGCCAGGGTGGGGCTCTCAGTACTACTTTGGGACTACTGGTGTACATATGCCTGTGGCTAGTGTACTGTATGCCTACACATGTTATTCCACTCTGCCTCTAACATGGCACCAACATACACATTTTACAGAGGCACACACATTACACTCACACAGCGACACACACGGCACCCTCACCGCACACATACACATACTGCGGCAGTCACGGGGACGGTTGCACACAGTACCTGCGTGGGCCGCATCACTGGCGGCAGTGTCTACCTCCCCCCTCATATCATCATAGTATTACCCGCGCATGTACTGTTACTGTACTGTGGCCTGGCGATCATTCCGACTCGCGGTTATGCATTTCGGTATGTTGACCTTTGCATGGGTGGCGGTTTCCTCTTCTGTTAAACCTCCCGTATGCTCAGGTTGTCTTTCACTATGTATACTATGTACAGATATCGCGTGTTACATCTCTGTCACCTTACATCCCTCTGATTCCCTGTCTTACCTGTGGTGCTTATATGTATATGTGTACATACATTTCTATATATGTAATTATATCTATCTACATATCTGTATATGCACATATCTACATGTCTATATGTATACACCTTGCGGTGAACATGGCAGCATACAGCAACGCCGTCTGCTGTAGGACCCGCGTACGATTCAGGTGTTGGCGTTACATGCTCTGCTGGCTGTTGGGTGTACAGTGTTTGGGTGCTGCCTATGTTGGAGTCACACATGGGGCCACCCATACGGTACACTTTATGGGTGGTCATGTTTGTGTGCTGTCCATTTCACTGTGTGTGCAGGTAGGGAGGTGTCAGTCCATGGGGCCTACGCTGTCAGAGTATGTGCTATACGTTCCCTCTTTGCCAGGGCATAGGCATATTGGGTACGCCTCCGTCTGCCTACTGGGGCTGGCACAGTGTGTTCATGGTCCTGAACCCTCTGTGCCTGGACTGGCCTTGGCAGTTGTGGTGAGCTTTGTGGCCCTTCACCATTATGTCCCTGCAGCAGCTGCTTCCGCAGGATCATATTATGTAGCATGGCACATACTATGAATATGTGGGCACATGTGCCTGGAGAGTACTGCAGGGCTCCACCGGATGTATCCAAGCACCGGAACTGTGATTTCAGCATCCCAAACACATGCTCTATGATTATTCTGGTTTGTGCGTGTGCCTCATTATGGCGTTCTTGCATGTGTGTGTGTGCATTTCTGATGGGAGTCATCATCCACGGCTCCAGTGCATAGCCAGCATCCCCCACAAGGTGGCCTTGTGGGATGTCCCCCCTGGCGAATACCTGGTACAGCTGTGAGGCATGCCAGATATGGGAGTCATGGTAGCTTCCAGGGCTGCCAGCACACACATCCATGATAATGCCCTGCGCATTGCACATGACCTGGCAACTGATGGAGGGGAATCCCTTGCAGTTTATGTAGCGTCTACCCTGCTCCCCAGGTGGTGACTTGATTTGTATGTGCGTACAGTCTATCGCACCCAGTACCTCTGGGTATTGTGCCACACGGTGGAAGTGGCACATATTGTTAGCCAACTCCTCCTGAGATCTGGGGAACTATATATGCTCATTGGCATGTGGTAACATGGCATCCAGAAACTGGTGTAGTACCCTGGATGTTGATGCCTGTGAGATGCCCATTATATCCCCAGTTGGCCTTTGAAAGGTACCTGTGGCCAGTATTCGCAAGCTTACACATACCTTTGTGTCCACTGGGATGGGCTCCCCTCTGTTGTTTCTTGTTCTCAGGCGTGGCCGGCACAGCTCCACTATTTGCTGTAACGTGTCCCTATCCACCCTGTAACGCTCTACTATCTCCAGGTCTTGTAGCCCCTGGTAGGTTACCCTTGGTCTGAACACTCTCCTTCTCCTCTGAGGCCTATGGTAGTTGTCGGCACCCTCCTCCACAACTCCGTCTGTCTCTAACACATGCTGATGGATCACGGCCACGGCGGCACCCAACATGTACATTTTAAAAGTTCCCCGTGTGTTTACACCTATGGTGTGGCGTTTGAGAATACACGGCTGTGTGTTGTGTGCATTCACACTTTATACTGTTGTGCTGTACACCCAGTGATGTCATAGGGTGTGTCTGTGCGGCCGTATCTGGGGATTATCTTCCGTGTTTTACCGTTGGCACTGCAACGCTGTTGCCTTTGGTGTTGCATTACTCTTGCCTGCAATGGAGTACCTTTCGACCTTCCCTTACTGTTTCTGCACGTTGCACCTACTATTTCCGGGCATGCATCCTGCAGAGCCCTGTCATGTGTAGTTTCTGGGACATGGCATATCGTGCGTTTTGTGTGCTGCCGCCGTTATGCTGCCTGTCTACTTGGCTCTGCTGTGTCAGGTCTTCACTCTTTGCAATCTGCTACCTCCCCTACTTTCTTTGCATTCATATGCCTCCCCTATCATGTTTTGCAGGTTTCTGCATGCAGAGTTGTCAGCTGCCGCCGATTGGCCTTCGTGGGTTGATTAGTGTTGATTGCTCATTACTACTCCAATTACACTGCTTCCGCATTTCCTCATATTCTCAACATCACCTTCCTGTTTCCGATGTTATTTGCGGGGCGAGCGTCACATGACTGGGTTAAGGGAACGTAGTCATCCTCGTGCACATGCACCTCTGCGCGCATTGTGTGCTCTCAGCTCAACTATTTCCCCACACGCCGGTCCTACAGCTGTGATGTGCAATGTACAGCCCAGGTTTGCTGAGCTCCAATGTGCTTCCTCCTACAGTGGCACACCCCTCTGCAGGTGACATGTATTTCCTCTGAGCCACTCCTCGGTGTATTACCGCTGCGCCGTTTGGTACAGCCTTATGCCGGTGGGGGTTTTGCGATTCAGTATTATCTGCCTCATTTGCATGGCATTGACTGCTAATTCATAGTTACCATGCCGAACACTGCCGCGAGTCCTTGGCAACCCTTGCACCGTGGATGTGGCTTTCCATGCATACCATGCTGTATTGTGGCTGTGAAGCCAATGTGTATTACACTGCTGTTTTATGACATTGTCAAATTATTTCATTGTTTAGCACCTTCCGCAGACATGTCCTGGGGTTCTGCTGTGAGTTTCTGTGGACATACCATTTATGTTATTATTTACATGTTGTGCATGTTTTCTTTTGACATTCTCTGTGTCTTTCGCCATTGGCATATGGCAACAGTGCAATACCTGACGTTGACAGCCTTCCGTTACTCCTATGTTATGTTTGGGTAAATGTAAACCGTTTTTTTTGGTTTACATTGCCGCGTCTTATCTACGTACGCCCGCCGTGGATCGTGATCGCTATATGCCTTCATTTGCATGGTGCAACACTGCACATGGGGTGTTTAGCATACCTACGCCGGAGGCGGCGCAGATCCGGTGCATGCCGGTAGTGCACGTGGGATTGGATCGTACCTGAATCGCTCGGCGGCCATATTTGGCATTGTAACGCCTACGCTATGCGTCCGCCTGGCGCAACGTTCATGAATCCTGGGGCATGTGTCAGTTCCTTAAAAGCAGTATACAATAAAAGAAAATTCAGGGAGTTCTAATGAGACATTTGGGTACAAAAATATACATAGTCATAATGCAGACTGTACTCTTCTGAGATAGTGCACTATTCCTGACTGTGAAGAAATCACAGATGTAATGTTCATATTGCTCTTTAACAGATATTCACCCCCAACAAACCACATGACTAATCATTCAGAAGTGATCTTGCAACTGCTGTTTGTTTTTGAATACTACCTGTCATCAAAAAATGATGCCCCCATTTATTTCTGTTTTATACATCAGTTAACCAGGTTATCCCACTAGGCACAAGTGTCCTGTTTCATCAGTGACTCTAGTGCACTGTCTAGCCATGTGCGAGTTGCACAATAGATGATGGAAATAATCAAACCCTGTACCTTTGACAGTAGTTGTTTATACTTCTGATATTTCATTGAGAAGATAACAAAAAAAACATAAACGTTACAGCAATATACTTCCATTTGCTGCTATAGGGCACCCCATTGTAGATGGTCATAAAATTAAATGAAAAAATAAATATAAATGTATTATGCTGTGGGCAATATCTGTTCTGCCAGAAAAAAATGAAAGAACAAACAATCACTGTAATATATTTCAGCCTGGAACTTTCAGACACTAATTTCTGACTCACCTCCCCTAACAAGTCACATCAAGTCACATCAATGATCACTTTAATGTGATCAGTCTCATCCTGCCTTGTGCTTTCTTCCATCAACTGCCTCCCTTATTTATCAACCTTCCATCTTCAAAATACGGAACACTGTCTGACAATGCAGAAAAAATATAGAACCCTTACTAAATTTCAACTAGGTAGACTAGAACATGGCAAATAACTGTTTCTTCATACTCAAGAAAGTCTTTTGGATGAACTGATATGATTCTACTACCCATGATTATTTATTTAAAAATCATAAGAATGAATGTGCGTTAGACCCTGTCAATGTGAAACAGTATGGAATATAAATTTCAACACAAACTTAAATTAACCTCTGAAGCAAAGGATAACCATAATTCCTTCTGCATCTTCATTAGAAAACCAATAAGCAACACCCAGCCGTGCCTGGAACTAATTCAGAATGAGACTACCCACTATGACCAGCTAACACAGCAGCAGACAAATTCAGAGCAAACTTTACCCCAGAGAATGTTATCCCTTGTCTGTCAATATCTCTTGCACTCAATATCATCATAAAGAGGCATGTGCTGAAGATACGTTCTAAGACCAAAAATACAGTATACCCTCCTGAATCTCAGAAACTCAAATAATTCCACCAACACAACAACACTACATCTACACCTTCAACAACAGATAAAGAAAACTTGATGGAGAGACAAATGTATTGCCCCATGCCTACCTCATCTCTGGAGCAGACTTTCTCTGCAAGTTAAACAATATGACACCATAGCATCCTTAAAAATGTATCCAGGATGATTGGATGGGATCCTATAAATTTGTTCCTGGAATGACCTGATTTTGCCCTTCCCAAGAAAGAGGTAAAACCTAAGGGTGTTCATAGGGAAGGTGAATGCAGTCTTTTGACTGTCCTGTCTTGTAACTACTACAAACCTATGAGCTGCTTCAGGTAGCTGCTACACAGAACCTCCACCGTAGCTATCAACTTGTTTGTTCATGAATCAGGCACAAATCCCAAAATAAAGGGCAATTTTTAAATACTTCACTAATATTTCAATAGGCACTGCTTGGTCAGTTCTACAGGGAACCCCTACCTTAGTTCTCAACTTTTTTGCTCAAGGGTGGAACAACTGATATTTTCTGTCTTGCTGAAGAAGCTATTTCTTACTTATTCCTTAGGCCATTTTGTTTGCTAAGTGGCTTCTCCCAGCTGTCCGCAAGCCAGTTTTCCTTCACTGACACACTGTTGTCTTCTGTCAGCTCTATTTTCTTCAACCTTTCTCTTTCCCTAAGCTACTGCCAGAGCTATGTTGTCAGGCTTTCCTGACAAGCCATAGTGGATGGACTGCAAAGGTAGCTTCCAAGCAACTGAAGGGCAGCTGCAAGAAGAGTGAAAAGATACTAAGGGAAGATCAGGCCCTGGACCACTGAAACATACACAAATTCTACAATGATATTAGTGAAAAGAAAGGCACATGGCTAAATGCTAGTCATTAAACTCTACCACATCATGCAGATGAGTGCAGCTGTGGCCAAGTAGCTAAAAGTAATGATTACTTAGAAAAAAAAAAGACAAAGTAAAAAAAGTAAGCATACACTCCACCAGCTGTAGCAAGGAAACCAAGGTGTTTCAAATTCCATTACTTCCACTTCCTCAAACTGCAGTTCTTTAAAAAAATAATTAACTGAAGCAAATGACCTGCTTTACAAAAGAAAAAAAAAAAAAAAACAGAACATCACTATATGGGAGTTTACTACCAAAGTGAGGGGACATACTTTTTACGTTGTATGACCAATGTTTTCTTTATAATTAATTTATTTAAGGATGTAAATTAACTCATGTTCGATTCTCAGCTAGAGCATCTTTTGTGTGGAGACATGCGTGAATGAGAAGGTTGTGCGTCAGAGCTGGCAACTCGGCACGTAAAAATCTACTGCCAATCATTAGTGGACCGGAGTTCCGCTGTGGCAACCCCTAACCGAGAAAAGCCGAAAGACACAACAACATTTAAGGATGTAAATTAACTGTTACCGACCACAATCCAGGACCAGAAATGAAGAAATAAAATATAATCTTTGTATTTCTGATTCCCCTTCTATTTTGGTAGTTCCTTATAGGTATGTATCACCTCAAAAATAAGTCCAGTAGATTTACTTACTTATTTGTTAGATTATTATTGGCTATGGCATAATGGGTCCAAAATTACAGATCAAACAATAAACTGTTACCACTTTTCTCAGAAGTCACCAACACAATATGATGTTAACAACTGGCATTAAGAGAACATGCACTTCTTTTTTCAGTAACAGGCAAGCACAGACTGTTTCCTTGTTCTCCCTGCATACAGGCACACCTCTCAAATATCCAGAATTTTGCAGACTGTCCTAGATTTTTGCCTTACACCTTTTGGTTTGTTCCTCAAAAAAGTGGTCTTGTGTTAAATCACTAAAGATTGCAGCCTCCAAATGACACTCATTCAAGTTTCAGACTTTATATCCTTCAGAAATAAAGCATATGATATTACTAATGTAAAACCTGCTTATTCTTGCAACTTTCTGTTTATAAATTTGTCCTGATTTTTGGTAATTTGTACCACCATTATTTTTATACTTTCTCTAGAATTCCAGAGCAAAGAAGTGGAGAATCCTTGAGCAAGGAAGTTAGCAATTGCGGTTCTGGTTTTAGTCGCGGTTCTTTTGCTGTCATGCGGTTCCGCATGTGCGGCTAATCTAACACGATGATAGAGGAGAGGAAAGCTCTAGTAAATTAAACTTTAAAGTGGCTACATAAAAATTTGTGGCATTCTAATATTTTAATGGTAACATCGTTTTTCTCCCAGGCAAAATAAAACATCTTAGAGACATGCTTTCAGGAGTCCCTGATTTTACCTTGCATTTTTACCCTTTCCTTTGCTAGATCTTATACTTTTGCAATGAGTCACTGAAGCTTATAAACTACAGCAGGTTTGATACTATCACCAAAAATTAGTAAGTAAATTACACCTTTTATTACTTTGTGATAAACAGCAGTGGTCTACGTTAGTCAGAAAATAGGATGCAGAGGGAAGGGCATTTAGTATTTTTTTTATTTTAATTTGTATTTTTAAGCCAGGTAGGGCACATTCAAGTATTAGTTTAAAGTTGCTCCCCACCCCCTCACCATATGGGTTCTAGTGCCTATGGCCACCTGCAAAACTGCAGTTTCTGACGTCAGTGACATCTCCTTCACTCCCATCCACAGTACTGGCTAATAGATGAAAGGAAAGCCGTATCAAAGGACCATGATATCGGTTGAATTTCACACCTTTCTCCCTACCTAAGGGACTGTGCTAACTGGGCAATTATAACTCATTAACTAAAAAAATGCTAAGCATACAAATGCTTGATGAGCTACAAATTTCTATGCAGTCTTAATTACATTTGCATATGCTGTTATCGTTTTATTTTATTTATATTCCTAACTTTTAGTTTTTCTCTACTGGGTCCTAGTGCCTGCCAGATTCTACCCCCCCCACTCTACAAATACTGTATTGAAGTGCGTACAGTGAGTATGCCTCCCGACGTTCTTGGGCTAGGCTTACGTTGGCCCTGGGGCCGATAGCCTAGTACCTACTTATGAACCTATGAATGCGTAGCCCTTAGACTCTTAGCTACAGGTAGCTTTCAGAGACCAACAGAGGACATGCTGGAGGTGTCACAGACATCAGGAGCCAGGATCCTCCATCAATTCCTGAATGCTATGCTCAACACATGCCAATGACCACATATATTTTCCCCATAGTTCTGAGAGAGGGAGAGAAATATGCAGGAGTTCTATCATGTAGCACACTACCTTGAAGTACTAGATGCCATAGACTGTACACATATAGAAATGAAGACACCACCCGGGGAATCAGGGTAGGATCTACATAAACAGAAAGGCTACCATTCTGTCAACTGCTACGTTGTGTTTAATGCCAGGGGAATCAACTTGAACGTGTGTGCTGGCAACCCTGGCACTTACCATGACTCACATATCTGGCAAACCTCCCAACTGTACCAGATGTTTGCTAGGGGGATATTTATTTATTATTTATTTATTTATTTCACATTTGTTGACCGGGTTTGCCGACTAAGCTGATAGCCCTCTTTCAGTGGAGGCCTGGGGAGAAAAGCTCCACAAAATATGTATACATTGTAGTAGTTAGGAACATATTAATAATGTTCAAAATAGAATTTATATTGTGTACAGACAAATTCTAACATGAATTTTTCAATAAAAAAGAGTTTTAAATATAGACAAGTTAACTACAGACAATACAGTACAGGTTTATACTTGGGTTTACTCATAACAAATTGATTATAAACCTTGATTTAGAGAATAGGCTAGTGGAGGTAATGCAGCATAGTTGAGAAGTGTTGGTTAAAGGAGTATTTATATCTATATCTATCTATACTTTTATCTAGCGGCCTCTCTCGTTGTGTGGGGGAGTAGGAGGTCTAGGCTGACACCAAAGGTTGGTGAGTATGTGTGAGTAAGAAAGAGAAGCCAACAAACATCTGGATAAACCAACAAATGGCCAGTGGGATAAAATGAGTTTGAAGCTGCACAGCTAAACCATGTAACTGCTGTGTATGTGTCTGTAGGGATCCTCCAGTTGAAACTGGTATGTGAGAGTCTGCATAGACACAGCCAAGCTCTATGCTGGCTCTATGTCTTGGTATATTGGACAGGTGTGAGCCATGCATAGAAGAGGTGACAGTTCATCGTTGTTGACCCCAACTATGAGAGCCAGCTCTGCCAGGAGTTGTACTGACATGTCCATTCCCAAGGTCAGAAGCACTGCTGCTTTATGAATGTAACCAATATCTGCTGGACAAGCTCCCTTCACAGGGATGCCCAGGACCATGACCCCATGGCCTGCCATGTCTACGTGTGGACAGCACACTCACTCACGCACTGACAATGCAGTAAAAGTGCTGCCACTATGGGAATGTGATCAGGCACGGCCACATTGGCTGACAGCAGATGATGTCACTGACCTACACCCACGAGGATGCCATTCACCTCCCGGCAGATATTCCATCACAGACACTGCATGTTCCATGGCAAACACCCCACGTTTCAACATGTCATTCACCTGATCCATGGAATCGACAACACGGTGGAGCCATTCATGCATGTCAGCCTGAGCCACATCTACAACCCTGAGGATTTGACTGGAGCACCTATGGGAACATGTCTGTGCCTCTATGATGGTCCTAAACATACGTTGAGTGGCACAGGAAGAGACACCTGCACCAGGTGTAGGAGGGACAGCAGGCCCCCTCTCAGCATCACTATCAACCTTCCTGCATGGCACCTCACCCACACTTTGGCTAGGATCAGACTACACAGGCACTGAAGCCACAGTAACCACAATTCCCTGATCAATGGCATTGCCTTCCACCTGCCAATATCTGTGGTATCACTGGAATAGGTAGGTGTATGCCTACTGGGTGTGTCCGATGGAATTGCATGGAATGGCTGTATGTTAATCTCAGTGTCAGCTTCAACCTCTGCATCCCCTGACTGTGCCTCAGTTTGGCCATCATCATCATCAGAGTCTGCTGATACATTTTCATCAGGTGGCAGAGGGCCCACACTTTCACTGTCATGATCATCTGTGGCAGAGGGCCCACACTTTCACTGTCATGATAATCTGTGATAAAAAGCAAGAAACACAGGACAATATGCACTACTGTATTGCAATATATGCTAACAAACAGTGGTGCCACTATTACAGACACTACAGCAATACACACAACAGGCCTGACATCAACAGTACACACAAATATTTCTTTCAATTGCTCATCAGTACTGACATAAAAATGTGTGGCTTACCATCTGCAGATGAGAGTCTCCTCTGTAAGCTGGATGTGCCTGGAAGAAGTTAAGCAAGACATAAGGGCAACATTATCACAATTAAAAGCAACACAGGGGTAATACTAGTTCTATATTATGTTGCCAAAACATCAAAACATCGAGCATTGTTTCAGCGACACATAAACAGCAAAGTACAACTACCATGAACAGCCAAGATCCCCACTTTGTAATGTTTGAGATGGTGTTTCTAGTGTGGTTGGCCTACCGATGTTTTTCCCTAGGAAAGAAAAATTGGTCTTCTGGCCATTTACGGAAGTTGTTGTTCACTGTTTATGTGTTGCTGAAACAGCATTCAATGTTTTGCTGTTTCAGTGACATAATATAGACCCATAATACTTGCACCCCTTTATATATCCATTAACTATACTGTTAATAAGGACATGGCTGTCAACTCAAACCAAAGCTAATAACTGTACCAGTCTTTATCCCCCCATAAAAAATTAATGTGAGACAGAAGTAACATATTGATTTCAATTATTTTACTATACAACAGTATTCAGCATTTGAGACAGCAAAGCCTACCTGAAAGCTCTTCCAGGGAAATGCTTGCTGTGTCTGACACTTCTGCTCCCACATCCAGGACATGTTGTACTCTTCCCTCATGTGAGCTGTCTGGATCCCTGATATTGGATAGGAACTCTTCATTGGGTGTTAGTGGTGGTTCCCTAGCAGGCCTCCTCGGGTACCCATCCAGTCATGGCCCACTGCAGCTTCTCTCTTCTGCACAGATATGATCATGTTAGTGGCCCTGTGCCACACCTGCTCATACAACCTGGTGTGGCCACCCACCGCATTCAGATCAGTAACTATCTGTTGCCAAATTTGCATCCTATGTGCCATATCCCTCTGTCCCATTTCCAGAAGAAAAGCATCATCTTGTCTAAAGGCATCTACTATGACCTCTTTCTTGGCATCAGTGAATGGTGGGGTCTCTGAGGATTGACACGCCTGAGTGGCATACTCCCAGGTGTCATACAAGACAAAAAAGATTAATACACATAAGTATCACATAAGTAATTATTAGCTGTTTCCAGATAAAACAGTAAAGGTAGCCAGTCAGTATTTCCCCCTGCAGAAACATGCAACAGTCTACAGATGTGAAATATTTATTTATTTATTTAGTTAGTTATTTATTGACATTTGTTAACCGGGTTAGTCCAACTGAGCCAGGGACCCATTTTCAGTGGAGACCCAAGGAGAAAAGCTCCAGAAATAATACAAGTAATTATGATATTTACAAAATATTAAAATAGGGTCACAGAAATATAGTACAAGTCAAAAATTTGTGCACAGCAATACAATGCATAGGTAAAATAATTAACAAGTACAATTTCCAAAATTTCAGAACAGTATATAACCAGAGGCCAAATAACAATTAAAAGTTGTATTATACTGTGTGCAGTATGAATACAGTTTGCTAGAGCAAGTACAAGGAGGAAAGAAGTTGATAGGGAAAAGCAGATAAGATGAGAAGCCTGGAGATTAGTTCAAGTGGGGGTTGACAAAGGCATGACCAAGTCTTCAGGAGAAAAAGTTTAAGTTCTTTCTTACATAGGTATTTATAATGAATGCTTCTTATATTTAGAGGGAGTGAGTTCCAAACATGGGCTACAGAGTACTTGTAAAGGGTCTTACCAATGTTTTTGTTAGATTTGTATAACTGAAGGAGGTGTTTACAGGCAGTACAGAGGTGACAAGGGGGTTATAGAAGGAGGCTAAATTGGAGAGGGAGGGACAGGATGAGGGTTCATATAGGATAGACTGTGCAATATGTAGCTGGGGTATAAGTAGCTGTTTGGAGAATTCTGGCCATTGGAGTAACTTAAGGGCAAGACAGTGGTGAGATTTGTAAGGAAGGATGGCAGCAAATATGGCTTATAGTTTTGCTCTAGTTTAGTGATGAGAGATGTTTGAACATGAGTAAGGACAGGGGCAGTGTAAAGAAGGCAGGGTAGGAGTAGGGCCTGAGTGAGGGAGGGTTTGAAGGAGAGTGACAGAAATGTTTGATTACGAAAGAGAAGTCCAAGTTTCTGGTGGGTCTTTTTTATACTTTGTTGAATATGACTATCAAATTTTAATTAATCATCAATGATAATTCCAAGTAGTTCAGTATGGGGTTTAGATTTAATAATGGTGTCATTGAGAGAGGATGTAGAGAAATAAGCTTTGTGATGGGCAATTGTTTTAGGGAGGAAGAGGAGGAGTTTTTTTTTTTTTTATTTAATAGGAGTTGGTTATCAGAGAGCCAGGTTTCAACAGAGGAAAAGGTTTGTTGAATGATTGCTAGTAGAGCAGGGATGTTGTGGGCAGAGTCAGGATGCAATACAAGGAGAGTAATAGGAGCAACATATTTGTGCCATAACAGTTACTCATCTTTGCTCCCCTTACCCACACAAGAATAGTCTATCCTTGTTTGTGCCATAACAGTAGCTCACCTATGCTCCCCCACCAACAAAAGAACAGTCTAGCCTTGTAATAGTAACTCACCTTTGCTCCCCCCACCCACAAAAGAACAGTATATTCATGCTTGTGCCATAACTGTAACTCGCCTTTGCTCCCCCACCCACAAAAGAACAGGAAAATGGCACATTTTGCTAACAAATCATCTTTGGAATGCTAAAAGTTCTATAAAAGGAACTGTCCCAGAAACATTTGTACATATTTATCACAAATCATTCCATTTTCATGTATTGGCAGTCACGTATACCTCTGAAATGGCTTGGCAAACATGCCTGTGCTAGTAGGACACTTCTAAGTAATGCATAAAAATAAAAGTGTAAAATCATTCGCTTCAGAATTTTCTTAAATACATTCCAGTGTATGTAGTATATAGCTAAACAAATGGAAGCATACCTTCTAAACTTCAGTATTCCTCTGTGCAGATATATCCCAAAGTAATAATGTATCTCCAGTCTTCTCCACATAAACAAGTCTCCTCACCATCAGTTTGCATAGCTACATGGTTGCCTTTTTATGTGGTGTAGAGTCAGGGCTGTCAGCACTGTGAATATGCAAATGAGGTGTGAACTCATTAGAATTGCTGAATCTCAAAAATCGTATCTGTGTATGGATGTAAACATATTACAGCAACTCCCTCAATGTTTGGTTTTAATGGATTGTAACTGCAACTTATTAGTGTTTGAGAGAAGGAAAACACAGCAGCACTGCAGGCTGCCTTACTTACAGTGGGTGTGTCTGGTCACATGTACAAAGTGTTAGATGTAAGGTTGGAAATGTAAGTAGGCAGCATACACATCAAAGGTTGTGTTCCTTCACATCCAACCTGCCCTTCATTTTTGGGCAACTGCATATGATATTATTTCCACTTAATATCCTCACACATTTTAAGGCCAATGTTATAGAATACAGAAACTGTAAGGGTAAATCCAACGGCTTGAAAATACGGACACCAAAAATTAGCACTTTCATTCACTTTTATTTCCTTGTGAACTTCTTCAGAAATGATAACACTCCACTCACATCCTTTTTTATATATACAAGTTAATTAAAAGGAGTAGTTAAGGGACAAATTATTAGGTTTAGTAGGCTTACATCACAGGATGCTATGTTTTTTTCAAGAACTGGAGATTATTAAAAAGTTTTTTATTTCCAGGGGCTATGACTCAGGGTGGTTACAAATTATAGCCAATGAAGTGATAGCACTCAGAAAAGACAAAGCTTGGCCCATTTTGTTTTTTCATTCATCCAATTTTGGGACAACTGACAATGGAAGAGTCATTTGCCCTGACAAAGAATTTTTTTCTGCTTTTGTTTTGCCTATTACAAATGAAATGTGGTGTATAAAAAAGATAATAGTGGATAACTGGAAATTTTTTTAGAAAATCAGGAATTGACGAATACTATAGGTAAAGGACCTAAATTTGTTTTTAAAAAAACAAAAAATATTAAAAACATGTTAGAATGGACAAATAAAGTAGGAAATGAAAATAAAGGTCCAAGAATTTTAGCTAAGGGTACCTATGCATGTAATGCCTGCAGACAGTGCAGGTTTATAAGTAATTCCTCTTCAATATATGTTTCACACCTAAACAAAACATATTGGTCCAAAAGTTATTATACATGTAGTACCGAGAAGGTGGTTTACATTGCTCAGTGTTCAACGTGTCCCAGTTTCTATATAGGCATGACTACAAGATGCCTTAGAAAAAGGATTAGTGAACATCTTTTAGCCATAAAGAAAAAATATTTAGTTAATGCTTTGGCTAAACACTCTTTGCTTTGTAAAGATTTCAAGAAATGTATTTTTTCTGTAATGGATTGTGTTCCATCAGGGGCATTTATTGGTGATGTTAAGGTCATTTTAGAATGTAAAGAATCCCTTTGGCAACTGCATTTAGGAGCAGAATTTGCTCCTGGTTTAAATGAAACAATCAATTTAAAGTGTTTTTTACAAATGAAATAGTATTAAATTTAATAAGTATATACATATATTTATTTTTACAATAATTTCTTATATCAAGTTTCTTGTTTCAGATATGATTATATTTTATTGTAGTGTTTTTTAAGAGAATCAATTAACTCATCTATTTTATGAGATCATTTACCATGTGATTAATTAGCTTGTATATATAAAAAAGGATGTGAGTGAAGTGTTATCATTTCTGAAGAAGTTCACAAGGAAATAAAAGTGAATGAAAGCGCTAATTTTTGGTGTCCGTATTTTCAAGCCATTGGATTTACCCTTACAGTTTCTGTGTCTTATCAGTTTCGGTGATTTTCAGCTGTTTTCAATGTTATAGAATGGCTTACAAATTGCATGTCTCAGATTACTGCTCAGATACATGAAGAATGGCACAGAAATGTAAGAGAGAGCTGTATATTTGCAAGCAATAATCATGACAGGTTGTGTGATCACTAGGTGCACTACATCCAACGCTACTAAATGTACAAATAATATTTATATGATTTGATATCACTGTAGATGCTATTGACGTTGCTTGTGTGTGTATGTTAAGTTCCTTGCTGCAAAGCTGTTTTTGTGGCAAAGAGGGATAAGGAAATCATCCTGTGTTCTGAAGGTGCATTGGAGTGAGAGTTCAAATCCAGACCTATGTAGTAATATCTCATGTGTACCAACATTTTCTAGACTGTATGTCATAAGTTGCTTTTTCTCATTTCAACTACCTCTCCCTTTACTTTCTTTTTTCTTTTATTGGCCAGTGTTTGTGTGGTGAACCTCTTAGTGCAATCATGGGAACCAAAGAAAAATTAATGTCAGGTTTGGCTGTGCTTATCTCGTTTGTGCAAAGCATGGCACTACACAAATTGGACAACTGGACAGAGAGGACCCAGACAGCCAAAAAATAGAAACCGGATGCATTCAATTAAAACTATTGGGCAATGGGCAAACCTGATAAGTGATGTTGCACTGCAGTTAACAGTGAGACCTTAAGAATAATTAGTAAAATAGGGAATGTCATGTAATTAGTCCTGTGGCAGCAGGTGTTAAGTATAGGCCTGGAGTACAATTGGTCTTGGGTTCTAGTGCAGGGTGTGCAACCTTTATTTTACTGTTGTGACTTTGCAGTTTATAGCAATAAACTGCAACATAGACATTGTTTCTCAACCTTGTGTCACAGGTGTAAGTGTAAGACTGCCATACACATGGTCCTGGGTTTGAATATAGCATATTCCAAACACTTTTACTGTTGTTCCACATCCCATTACAGTCACTCTCACTTATAATACTTGACATGGTGTAGCTGATATTAATTATATGTAAGAGGGCTGAAGCACTAGTATTGTGTCACTTATGTATTAATTTATGTATGGATTATCACATTTATTCTCAAATGTATGACTGTAAGTATACTGTGTACTATATTCCTGTGCATATATTTCTGCTATCTGGACTCCCATGGTCTTTACATTTGTCTAACACACATACACAACTGCCTGTACATCCAATAACCTTGAAATTACTTTGCTTGCCACTATTGCACTCTGCTCACCATTGAGCAAACACAGTGCTCAGGGGTGTGCACTGCCAAGCACCATGTTCATGTGATGGTAAGCGGAGCACAACATTTTCAAATAGCATGTGCCATCACAGTTAACATGATAGCTGGACTGGAGGGAAACCATCAGTCTCTATTGCTCTTGATCCATGACAGACATGGCAGGTGTTTCTGACAAAGGTGTCAGATTTAGGAAACAGAGCTGGAGTATCAAGGAGTCCAAGATTTGTTTTGGACTCCTAGTTAAACACCACAGTGCCAGACTTCTGCAGAGGGACTATTCTGCTCCCAGTATAAGTCAGAAGCTTGGGATAGATTGGCCCAGGCTGTAACCCTCTGTGGCTCTGCTTAACAGGAGCACAGGAAAATAATTTTCTTGGGTGGTGAAAGCCAAGGTACCTTTTTGGCTAGGCTTATATAGGCCCTAGGGCCAATAGCCTAGTACCTACCTATGAACCTATGAACCAGTGCTACCGGTATCTCGTCCACTGGTGACCAACATAGGCACCACTATAATGACCTACAACATAGAAAGACAGATATCCTTGATGCTTGGATCTAAGAATTTAGGACTGCAGACATCCCACAATTGTGTAAGTATCAACTGCAAACAGTACTTGTAAGACTTAAAAGCTGAATATAGGCAAAACTGGTATTACTGACATTTTGTTCTGTTCTGTTTTTTTCTACAACTACCATGGACCAAGAGACCAATGTTAGAACTCATGGGGCTAGATTGGCAAGGATGATGGAAGCATGTGGTATGTATGCAGCAGAAGAGTAGTGTTATTGTAGCATTAAAAGTTAAAGATAGCTCTTTGGGTATTTTATAGAGTTGTATCAAACTGAGCATGCATATCTCAACTGTAAAAGAAAGTATGCATGCATTAATCTGTAGCACAAACCAAGAGTACAATATTAGACTTTAGTCAGAGGTTGTGGGTTCAAAGACCACACTTCCCAATTATACAGTACTGTTAATTCTGCAATTATGTGCAATGCAAAGGTTTAAAATAAAAGCTCTATACCAGTGTCACACATGCCCTGTTGTAAACTGTAATCTGTATAACTGGAACAATGCATATGTGCAATATATGCACATGTCAAGGACTACTTGCTGCAATATGTAGTATGGTATGCATCTGATAGGAGGTGGTAGTCTTAAATATAAAAAGTTCTCTGTCAGGAGTTGGTAGTCTTAAAAGTAAAGGTTAAGATAAGAGTCAAATAATTGAATTAATGCATTGTATGTCACATATGAAGGTACTAACCTTATCTCTTTTTTCTCTCACCCTAACCCTTATCTCTCTTTTTTATTTTATTTTATTGTATTTTATTTTATTTTTGTTGTTGTTGTATTTTATTATGTGTCATCAAAATATGTCCATGTCTTCTATGTGTACCACATCACTAAATGCTCCATAGCACAATGAGATAGGCTGTTCTACAGGATCTGCCTGCCCCCTCCACCGGCTACAGCACAGTTGTCCAACACAAAAGGGAGTCAACCTGGCAGCACCAGATCTGCTTCCCCTGTACTACCTGCCCCCTCAGTTAGTCCTGCCCTGGAAGCCGGCCCTGCAGTACCCTTTGGGACCAGTAGCAGAGATGGTGATTTTATCACCCACACTGAGATGCCAGGGGTGGTGCATAGGGTTGTGTGCTGCACTGTTGGCACATGCCTATGCTGATTGTAGAGGGTGCTCTCCCTCATGTTATGCAATATGAGGAGAAGAAGGAGATATCAAGTACACACGGTGGTGGAGTGAGGTGACAGTGATGACAGTCCAATGGGTGAGGACTCAATTCTCATTGTCATTCAGCTTAATGACCATGGGTTCTGGATGTCCCCACCCTCACCCCAATCTTGGTGTCCCCCAACCTTTGTGTCCATCACCATCACTATCTCTTGTCTTGTTTGTCTTGTCTGTCTGCAACTGCTTAAACACCTAACTTCCCGGACCCAGAGATACATATGTCCATTCTCCAACATCCATCTCTCTCTCTCTCTCTCAAAAAAAGGGCAACTGTCCCACAAATAAAATCATCCCATACATAGCTCTCTATTTTACACATGTGCCTTTTTGACACACTTGATTCAATCCAGTTGATTATACAACATGATTGTATTGTGATCACCCCTCTCTCTGGAAGTGACAGTCCAAATTCAGTTAATATTTTGCACATATGTGCACTTTACACTGTTAAAGAAATGTATAGCTATGGTTCTTTCCTACCTCCCTCCTCCACATTCCTGTCCTGCTTTCCCTTGGTTTTTGCTCCCATGCTCCCCATTTCACCACTGTCCTATCTTCTATATTTCTTTTCATTTATGCATTTTTCTCGATGGTGCACATTGAGCACCAACACACAGCAACAGTAATATAAAAGTAGTTAAAAATATTACATACAGCTGTATTCGAACCCAGTACCGTATGGGCCCCACAAAGGAATGCATCACTAAATCAATACATGCTGCTACAGTCAGTTAAGTAGCAGGTGTATTCCAGACTCAGTTAAACAGCAGGTGTATTTCATAGACTTAATTCTAATTGTCAGGATTTAACAATGCAGCTTGTGTTTGCACACTGCTTACCTACGTGCAAACATACGTACCTCACATGCGTATGTACTTTGCTAACCATTGCATAAACCCACTGCTCACCGCTCTACGGAAATGTTTATATTATGCTGTATTACTGCTGTTTACTGTCCATTTCCTGTGTATAAAATGAAATCACATGTGGACACATTACAAACTGAGGGCCCTAAGAGTTCCTACTCCTGTGGAACCAAAGGGGTGGTATACCTGGGTATTTGTACCATGTGTTCGAGTTTCTACGTGGGGAAGACTGAAAGAGAATTCAGGAGACGGATCTACGAACACTTATATGACATGGCTAAACAGAAAGAAACTAATGCTTTTTTTAACCATTCCCTTCTTTGCCCAGGTTGCATCATCAAATTCTTTGTTTTAGAACAAGTGGAACCGGATCTCAAGGGTGGTGACTGGGAATCCACCCTCGAGTACCGTGAGCTAGTATGGCAATTAAGGTTAGATGCAGGGAGACCACCTGGATTGAACGGGACTATTAGCATTAAACCCGTATTAAAGCTTAGAAGGGCACAATTATAGTTATTCCATCCTAACTAATCAGTTTTGTTGTCCCTTGTTTACAAACACCATGCCCTTCTTTCACTACCACTTGGCACTTGCGCATTTTATCAGAACATATGACTCAGGGACCCAATATTCACTAGTTTCCTTTTCTCTAGCTCCCACGCTCTTTTTCCTTTGGTTTGATAACCTGACACTTGGTCCTAGGGTGCCTTTTTTGATGTGAATTATGAAAAAGAACCAAGACTCCTATTACAAACTAACATTAAACAAAATGCTCCCTCACACTTCTAACAGAATTCTATCTCCCAGGTTCATCAAAACTTATGGATTTTCAATGTTTCCAATGGCAGTATTTTAAACTATTTTAATTTTGATTCTATTATATTTGAAACAGCATTTTTAATGTTTTGTAATTATATATGTATAACCCAGCTGTTAAATATATATATATATATATTTTTTAACAATATAAGTTTTTATTTCATGTTCTAATTAATGTAAAGCCCCTTTAAGGAATCGAACAACTGATTGACAACACCTGTTTTCAATTAATGTGTTATCCATGGTTATATAAAAAGGTTTGGCTTCTGCAAATGCTTTTGTACTCACTTGAAAAAGCTCAGGATTACCCTGAACGAAAGCGCTTGTGTTTATTTTCTCTTGGACCTACTTGAATAAAGGATTTTCGCATTCTACATCAGCTTTTGGTTTTTTGTTCCTGGTGGCTGTGGAGTCGTGTTTCTTGGATTTCTGGCATCTTTTTGGATCTTCGGCCCTAAGAGTATGTCACATATTCACAATACATCCATGGGTTTGTACCTCCCAAGCACTGCAACCTGGTATTCTCAGTACTTTTATACACATATATCAATAAAACTTCTTCTTCTTCTTCTTTCAGCTTTTCCCGGTTAGGGGTCACCACAGCGGATCACCTGTCCGCTCATGACTGGCAGTGAAGTTTTATGGTGTTGAGTTGCCAGCACCCATCCTTCCACAGAAGGCACACACATGCACACACTCACACCTAGGGCCAATATAGAGTGTCCAATTGACCTACAGCATGTCTTTGGGATGTGGGAGGAAACCGGAGCATCCGGAGGAAACACACGCAACCACAGGGAGGACATGCAGACTCCACACAGAAGGCACCCCAGCCGAGAATCGAACCGGACAACCTCTTGCTGTGAGGTGGCAACGCTAATCGCTGCACCACCGTGGCCACACATATATCAACAAGACTACAAAAGTAATATCAAATGTTGTGTGCTATACAATCTGGTAACATGCAGAACTACAACTATTGATCCATATACCTAAAAATCCGTACCTGTCAGGCTAGTGCAGGAATCAGCATGGACCATATCCAAGGGACGTAAGTGACCTTCAAACCACTTGACCCTACCCATGTTATTTTTGTCAAGGGTAAATCTTGCTTATTGAACCTTGTGGATTTCTTAGATACTGACCCCACAGACCTGGATGAGGAATAACAGGACATACTGTCTATGTTGACTTATCCAAGGCCTTTCACACTATCCTCTATTATGTGACATGGTGAAGATCTGCCATATGGGAATTAAGCCATTCAGTAATACAGGGATTGGCAACTGACTCACTGACATAACACACACACTCAAAGTTGGGGACTGCACCTCGACCAGTAGACAATTACCATTAGAATACTACAGGGATCTCTGCTGGGCCCTCAACTGTTTGAAAATGACTTCCCTGAGGCACAGGTATTGGAAGATGACATGTGGTTTACCAAGTTTGAAGATGACTGGTAACTAGACACACTAATATAGAGTCCCACAATGATGGTAACATATTATGGAAGGAGCTACCACACACAAATGATTAGTGCCAAACTCACAGACTGAACCTTAAAGCATACAATCTCTCATTGTACCCTTTGGCAATGAAGTACCCCTGCTAATTATGATATATGTAGCACCCCTCTAAGTTCAAACACAGTGTTGTGAAACTTGGAAACACATGTTAATAGCTATCTACACTTTCATCGCTATGTGTCCATAATGGTGACACACACATTCTGCATTGTGCACATCATACATATTGATATCACACTGAAGACCACAGTGATCATACTTCTGCTGTACTTAACCCTTATCAGACCACTAATTGAGTACAATGCTCCCTTCTGCTGTACCTCACTAGACACTTACAGCAATTGCAGAAAACATAGGGTTTTGCCTGGGAGACTCCAGAGCTTCCAAACATGGAAACACATGGAAAGACTGAAAGATCTGTCAGTGTACTCAGTATCATGCAGGCTGCTGAGAGGTAACCTTTACCTACCCTAAATCAGTCTCAGACCCTGCCCTACTGGAAATGCTGCACATCTGCAAATCAAATGGTACAAGAATAACTTGGCCACATGGTCAATGTTCCCATACAAGGGTGTACATCAACATGCAGCCACCAGATTTGGGGGGAACAGCTCCTGATGCATGCATGTATAGAGACATCCTGACTCTTCTTGACTGTGAACTTGATCAACAAGTCATCGTGGACCTCTTCTACATGTACACTAGTAGGTTCATAGGTTCATAGATTAGTACTAGGCTATTTGCCCTTGTGGGCCATATTAAGCCTAGCCAAGTACCCCATGTGAGAATCAAACCCTGCACCTTGTGTCTGCAAGGTAAACACCTTAACCATTCTGCCATTCTCCCTCCCAGTAATATTCCAGGTGTGTGCAACAGACCTGTGTGAGTTGTTAATGCTACATCAAGTTCTTTACATCTGATAGATGTCCTCAAAGAGGTCATCAAGGACATGCATGATGACAACAGTATCATCTTGAGGAACTTGAGCAGGTGAAGACATTTGACACAAATCCAAGCTGACTTATTCAATCAATGCTGTCATATGTGGCCGTAAACAGCTATATCACCAAATGGGTAGACCAGTGTATGACATATATGGCATATCATTATGTTGAAATGTATGACATGACCTATATGTCAGGTCCAGCGATCAGGTCGGTACATCAGGGGTGTCTGCTAAGCCCTTTCCTGTCCATTAATTAAGTGATAGACATCACAGATGACATGCACATGCTGTGTCCAAACAGCTGCCTGAAGGACTACTGATTGCAGGCAATCAGTGACTCCAACTGTGATATTAGTATAATACAGACAGAATCAATGCATACCAAAATCTGCTGCCACAGCCATGACACCACCTGCATTGAAAAGAAACATGGAGGGATTTGTTGAATCAGGAAACGAACACACCACCCAAGTATAATGTGGACATTACACCTTATAATCAGACCAATAGGTATGTGATCCATGCCCTGGGGTAGATGATAAGTGGTACATCCACCAGCATGTGGTCACAGTGCTGACTACTCCCTTGAATGTAACACAAGTAGTGGGTATGTGAAGGACATGCACATCAGAGAGCATAAAACCTTCATGGTTCCCAGCCTTCATCACACTAGTAACTGAGTGCAATGCACCCTTCTCCATGTGCGTCCTTAGACACCTCCCCATGATATGTAATTGAAGTGTACCACCTTGGTCACAATAAACTATCACACAGCTTATTGGCCATACCTAGGTACTCTTTCTGTGGAATATACATGAGTGTCTGATTGTGCGGAACACCACTCAAGTTGTTCTTGACTGATGTGACTCAATATGGCATACATTTGAGTGCAAACATCTCAACTGTCCAGATTTGTGCAGAATGTCCAGTTTTTATCTCAGATTTGTGATCTTTTCCTCATAACATGTTTGTTTTCTAGCAAATCATTAGCATGTCATTGCAGAGTGAAGTTAGAGACTGAAAATTGACATTTGACTTTCAAACTACATGCCCATCAGAAAGTTCATGCTAATGTGCCACCTATTTATTCTATCAACTTTCTAAGTTTGGAAGGGCAGTATTAAAAATCTGTCCTTATTTTTGGGCCTTTGTCTCCATATCTTGCTCAAAGAGGATGACAGATATGGTTGAGTTTCATTCTATCACATGTCTATGTGACATCTATGGCAAATATGTCCCTATTCCTGGTTAAAATTCCCCGCATTATGGTGGCCTTTGTGGAAACCCTGGTGGTTATTGTGGCATTCTGAGCAAATCCTTGGACTGATTTACATGGAATTTATATCTGCATTCGTTACATGGTTTTCTGGCCAGCAACACTGATGTCAGCCACAAAACCTAGCTTAGGCATGCCATGCCTCATTAATATGCATTGTGTGCTGCTACACACTATGCAACATCACACTAACATGTAAACTCTATGTAGGCTCTGCATGAAGCCTACACAGAATTTATTGAATCCTGGGGAATGATTTCAATTATTCAGTCAGAACACTGCGTTTCAAGCAAAACTGATGTAATTCTGGATACCTGCACTGACTGAAGCCAAACTAGATAAAAAGTATAACCTAAGAATAAAGCGATTAAATGCAACATCATTGGAAAATGATTAACAAGCCTCAGAACTACCATAGATAACTGCTCATGACATGCCTTTCACAAAAATGCTGCGCAAACTACATAAAGCCTGACCCAGAAGAAATTTAGGTAAGAAATACAGCCCACTGACGTCAATGGCAAAGTCTAACTTAAAAACCACAGGTTTAAAAAAGTAGTAAATTGCATACATGGAGTTCTGGTCTGTGTATTAAATGAAATGTCTTGCACTATTGCAATGTGGGAGTTAGGTACCTCAGAAAACTCCTATATCGATATATAGGTTCATAGGTTCATAGATAAGTACTAGGCTATCTGCCATGGGCATTTATAAACCTAGCCACAGAGTGATGGCTTTTGCCTCCCCATTAGATTAGTATATATATATATATATATATATATATATATATATATATATATATATATATATATATATATATATATATACATATATATATATATATATATATATATATATATATATATATATAAAGACACACACACACACACACACACACACACACACACACACACACACACACACACACACACACACACACACACACACACACACACACACACACACACACGCGCACGTGCACACACACGCACACACACACGCGCACACACGGACACACGCACACACACACACACACACACACACACACACACACACACACACACACACACACACACACACACACACACACACACACACACACACACACACACACACACACACACACACACACACACACACACACATATGCATGGGTCAGTCAGGCAAGCGATTTGTTCAATTCAGGATTTGTCAATCACAGTTCATTTAGTCCTGAGTTGTTAATCATATGAATGTGGTACAATAGGACTTGCTGCTCTGAAGAGCCCATGTTTGAAATCCATTACAGTGATTCAAAGACTTTTGAATTACTAGAAAGGGCAGACAAACAGTAAGTCAGTTTATGTTCATATTGATTTATACTTGTATAGACACACAGATACATAGATAGATAGATAGATATAATTATATATGATAGGCAGCACAGAGGCACAGCGAGTAGCTTTGTCACTTCAGAGCAAGAGGTTCTCCAGTTTGATTCTTGGCTAGGGTGCCATCTGTGTGGAATCTGCATGTATTGCCTACATCTATGTGGTTTTGTCTGTGGGCTTTGGTATCCATCCACATTCTAAAGAAATGCAGTAGGTGTACTGAACATGTTAAATTAGCCAGTGTAAAAATTAGCTTTAGATGATGCCATGGTTAATTTAACACCCCAACCAATTTTGGCCTCTTTGTTAAACATTTTCTTCACCTGGGTAGTATCTGCAAATGGTAAGTTATTAAGTTGTCAGTGTACTACCCTGGTAAACAAATGTTAAAAATATATATATGTGTATATATATATATATATATATATATATATATATATATATATATATATATATATATATATATATATATATATATATATATATATATATATATATATATATATATATATATATATATATATATATATATATATATATATATCCATAAATAGGTTCTCTGTCATACATCAATTTTCATTAAAATTGACCTCTTTACTGTTAACTCAATTTGGTCAACAATACAGATGGTCTACAGATGTGTGAGATTAACATTCCCAGTGGTAGAAGAATATGTCCTTTCCCTGGGACTGGGCAATCTCAGAGGGGGAATATATAATTAGCAGGAGTGGGGGTGAAGGTGGCTTGCCTCCTTGCAAAAAACATTCTCTTCTGTTTTTACATGCTCCAAGGATTAGCCTTGGAGGGTGTGCTGTTGTGTATATATGTACAAAATAATCATATGTCATCTATACATTTAAAACATACATATATATATATATATATATATATATATATATATATATATATATATATATAGGATCATAGAAAGTTACTAGGCTGTTGTCACTGAGGCCCTTACAAGCCTAGCCAAGGATTTAGCATGTTCCAACAAGTCAGCACCCGATGCCCCTGTCCAGCAGGGATACAGGTGTAATCCCAGGGGTCTGTTTTCTGTTCCCCATCCAGTTATCCAGGTTACAAAGGGTTAATGAGGTACTCTGCTTGATGTGGAGAGGGAGTCTATTCCACAGATGTGGGATTCTCTAGGACACAAATCTGTCACGCCAAGTCCTATTGATGTCACAGACCAGGTTGAGGTCATGCATGCTGGTTACTCAAGTGGACCTTGACTTGCAGACATGCAGCAGTCCCATCAAAGAGGGGTCTGAGATTGCTTTGTATGCTAGACAGAGGCCACCTCTGAGGAGTCTGTATGAGACTGGGTAGAGGGACAGGGCCTTTAGCCTATCTATGTAGGGTGGATGTTTGAGACCCTGGATTGTTCTGGTAAGGAACCTCTGTGGTCTTTCCAGCTGCTGCATGTGCTTTGTGAGGTATATGCCAAAAGAGACACTGTACTCAATAATGGGTCTTATAAGGGAAGAATACAGGGATGTTATGACCACCTTGTCCCTGGATGAGATACCCTGGCTAATGAGGTAGGCCATGTAGAAAGCTTTCTGTACAATGGAGGCAATGTGGTGGTCAAAAGTCAGTTTGCTATCAAGCTAGGTGCCCAAGTCCCTCATGACTGATTGCATGCTTAGGAACTTGTTATTAATGTGATAATTTCTGGGGACATCACTCTCCCCAAAGGGGATGATGATGCATTTTTTGTCATTCAGTTTGAGGTGTTGTTTCTGGAACCAGTCATTTATATTGGTGACACCCTCTTGCAGGATGTCCACATCACTAGGGGAATTGATGACAGCACCCAGCTTGCTGGCATCTGCAGATTTGGTCAGCCATAGCCCACTAATTTTGGCCTGCACCTCAGAAAAGTATATGTCATTATGGATCTACTGCTTAAGGTGGCTTCCCCTATTTTGACTAGATGGGATCTATCAGTGAGCCAGTTTGCTACCCATCTGGTAACATATGGATTAATGCCTAGTTGAGAGAGTTTATCTATTATACCCAAGTGGGGAATAGTATCGAAGGATTTGGCCTGGTCAAGGTAGGTGGTCTGCACTGTCTTCCCCTCATCCATGGCTTTGGTGACTGTCTCAAAGAAGTCAACCAAATTTAGCAGGCATGACCTCCCCTTGATAAAACCAAATAGTGTGGGATCAAGTGTTTGGAGGTTGCAATTGTCATTGTTAATGAGGTCAATGACAGATCAGGCTAGTTAGACTGATGGATCTATAATTTCCTGGATTGGTGGATGCTCCACATTTGTGCAAAGGGATGAGGGTAGCTGTCCTCCATTTGGCTGGGACAAAGCTGGTACTCTGGCTTTGGTTGAATTGTGTGCCAAACGGTGCTGAAAGTTCCTGCATGAGTCCATGTAGGATGCAGCGTGGGACATTATTGGGTCCAATGGAGGCTGTATTTTTTGCCTTTGAGGGGGCAGTGATGACTTGCTCACTAGAGATAAAGGGATGGGGCGCAGGTGCTGGGGATGTCCTGATTTACTGATGGAGGGGACTGAGGGGTGAGGTTGGCTATATCTACAGCATTTGTGTATGTGGTGTCCTTGACAACCAGTTCTGAGCAGATCTGAGTGCTTCATTTGAGACTGGGGACATATATGAAGAAGGCCTTATGATTGTCTTTAGTAGATGTGGCCAGTTTGGACTCGAAGTTTGTTTTGGGGGATTTCAGTAGTGCCCTTATATGCTTGTTCAGGCTAAGGAGAGATTGCTTCCAATTAAGCACCTGCTCCTTCTTTGTCCTGGACAGCAATTTTTTCCTTTTATTATACAGTTTATTTATTGCAGATGCCCACCAGACAGGTATACTCTTCCTTGAAGAGGGTGATTTTGTCCTGTTGGGTCTTCTTGATTCCATGCAGCTATATAAATGCAAATATAGTACTTTGGTGTAGGTTTGGACATATGTGCCAATTCCTATGTAGGGGAAGGGGGCTGTGAAGCTATATATACCTTTCCTCAGGAGGTTGTCATCAGCTTTGGAGAAGTTTTTTTGTTAGACCCTAGCTGGGGGAGGGGGTTGTAATCAACTTTGAAGAAGTTTTTTTTTTTTACCCTGGCTGGCGGGGGGGGGGGGGGTTGGAGGAAATGGTAACTTCAAAAGTGACTGCTTTCTGGTCGGATCTTACCAGGGAGGATGACACTGTAGGGATGCTGCAGTGGTTACTCATGTTGATTAATACCAAGTCCAAGATATTTTCATCTCTTGTGGGGGTATCGACCAGCTGGTCCAAGGCATTTGCATTGACGAAATCAAGGACTCTCTGGGTATTTGTGTTTTGGCATGAGTAGTTTTTATATTTATTCAAAGTCATTCACCTTTCCTTTAAACATCCATTTAGGCAAACCAACATTTCCTTCATACATATTTTGTTCTTAGCAACTACAACTATATCATCTGCTTATTTCAAAACTACTGGAATCACCACCTCCTTTTGCATCACATGTCTAGCATCCTTCATTTTGTAAGCTACTTCACTCACTATCACATTAATTACAAATGTAAGCAATATCCCACTCATGGGATATCCTTGTCTTATACCGGGTCTACTTTACATAGTCGACATTTCATAAAATTGAAGACCATATGGTCGAGACCATATGATTGACTTTCGAAACGTCGGCCATGTGAAAAAAAAAAAAAATCACTTACCTTCACATTCCTAGCAAGGGGGCAAGCCCCCCTGCACCCCCACACCCCCCGGAACTTAAATATACCAACTCTGAGATCGCATTACAGTGCAGAAGATGGAAATCTTTCCATTCCACACTGTACGGAGATGTGCATTCCGCATGGTCGACGTTTCAAAAGTCAATTATATAGTCTAGTCTTCAACCTCATGAAATGTCGACCATGTGAAGGGGACCCCTTATACCACACTTCATGCTTATTTCTTTACTCAACCACCCACTCAGTAATACTCTTTATCTGTTGTTTTGCTATGCTGACATGCACAATCTCCTAATTCTATCACCTATTCCATACTTCTCCATAACATCCCACAAAGCATCGGGTCTACTTCAAAACATTGAAATCTCATAACACTGAAATTCAAAACACTGAGACCATAACATCAAAATCCCAAAACACTGAAAATCCAAAACAACGAAAACTCAGAACACTGAAAGTGTGCATCATAACAGAGAAGACTACAATGCACATGTAAGTAACATTCCCTCCGCCTATAACAACACCAAAGTAAGAAACGCTCTTTTTACTATGTTTCTGCATGGGGGCAAGCCCCCCTGCACCCCCCATGTTGGGAGATCTGTCTCCCACACCCCCTCGTAAATTAAATATATCAACTCCTAGATCGCACTACAGTGGAAAAAAAGTTAATTTCCTAAACCCACTGTAACATGACCACCATATAGAATGTAAACGTGTGGATGTGTTGCTTTCATGGAAGTTAGGTTAGTGTTCTGACAAGTGCTGGGAGAAGTGAGAAGGGGAAAAGTGTTTATTTTGCCAATCTGTACATGTTTTTATGCCATACAGGTAAGTGATTTATACATTATGTTTACATTCTGTATGGTGATCGCGATACAGTGAGGTTAGGAAATTAAATTTTTTCCACTGTAGTGCGATCTTGGAGTTGCTATATTTAATTTATGGGGGGTGCAGGGGAACTTGCCCCCTCACAGAAATGTAGTAAAAAGTGTGTTTGTTAGTTTGGTGTTGTTATAGGTGGAGGGGATGTTATTTACATGTGTGTTGCAGTTTTCAATCTTATGATGCAAACTTTCAGTGTCATGAGTTTTCGTTGTTTTGGGTTTTCAGTGTTTTGGGTTTTCGATGTTATGGTCTCAGTGTTTTGAGGATCAATGTTATGAGATTTTAATGTTTTGAAGTAGACCCAAAGCCTCATGTCTTACTGTATCAAATGACTTGCTGATATCACCTACCAGAAATTTCACATCCTTTACTTATAATATTATCCACAATTTCTCTCACAACAAATAACAATTCTTGACACCCCTTCCCTTTTATGCTAAATTTACTTTCTTCTATAATATCCTTCATCCTTCCTTCCATTTCCCTCTATATTGTTCTCATAAAAAATTATAATCTATATTTAGTTGGATGGATCTCCATTTTTTATTTAATTCTTCTCATCTTTTTGCCATATACTTTTGAGGGTTGGCATAATGGTTAAGGTGTTTACCTCACAAACATAAGGTACAGGGTTTGATTCTCACTTTAACAATGGCCACCTTAAGACACTGGACCCAGCCCAGTTTGGCTTTGTTAAGGGAAGGTCATGCCTACTAAGCCTGGTGTATTTTTTTGAAAAGGTCACCAAGGCAAGGGATAAGGGGAAAATGATGCATACCTTTAACCGGGACATGGCTGTGGCATTCAGTACAATACCCAACTCTGATACATTTGACAAACTCACTAAACTGGGCATAAACCCCTACATAATTTGCTGGATTTCCAGCTGGCTCACAGACAGGACCCCGGAAGTCAGAAATGGTGATAATACCTCCACTAAAAGACCAGTCATCGGCGGGATACCTTGGGGCTTCTTGCCAGGACCGCTCCTATTTGGCATCGATGTCTCACAGGTAAAGGCTAATGTTAAGGGGCTTTGGCTGACCAAGTTTGCAGATGACTGCAAATTGGTAGCTATCATAGATTTCCACCATGATGCAAACATCTTACAAGAAGTTTAACACAGACAAATGACTGGTGCCAAACACATGGACTAAAACTCATTGCCAAGAAATGCATTATAGTATATTTTTGGAAAACTGCCACCCAAGTTAATTAATCCATCACTAAGCACCCCTAAGAGTTGAACCAGTAGTCAGGGAACTGGGAAAATATGTAGACAGTAATCTGGCTTTTAACCAACATGTGGCCAAGGTAGTAAGAAAATCCTTCTATGTTGCCCATCTTGTAAGTAAAGGCATGACATCCAGATCCAATGAAGTCCTAGTGTCAGTTTATACAATCCTTATCAGACCCATCATTGAGTATAATGCCCCCTTCATTATGTACCTGACCAGATATATTCAACAGCTGGAATGCCTACAAAGGTTCTTTACCAGGAGAATCCAGGGTATAAACACGTTGTCCTGTACAGATCACCTTAAAGCCCTATATCTCTATACTCTTCCTCCTATAGATTACTGGGATGTAATTTATACCTGGCATACAAGGCATCCTCAGATCCAGTGCTGATGAACCTTTTGCACAACTGCAAATTAAACAGAATCAGAACACATTGATCCAAGGATTTAAATTTTGCTTGTGACATAAATAAGATATGTCGGTGAGACAGATATGTGTCTCAAAGGCTCCCCATCCATGTGAAGCAGAGTCCATCCTCAACCCTATTTAAGCATAACATTGACTAATGGATAGCAAATTGGAAATTCACCCCGGGTCTGGCCCCCATGTATCTAATAGACAGAGACAGAGTGTCCAAATTAACATAACCTCCCCTCTTATAACATTGAGAACTTCCTAACTAACATACCCCCTCCTAATAAATGCCAATGATACATTGGGGCAGAACTGAGTTAGATTGCATGGCTAGGCTTATAAAGGCCCTGGTGGTCACTAGCCTAGTATATACCTATGAACCTATGAACAAACCCTTCCTTCAAGCATTCATTCAGTATACTTACAAAATACCCTCTTTGCCAATCTATTAATTTCGTGTCCATTCCATACCCTATATCATCTGATCCTGATACTGGATCAACATTGACTTTCCTGAGTACTTCATTCAATTCCTTAACTCATTATGGAATGTTTTTTTTACATTCCATTCCTTTTATTTCCTTCTCTTTAGTCTTATACATATGTCCCCAGGCTGTGCTACAATACTCATAACCTGATCTTGTGATTTTGTTTACCTCTCCTTTTACATTTTTAATTTCCGTTATTATGCTGATCTACTCCTTTACTATTTTATTCAAATATGTAGATACCTCCTCCCTTCTCCCTTGTAAATAATATCTCTGACTAAACAGTAATGCCTTATTTTTGTCTCGATTTCTTTTATATTTATTTTTTCCATATCATAATACTCACTTGTATTATTTTTTAAAACATTTCTATATATTTTCCCATATTTCACTTTCTCTTCCTTACTTACATCATCCTGCCATTGAAAAAAAAAAACACTTTTTATACTTCTTTTAAATTAAGTTCGCCTTTCAGACCATTTTTTTTATAGAAGTCCTTCATGGTTATATGATTCTTCCATAACTGCAATACTTTCCACTCAACAATTTCATCCCATAATTTCTCATCTTTTAATTCCCTTTCTTATTTTAATATACCCCCTTTTCTCCACCACCACCATCCATACTGCTAAATGGTCTGAAAACCCTGTCACAACTATATCACCATCTGCTACCCCCTAAGACTTCCAATAATACAAAATAATCAGTTTCAGAAACAAGTGCCTCCTTTCTTTAAGTCCACTGACTTTTGTTCCATCCAGATAATGTGCCACATTTTATCTCTTCCTGTATTTTTTAACATCTTTCCCTTTCCTTTTATATTTTCCCCTTAAACCAGAGTTAAAATCCCTGCAATTATAATTTTCATGTTCAGTACCACATAGTCAAATATTTGATGAAACAGATTCTCTTTTCCTGCTAGTTATATATGCATAAAATAGTATAACTCTATAAACATGTTATATCCACCCCACATCCATAACAGTTCACCATCCCATCCTTACCAATGATATCTAGTATTTTCACTGTTTTGCACAACACAGCTACTTCAGAGCAATGTTAATTTCCTAACTTCCATATTATATTTCCACCCAACTATTTTTTCGTTTGCAGTCTTTCTTCACCTGTCAAGAATCCTCTAAGAGATTAACATCCACATCATATTTAATATACCATTCCAGTATCCCTATCCTTACAGTGTTAATATACTACTCACATTTACCAAGACAGCTCTAAAATTGTTGCTTTTCCTTCTTTTTAAGTTTAGG
This sequence comes from Protopterus annectens, assembly GCF_019279795.1. Lineage (NCBI taxonomy): Eukaryota > Metazoa > Chordata > Ceratodontiformes > Protopteridae > Protopterus > Protopterus annectens. Next base: position 1,326,120,430 of record NC_056726.1, read on the forward strand.
AGAAATATTTTTAAATTTCCGTTTTCTTGTTTTTACTTATTCCCCAGTTGAATATTTTTTTCTTCCTGGGTGCAAAATAATTCTTGAGCCTCACAATCAGATTTTTCACTGTCTAGAATTTCAAAAAGTATTAGTATTGATCCTTTATCCTGACTGCTTTTCCTGCATGCACTTTCTCTCCTAATTGTCCCCTTCATATTTTTTAATTCTTCTACAGTTTCTTGTTCATCTAATTCATCCTCTCTCAAGCTCTTGCTTTCCTTCCTACTGTATGCTTTCTCCCCTTTCACCTTCTTTTTTATTATTTGCTGTTTGCTCTTGATAATCCATCTAAAATTGTCACCTTTTTGCATAACCTGTTTTCAGGCACACACTTTCTTCCTGTATGTCCTTTCTGCCCATACTGGTTACATTATACCTTGTCACAATCATTAATTAAATGAGAAAAGTCTCCACAAAAGAAACATGATTTAGGCTGACCAACATATCTAAATGACCCTTTATGGCCACCCACAAAAATACCACTTTGTAAGTGTTTCACAATTTGTTTCACATTTCAAAACAGCTTCCAAACTTTACCTTCCAATTCATAAGTTTCCCTCATTTCTACATTTCACAGTATTATCACCAATTTCACACAGACCCCACATGCTTTTTTAACATTATCTACTCCAGTTCATCAGTTTTAAATCGCAAAGTAATATTTCTTAACATTTAAGTTACTGCCAGAATACAAATAATTGTTCCACAGATAAATGGCCTAAATTCTTGTTACGTAGTTCCAGAAATTTCACAATCAGTCCTTTAGTTTCAAATGTTAATTCAAAAAAGTCACTGTCCCAATATGTGTGAAGGATTGACCCCGGGATTCAGTAAGGTTCCATGAAGGAATAGCTTATTCCTGCATGGAAACGACTGTTTAAGAGCAGCACGAGAGCACGCCATGCATAGTTATGAAAGTGCTGCCTCTGCTCCTAAATGGACACAGAGCATGGATGAGTGCAGGGGGTGTGTCTGAGAGCAGAGCTCTCACAATATGCACGCCCCTGCAGTCAAGAATTTCTGTTCGATAATTACAGTGAACGAGAACGCTCATAGAGGGGTGCATATCTCTCAACTGTACAGATCATCGCAGAATGTCCAGATTTTTCACTCATACATTTGGCCTGTACCTCATTTTTCCTGGCAAATCACTGGGATGATCTCAGGATTGAAGTCAGTAAATAATGGCATACATTTGAGTTTCAGACTCCAAATCCTTCAGAAAAGGTATATTAAAACAAATCCTGTTACTCTAGCGACTTTCTTAAGTTTATAAGAGCAATATTTAAAATATGTCCCTAGTTGTACCACATTTTGTCAAGCTTTGTCCAGATATTTTGCATGAAGAGGTTGAGAGGTATGCCACCTCTTAAAATGCCTAAAGTGGGACTGTTAGTGTATAACTATGACATGTTGCAGGAGAAAACACACCCACAGCCATTGCAAAGGTCAAAGCCCCACTTCCCAGGAAAACCCTATGCTGATAGCAACTGAAACACGCTAGGATGTCTGTCAAATGTGTAGATGCATGCAGAAATCCACAGCAGTAAGTGAAGCCTGTCCCTTCCACTAAAATTTTTTTTTTATCAAACAGATTAAATTTAACAGCAGCTTTGCGGCTTTGCCCATTACTTAGCTACGCATACTGTAGCTTAAATAGCACAAGAAGGTAAATAGCAAGATACAGTCAGGTGAATATATTTGTGAACTGGAGTACTGCATTAAGTGCAGATGTGAGGTGTCATTGTAATAATGTGGTAAAATCTACAGATAAGTGCCCCATACATTATACGTACACATGTAGCAGGGATACTAAACAAAGTTATAATGTGCAATGAATGAAATCCATGCCATACAGCAAATAGTGTAAAAATGTATAAAGTGTCCAAATCTACCATTTTCAAAAGACCCATGTTTCATTTCTTTCTAAATTAGTGTGGGGGTAAGCGGGAGTAAGCACTTTTAAGCAGTAGTAAGTGGGTTTAAGCCTGTTTGCATGGGGGTAAGCAATGCCAACACAGTTTAAGCAATTTTGAAGCTAACTTTCTGTAAGCATATTTAACCAGAAGTTAGCATTACTTAGTGTCACGCAAACCCACTTACAACTGCTTAAATGTGCCTTAATCACTCTGTATCCAACAGCCCCTGTTCTGCCCAGCAACAAAATAAACAGTCTTTGCAGGTCTTGAACCCAGGACCCTGTACACTATAGGCACAGCAGTTAACCAGTAAGCCATCACAGATGTACATAAAACTGAGGTATACCCAAACAGATCTTCACTACAGCAAAATCACAATTTACATGTGAAAGGAATCTATAAACAGTTTTATGTTGTATAACTTACTAAATAACATATATATGTGAAATGGAGTACTGCATTAAGTCCAGATGTGAGGTGTCATTGTAATAAAGTGATGAAATCCCCCAATAAACACAAGTACCCCATACAGTGTACGTACACATGAATCACAGATACTAAACAAATATATAACATGTAATGAATGATAAATCAACGCCAAACAGCAAATAGTGTGCAAATTTAAAAATAAGCAATGCTAACCATTGCACACCTCTGCTTACCAGGTGTAAGCAATGTGTAGCCCAGCTAAATCGATTTGCCCATTGGTATGCCCATTTAAGTAATGCCAACCTTAGGTAAGCAGGTTTTCCCATAGCCTAGCATTTTCAAAACCATCCAATCACAGCAAAGTGCAGAAAATCAGCCCTATTTAAACCCCACAGGTGGGAATACATCTCATAACTGGTTGCAGCTTCCTCCTGTAGGCACAATGGCTGGTGTTGGGGAAGGATCGCACTTCCAAGTGCAGTGCTGGGGCATCCAGGAGTCCAAGGTCATGGCAGGACTCCTGGTAAAAGACCATGAAGGGAGACTGCTGCAGGGCCAGTACCAAGGTTCTCAATATAAAGCAGAAGCCTGGGACCATCACGCCTGTGACCTCACCAGTGCCACTGGCATCCTCTGAACTGGTGAGCAGGTCAGGCATCACTATGCTGACCTGAAATGGAGGAAGAGGGAGCTCTTGGATCAGTGGAGTCAGGAAGCTAGGCAGGGTGATGTCCCAGCAGTGTGTAAGTACTCATTCTACTACCTGTTTAAAATTGCCAGCTCATGTATATTATGGATAGGTATGGATAAATATTCCTGTTATGTCTTTGACAGCAGCAGCGGAGCGGGCTGTGAATCAGGAAGTCCATGCATGTAGGCTGCAGAGGCTGTGTTGTGAGGCAGGTTGGTAATAATCTTGCATGTACTATTATTAGAAATAAATCTAAAAGTAGTAGAAAGTTAATTGCCAGTATAAAGCCTGTATTGTGTATGGGATGTACTAAATAAACCAGACAATATGGCAGGAAGAGTCTCACATAGGTTGTATGTAAATAAAAGGGTAGCAGCCTGGCAATAAAGGTCTAACTCCTGGACTGCTTGTGTTTACTCTGGTATCATATGGTAATGTAGTGTTGCATTCTCTTAATAGTACTGTTGTATTAAGCACTGTTACCCACACTGTGCTACATAAATAACATGTGTAGGAATGTCTGTATACGACTGTTGTAATCACAAGGTCATATTGTACAACTGAGGGAGACTTAGAAAACAGTGAAAAAATACACAGCAAAATCCAAATAGCACACTCAACTGAGATGTAAACTGTTGTATGTTTAGCACACACAGCCATGGTTCGAATCCTAGGAGTGGTAGTAAGCTGTACGCAGAATCATACCCCTCAACTGTACAGATTTTGTCAGAAAGTTCAGATAATTGGCTTACATTTCCTGCCTGTCTTTCTGTCCCCCTGGCAAATCAGTGGAATGATCCCAGAAGTTTAGGCAACAAATAATGACAGACAACTGATTGTCAGACATCATAACTGTCAGAAATATATCTATAAGAACAAACTTGTCACTCAAGCAACTCACCAAAATGTTATGAGAGTAATAAGCAAAGTATGTCCCATCTCCACTCCCATGTTGTGAAGCTGTGACCAGAGTGTGTGCAGTAACAGAGTGGGATGTATGTGCATAGTAAATACGTGGAATCTGGCAGTATGTGTGGCAACATTCAGGTAGTGCTAACAAACATTCCCTCCACAGGTCTGTCAGATAAGAAAACTGTGCCTGGAAATAAAAGATTGAAATACTGGACTGGTGCTGTTTAGTCTGGTATTTTATGGCATTGTTAGTGTTGCAGTTTCTCTGAATAATAATGTATTACTCATCATTGTCATTCACACTGTGCTAATAATAAAACTGTCTAGGAATCCCTGTATAAGAGTGTTGTAATTACAAGGTAAAATGACAGGAGACTTATAGACAGAAATCAGTGACGAGGTACACAGCAATATCTAAATAGCACATTCAACTGTGATATACACTGCTTTAACTTTAGCAGACACAGCCATGGTTCGAATCCTGGGAGTGGTAGTAAGCTGTATGCAGATTCATAACAATCAACTGTACAGATTTGTTCAGAATGTCCAGATAATTGGCCCATATCCACTGCCTGTTACCCTGTCCCCCTGGCAAATCAGTGTGAGGATCTCTGACATTTAGGCAGCATTTTATGACATATAACTGACTGTCAGACCTGTAAATATTCAGAAAATGTATATGAAAACAAACCTTTCATTGTAGCAATTCACCAAAGGCTTATAAGGGCAATTGTCAAAATATGTCCCAGTTTCACCTGCATGTTGTCAAGCCTTGACCAGAGTGTGTGCAATAAGAGATTGAGATGTATGAGCATAACATCAACCTAGAATCTGGGACTATGTATAGAAACAGTCAGGTAGTGTTAACAAATAAACCCCCCACAGGTATACCAGGTACGAAGTGTATACTGCAGGTAAATCACAGTTCACTTATATAGTTGTCTACAAACATACCACTGTCCAAACTAATTCCATAGGGTAGTGTAATAATACCCATAAGGTACAGATTACAGCAGTAACTAAAAAAGTATTGAGAACTACAGGGATATACAAGTTGTTAATTGACATCTCTCCCCCCCCCCCCACCATATCTGCAACAATAATCTAAATACACAACTCAATGGGTATGTGTATAATTAAATCTACTGTTGGGACATATGTCCTATTGTTTGATAATATTGAAATTTGTTTCTATGCATGTGCCATGTTGAAATACTCCCACATTGGTGGCATGCTGCCATCAATGTAACTTGTATGCTGTTGTAATGGCCACTGTGGTTCCATATATGTATGTGTTCTGTTTGCTATGCAACTGTTCCATATCTGGTGTTTTGGGTTAATGGGAATATCTATGCATGCTGTTATACCTAATCCTGGAATGTGTTGATTATTACTAACCCACATATGTTTTAAAATTGAAACACCATAGCACGTTTGGGAAAGCCAGTCCCAGCGGACCAACCTCTCCCACCTCATTTGGCCATGGCACCTGGCACCAGCACATCTGAGGCCCACCCTGGGATGTCCTCGTCCGCTGGTCCTGCACCATCTTTGGGTGGAACCACCTCAGGGGATGGGGTTTGCCCCCTGGGAGTGGGTGCAGAGAGGAAACTGTCACCCATTGTCAGGTCCGGGATCTGAGTGCGTAGCGAGCTCAGCAGGGAGATCGGAGATCAGCTATGCCAGCTTGAGGGCCACGTGGTGCATTTAGAGGGTCAGCCTGCCCCTCCTACCTAGCCTCCAGCACAGCCACCTTTGGGGCTATGAAGGTGCAGTGGTGACTGCCCATGGGTGGGGACCTCAGTACCACTGTTTCCATTTGGGGGCTCATGGGCTTCCAACTTCCAAACACCCCTCCCCATCCAAGGTGTATACTCCCACATGTGTTATATACTGCCCCTGTGTGCTGTCTTGTTTGTCCTGTCTGTCATCCTACCCAACCTACCTCCCCAAATATACCTACTATCCTTCTCCAACATCCCACTCTCACTTTAAAAAAAAAAGGGCACTCCGTTCCCAAAAAAAATCTTGCTCCATACATAGCTATCCATTTCACAAATATGTCCACTGGACACATGTAATCTGGTCTAATTGGCTTCACAACATATTATTGTTGTCCTCACCCCTCTCTCAGAGGTTTGAGTGTCCATATCTACCTCCAAATCAGTGTATATGCACAGCTGTTGCTGTAGAAGAAATGGGCAGCTATGGGCCTTCCTTACACCTGTCCTGCACATCCATAGCTATTTTCCCTACTGTCTTTCCCTCTTTGTGCCCCTTTTTCACCACTTTTCAATCACCCCTTTTTCTTTTCTTTTAAAGAAATTAGAGTGGGGTAAACAGGAGTAAGCACTTTTAAGCAGCAGTAAGCAGGTTTAAGCCTGTTTGTGCGGGGGTAAGCAATGCACATACAGAATAAGCAATTTTGAAGCTAACTCTCTGTAAGCATATTTAACTGGAAGTTAGCATTGCTTACTATCGCGCAAATCCGCTTACAACTGCTTAAAAGCGCCTTAATTACTCTGTATCCAACAGCCTTTTTTCTGCCCAGCAACAACATAAACAGACTTCACAAGTCTCAAACCCAGGACCCTGCACACCATAGCCAAAGTGATTTGTCACTGAACCATATCAGATCTGAATAACTCTGATGTTTTCTCAAACATGTCATCCAACACAGTCATTCAACAAAAAGTAAATGTATTTATATATGTAGATGCGTGTATATATATATATATATATATATATATATATATATATATATACATACATATATATATACAGATATATATATATATATATATATATATATATATATGGTTCCCTATCAGAATCCTGAAGCACTATAAGCCTGAAAGTCAAAATCCTGAAAACTAATGACTGAAAATGCAAAATCTCGAAAATGCAAAATCCTGAAAGTCAAAATCCTGAAAACACAAATAATGCTAATATGTCACTATAAAGACACTAATATCTACCAACTGACCCTGACCCTAACCCTAACCCTAAGGTCCGCCACTATCGCACACTCACCTGACCCTCGCCCTAACCCTAACTCACTTAAACCGCCCCTAACCCCAATATTTGTCACTATTGCATACATGCCTAACCTGCGCCCTAACCCTAACTCACTTATACCGCCCCTAACCCTAACATAAAACCAACCGCACACTTACCTGGACCCAACGCATGACCTAACACCACAGGGCTAACAATAGCAAAGCCACAGTGACATCAGCATGTCCATTTTGTGTTTTCAGGATTTTGACTTTCGGGATTTTGCATTTTCGAGATTTTGCATTTTCAGTCATTAGTTTTCAGGATTTTGACTTTCAGGCTTATAGTGTTTCAGGATTCTGATAGGGAACCATATATATATATATATATATATATATATATATATATATATATATATATATATATATAGATAGATATATATAGATAGATATATATGAGAACACAACAAATACATAAATGACAAAAGGCACCATTAATGGGGGTGAAGGGGCCCAATTTAAGTACCTCTTGTAATTATTGATATCATCCCCTCCTCCAGAGCCAAACAGCTCTGCCTTGCAACACAATACCAGCACTTGCAATTCTCATACCCAGGACCCTACACAACATAGCCACAAGAAGTTAACAGTAATCCATCCCACCTGTACAATGTCAGGATGGTATCAATAAGATATCATGCAGAACAGTCTATCTACAATAGGGAATGTACAATGTGGAAGCAGTAAACATTCCAATGATACATATATGTTTGTATACACACACACACACACACACACACACACACATATATATATATATATATATATATATATATATATATATATATATATTTATTTATTTATTTATTTATTTATATATGTATATACACATACACACATATACATATATTACTACATATAGATATGTATACGACGATACATATTTAGAGGGTGCACAGCATATTGAACAGCCAGTATTCCTGCAGTTGCCACATTTTAAAATGGACAGTGTTTGATTTTCTCATACAAAAGACAATTATTGCATGAAACATATAACCACAGAGAAGTCAAAGGATATGACACCTCACACAGGTTTGCATACACAAGAAATGTTTATTTGTGTACTATTACAGCTGCATATGCCATGTCATATAGCTTCTAGGTGTTTGAAATACATACTAACTGAGTGATGCAACTCTCAAGCAAAACATTTTATACAGTAATCCGAAAGCATAACATATGTTGCTGTCCAGACCAAGGCCTTCAAGTAGTACAACAGTAAAGAAACACTGGCCCACAAGATAAGAATCAATCAACAGTAAGTAATGCAGATGTAGTTCAACAGCCTGCAATTACACTCTGTACTCAACACATAGGGAAAATAATTCAGTTGTCACAATGAAGATGTATCTGTTACATAACAATGCGTAACTTAAAAAAAATCACTATCACACTGACAAACAGAACAGTCTGTAAGACAGTAAGCATTAGGCCACCAATGTTCCCAAGGTGAAATGTATGAAAATGTACAGCCATATACCTTAAGGTGTCTTATTACTGGTATCCCTCACATGTTGTAACAGTCTAAGTTATATATGATGCACACCCCTTCCTCATAGAATGACTTACAAGGGCATATAACAGTGTTACATACACTGACCTCTGGACTGTACAAGGACACACATGTTTTGTCCAGCTGTAGCCCACATATATATGGACCCTACCCCACAATATATGTAGGGGACTACAACATCACTGGAATGATGGCATGAATGGTAGCACAACATAATCATAGGCCACTGCTTAACAACCTCTTACTGCATGACATATGGACAAAGCCTGGTATATAGGTGGAGGACAGAGTCTGGAACACAGGGCCATATTTGCAATATTCTTGTTATACACTGAGAAAGTTGCTGGTGTTACAGGATTGGTTGCAACATGCCCTTATTCAGGAATAACACAAATGGATGTAGCCATGTACTGATAGCACTCAACAGACAAAATGCCAGTGATATATCTGAGACAAGACCTGTCTGGTGGACAGACAAAACATAACAGCCAATCCTCTGGCCATCATGTGGCTAGGCCCACAGTTGAGAGCTATGTAGACAGACTGCATTCTATGCTAAACTAGTATGTACGCACAAACCCTGTAACACTAACGGTATACAATGCATATAACAACACTACTTACACTGTCTGTCAGTCTGAAACCTTATACAAATATGTAGCTAGCCTGCGTCTGCAATTCCTCTTGTAAGAGGTATTCTACCTGCTGTCTGTAACACTGCTGCCCACACACCGGAAGGATGTCCTCCATAAGGAAAGGTAAAGGGACAACGCCCACATGATTTAGCAATTTATAGTAGTGGGTTGCCATGACAGTGGTAATTGGAAGCACCACACAGCAGGCTGCATGCAGGTAGCAAGTGGTGAACACTGATTGGTTCAGAGGCCATCACCTGATCATGTGCATCACCTACAAATTCCATGCTGCAATCTATTCAAAGTAGCTCAATCCATGTTGTGGAGAGAGAGACAGAGAGAGAGAGAGAGTAAAACAAGCAAACAAACAAACAAACATCCAGTAAATAAAAAGATGCTCCACAACTGAACCTACAGACATCCCACGTTAACCAAGGGGACACAGCAAACTGCATCCAGAAGAGACGACAATCCTACAACAGGCATGTGAAGCATATATGCATGCAATTGAATGTAGTGATTGATCCATAATAATGGAATAGATGATGTGGAATGATTTATATGTGTCATCAGGTGTTGTTGTTGTTGTAATGATGTCCAGCTGAACAACTGCTATGGACAATAGTGTGTCCCTGTGGGCAGTAGGCCATACCTGTCAACTGTGCAGATCAGCACTGACTGACAAGATGTAAGCCATCATAGTGTGTGTTGTGTGCCGCAAGACATGTATATTAGTGGTGGAAGTAATGCCTTTATGAGAGACACATGATTTTCAGAGCCCACCACTTGCAGGACAGTCATGTTAATTTGTAATGTAGCATGCACAAATGCCATAGGTGTGTAATAGGCTTACCTGCAATCTATCCCTATATATACCCCCTAATGTTAGGCTGTGTGCACATGTGACACCTGCCTGTGTTGTAGCAAATCAAGGCAGAACAGTGCAGCTGTGCAGGAAGGAGAGTTAGAGTGTGGACCTGATGTTTGAATGCACCCTATATATATATATATATATATATATATATATATATATATATATATATATATGTGTGTGTGTGTGTGTGTGTGTATATGTCTACATAGGTATAGACGCACACACACACACACACACACACACACACACACACATATATATATATATATATATATATATATATGTAGACATACACACACACACACACACACACACACACACACACACACACACACACACACACACATATATATTATAATTTATTTATTTATTGACATTTGTTAATCGGGTTTGTCCAACTGGACTTGTGGCCCATTTTCAGTGGAGACCCGAGGAGAAAAGCTCCATACATATATATATATATATATATAACTATATATATATATATATATATATATATATATATATATATATATAGTTTTATATATATATATATATATATATATATATATAGTTATATATATATATATATATATATATACACAACTCATAATATATATCTAAACACACACACACACACACACACACACACACACACATATATATATATATATATATATATATATATATATATATATATATATATATATATGTGTGTGTGTATGTCTACATATATACAAACACACACACATATTTATATAAATACATAATACATGTCCCCTGTTGTTGAATGACAGTGCTGCACGATAAGTGTGAGAGAACATCACACATACAAACACACACACATATTTATATAAATACATAATACATGTCCCCTGTTGTTGAATGACAGTGCTGCACGATAAGTGTGAGAGAACATCACACATATCAATACACACACACACACACACACACACACACATATATATATATATATATATATATATATATATATATATATATATATATATATATACACATACAGCAGTAAGTGGGTGCAAAATGGACAGTTATGTCTGGTGTGAACTCCATGTTGGGAACACATTGCCCTTGTTTGTGAAGGTGGGATTGGTATTTTGGGGAAGGATAGTAGGTATATTTGGGGAGGTAGGTTGGGTTGGAAGACAGACATGCAAGGGTGGTATATGACACATGTGGTGGGTAAACACCTTGGATGGGGAGTGTTGTTTGGAATGTGGAAGCCCATGAGCCCCCATATGGAAACAATGACACCAATGTCTCTACCCATGGGCAGTCACAACAGCATCTTCACAGCCCTGAAGGTGCCTGGGCTGGGGGCTGAGCAGTAGCAGCATGCAGACCCTGTGATTGTGTACTGAGGGCCTCATAATGCTGTAGCACATCCCACAAGTCCCTATGGAACTACCTATGCACCAGACCCTGGACCTGACTTAGGGTGACAGGATCTTGTCTGTGTGTGCTCCCGGGGGAGGGGGGGGGGGCAAACACCATCCCCTGAGTTGGTTCCACCTGAAGGTAGTACAGGACTAGTAGATGATGAGGTCCCAGGGTAGGTTCCAGATGTGATGTGGCCTGGTAACATGGCCAGATGAGGTGAGTGAGGTGGTCCTGCTGGCAACTGTCATCCCAAACATGCTATTGTGTCACTGTTATAGAACATATGTGGGTAGTAATAGTCCACACACTCCAGGAATATGTCTAGCAGCATGCATAGATATCCCGATTAACACAAAACAACAGATGTGCAGCAGTCATATAGCAAACAGAACACATGCATATATGGAACCATAGTGGCCCTTACAATGGCATGCAGGTGACATTGTTCATAACAGGCCACCAATGATAGTGTTTCAACATGGAACATGACTACAAACACATTGCACAAATTGTTGTAGAATACGATATATGTCCCAACAGTAGGTTCATAGGTTCATAGGTAGGTACAAGGCTATCAGCCCAAGAGCCTACGTAAGCCTGGCCAACAATGTTCCCTGGCTTACATCACCCAAGAAAGTTATTTTCCTGTGCCACTGTTGAGCAGAGACACAGAAGTGATCCCCGGGGTGTATTTCCTATTTCCCATCCACTCATCAAGATTTTTCTTGAAGAGTGCTAATGAAGAACTTTGCTTGACATAGATGGGTAGCCTGTTCCAGAGTGTGGGAAGTCTCTGGGACAGGAATCTATCACTCCAGCATATCCTGTTTATTGTGGTGACAATGTTTAGGTCCCTGGAGTGTGTAGCTCAGAGGGATTGGGATTTCTTTAGGTGTAGCATGTCCAACAGTTCTGGGTTTGACATAGCTTTATATGTGAGGCAGAGATCACCTCGGAGTAGGGGATATGCTACGGAGTAAAGCTGGAGTTTTTTGTGGCGGTCAGTGTAGGGAATTTGTTTGAGGCCAGTAATCATCTTTGTGAGGTACTTCTGTGGCCTTTCCAGCTGCTGCAGATGTCTTGTGAGGTACATTCCAAAAGGGCATTGTACTCTATAATGGGTCTAATGAGTGTCGAGTAGAGGGGAACAATGACCTCTTTTTTCTGGATGAAAACCCTTTTATGATGAGGTGTGCCACGTAGAAGGACTTCCTGACTACTGTGGCGATGTGACTATCAAAGGAGAGACTACTGTCCACCTGGGTCCCAAGGTCTCTTATCATGCATTCAGTGTTAAGTAGATTGATGCCTATGTGGTATTTCATGAGTACAGAGTTTTTACCAAAGGGGATGACACTACACGTATTGGCATTGAGCTTGAGGCCATGGCTCTGACACCAGGCATCTGTCTCAGTGAGACCCTTCTGTAGGATGTCCACATCATTTAGGGACTTGACTATGGCTCCTAGTTTGCAGTCATCTGTGAACTTCATTAGACAGAGGCCTTCTGTGTTAGCCTGTACTTCAGAGAAGTAGATAACAAACAGGAGAGGTCCCAGGATGGAACCCTGTGGTACTCCACTTTTCACTGCTTTGAGGTCAGATTTGGAGTCTGCAACTTTTACATTGTGGGTTCTGTCAGTGAGCCAGTTGGCAACCCATCTTGTGATGTAGGGATTTATACGTAGTTTAGTGAGTTTAGCTATAATTCCAGAATGGGGGATGATGTTGAAAGCCTTGGCGAGGTCAAGATAGGCTGTGTGAACCACCTTACCCTCGTCTATGGCTTTGGTGACTGCCTCAAAGAAGTCAATCAGGTTCAGTAGGCATGATCTGCCTTTCACAAACCCGAACTGGGTGGAATCCAGAGTTTGGAGGTTACTGATGTCTTTGTTTATGATTTCCATGATGATACATTCCACAGCCTTGCAGACCAGGCTCGTCAGGCTAATAGGTCAATAGTTCCTAGGATCAGTGGTGGCTCCCCTTCTGTGGAGTGGGATAACTGTTGCTGTGCTCCATTCAGTGGGCACAAAGCCTGATGTGAGGCTATTATTGAACATGGTGCTTAAGTGGGGAGCCAGTTCGTTCTGAAGTTCGTGTAAAACACAGCCTGGGATGTTGTCCGGTCCCATGGATGCTGTGTTTTTGGCTTTAGAGAGTGCAGCTTTTACCTGCATAGTTGTGATTACAGGGACTCTGCATTCTTCCTGTATAGATATGCGCCTTTTAGGGGGTGGGGGGGGGGGTAAAGTTAGCACTGAACCTATCTGCCAGGATGTTGGCAGTATCAGTTGGTTCTGTAATTTTCTTGCCTTTGTGCTATAAGTCAGAGCAGATCTGGGTGTTGCCATCGAGATTCTTGACATAGCTATAGAATGCTTTGCGGTTGTCCTTGGAATTAGTGATGATTTTGTTTTTGTAGCTAGCTTTGGAGGATCTTATAAGGGATCTCAGCTTCTTACTGAGGCTGACCAGGGAGCTCCTCCACTCATGGGATTTTACTCTCTTTTGCAACAGTTTCTTCCTTCTGTTGTACAGTTTGTTTATGGCAGGGGACCACCAGATTGGCTTCCTTTTTTTGAAGAATAGCATCTGGGTTCTGTTTGGGATAGCACAATCCATGCACTCGTGTAAGTGCTTATAGAGTGCATTTGTGTAGGTTTCAGCAGTTGTAACTGTATTGTCCACCTGCATGGGTGTCATGAAGTCCACCACTTCTGTCTTAAGAAGCACGAAGTTGGCTTTGGAGAAATTTTTTACTGTGGATTCCTTAATGGGGGGTGGGGGCGGGATGTGGATATCAAGAGTGATTAGCTTATGGTTGGATTGGACCAACGAGGAGTTGACTTCAGGTGTGGAACACCGGTCACTCATGTTGGTAATGACTAGGTCTAGGATATTGTTGCCCCTGGTGGGGGTGTGGATAAGTTGATCCAGGACATTGGAGTTTATGAATTCCAGAAAGCATTGAGCTAAGGAGTTGGTACATGAGTAATTTTCCCAGTTAATGGTGGGGTAGTTGAAGTCGCCCATTATTAGGGTGTTTGGTTGAACCCTAATATTTTCCAGTACATCAAGAAAAGAGGAGTGAGAATCCTGGGGCATGGTGGGGGATCTGTAGCAAGCTATAATTTGTATTGCAGTTTTGCCCAGAGTTAGTTGCACTTGGATAACCTCGGATGCATTATGCTGAGCAACTAGCCTGGAGGTGTGGATATCCTTAATGAATATGGACGCACCTCCGCCTTTGGTGTTTTGGTCCAGGTTACATGGCCAAAATGTGTGGTATGAGTTATAGCCTGGTAGTGCAGGGGTGCTCTCTAGAACCTTGAACCAGGTCTCAGTCACTGCACAGATATCGATGCTCTCCATTTTAAGGAGTACCTCGAGTGAGTGCATTTTGAGATTTAGACTTCTAGCATTGAGTAGCATTACCCTCAGTTTTTGTTTGCCTGTTCCTGTTATGGTGGAGAATTTTTGTTATTTGAACCTTGCCCAAAAAAGGCACTATATGGGGCAGCAAGAGCCTTAGCCAGTATCCGTAATCCCAGGGGTGACAGGTGCAGGCCATCTGTAGCAAAACATTGTGGTCTGTCGACCGTGTCATCCCAAGCAGGCAGATACTGGATCCCCTTAGAATGACATCAGAAGCTTAGCCAATTGTTGAAGTCAATCATTTTGTCCTTGTACTGTGGTATCATTCTGGGTGATGGCAGAATTGCTACTCAGGGCTAGGGTCATACCTGCTTGGGCTACAAGATCGGAAAGCTCTTTCATGTCTCTTTTCATGTAGTCCAGGGAGGGACGTCTCAGGTCATTCACACCAACATGGACAATGACAGTCATATTTGTACTTGTTGTAGAGTGACCTGAGTGCGTGGTTATGTGGCGGATCCTGGCACCCGACAGGCGGCTGACAGTAACCTTCTCCTTTTTTAGTCTGGTGAGTGGGACATCAGTGTGCCTGACTGTAGAATCACCTGTGACTAGTGTGTTGGGTACGTTGTTTTGCCTTATTGGCTGTGGTTGAGTGACACACTGAGTCTGTGGACTATGTGTCATTTGGGTTGTGTTGGGGGATGGAGGTTGCTTGCATTTCTGCTTTGGAGGTCTCTGTTGCTTAGACAGATTATTATTGAGAGCCTCTGTGAATGTTTTTGTGTTACTATGTGTGGATTTTGGTGGTGTAGATTTAGTGAGACTATGTGATGAGTGTGGTGTGGTGCAAATGTTTACCTTCTCCTCATGACTGTCAAGTTCAGTCTTGGTTGGAGAGAGCTTTATCTCCCGTTTGACTAGATAAGTGCATCCCTCACAGGTTGTAGTGTTGGGTGGCAGGATGAGAGGGTTGTCTGTGTACATGAGGTAATTTCTACATTGCCTCAAGATGCCCAGATTCATTAGATAGGCAGGAGAGAACACTGGGAGCTGACCCTTGGAAATGCCTGAATAAAAAACTATTTTCTTCTAGATAAGTGAGAAAAGTGAGTTCAAGAACTGTTTTTCTCTAAGCAAGTAAGAAAAGTAAGTACAAAAACTGTTTTCCTCTAGGTAATGAGGAAGATTGAGTGCTATACTAATTAGTAGCTTATTTAGTGCTTACAAGTTTTGAACAAGTGCCAAGCATGAATAAGCAAATTTAAGTGCTAAAACTAAGAATCTGTATCTGTACTAGATGAGTTACAGGACAGAAACAAGTGCAAATGCAGGCTTTCAAATCAGAAAGTTGAGAGAGATGGAAGAGATTGCCCAAACGGCCAATAACTACAATTTCTGGGCCAGAACCACTCCTTATGTGGTAGACAGGTTGCCTAATGCTTACCACTTCCACTGATAAGCTAGAAGGCTTCCCTCCAACACAGAAATGCTTGGGGGGCTCAGAAGCTTACATACAGTCCTGGATACAGCAATCTGTATCTGGAATACTAGTGACAGGAAAGGTAAGAAACTGGCTTACAGTTTTATTTTATTTTATTTTATTTTTTTTACAGAAAAGTAGCAAAAACAGAAGTTAAAACTATTCACATGCAGTGCAAGCTAGCACATTTAAGTATGTAGCAATATTAGACCAAACACAGTTTAAAAATGCAATTAAATTAAAAAGGACTAAAAGCAAGTGCAGAGAGAGTTTATTAGGTAGAATATAGTAAAGAGATGGGACTGGGGGAGTGTCCCAGATCAAATTTACAGTGGGGCGGGCAACTGCAAAAGCCACCATATTTAAACTAAAAACCAAAAATAGGGAGGGTGGGTGAGACAAAACAGTTTCAACAAAGATCTAAGCAACAACTAACAGTACAACTCTAAAAACCAAAAAAATATATATACTCAGCTCTGTATATTTGCAGATCAGTCTCTCAGAACAGTGAGACAACAGTTTCAACAGAGATCTAAGCAACAATTAGCAAACTCTGTAATCCAAAAAATATACTCAGCTCTGTATATTTGCAGATAGTCTGGAAGGCAGTCTCTCAGAACACAGGTTCCAGCAATTAAATGCAGGCTGTTACTAACAGGTCAAAATAAGTCATTCTTGAGTCAGATAACACACAAGCTGTAAAAAACAGTTATACCAACTGAAGACACAGCAGAAATGGGGGGGGGGGCAGTTTCAACAGAGATCTAAGCAACAACTAACAGTACAAACTCTAAAACCAAAAAAATATACTCAGCTCTTTATATTTGCAGAACAGTTTTTCAGAACAGTGAGACAACAGTTTCAACAGAGATCTAACAACTAACAGTACAAACTCTAAAAACCAAAAAAATATACTCAGCTCTGTATATTTGCAGATCAGTCTCTCAGAACAGTGAGACAACAGTTTCAACAGAGATCTAAGCAACAACTAACAGTACAAACTCTAAAAACCAAAAGAAAAATACTCAGCTCTGTATATTTGCAGATCAGTCTCTCTGAACAGTGAGACAGCAGTTTCAATAGAGATCTAAGCAACAATTAACAAACTCTATAATCCAAAAATATATACTCAGCTCAGTATATTTCCAGATAGTCTGGAAGGCAGTCTCTCAGAACACAGGTTCCAGCAATTAAATGCAGACTGTTACTAACAGGTCAAATTAAATGACCTTTGAGTTAGATAACACAAAAGCTGTAAAAAACAGTTATACCAACTGAAGACACGGCAGAAAATGGGGGGGACAGTTTCAACAGAGATCTAAGCAACAACTAACAATGCAAACTCTAAAAACCAAAATAAATATACTCAGCTCTGTATATTTGCAGATCAGGCTCACAGAATAGTGAGACAACAGTTTCAACAGAGATCTAAGCAACAACTAACAGTACAAAGTCTAAAAACCAAAAAAAAAAATACTCAGCTCTGTATATTTGCAGATTAGTCTCTCAGAACAGTGAGACAACAGTTTCAACAGAGATCTAAGCAACAATTAACAAACTCTATAATCCAAAAAAATATACTCAGCTTTGTATATTTGCAGATAGTCTGGAAGGCAGTCTCTCAGAACACAGGTTCCAGAAATTAAAATGTGTGCTGTAGACATACCCGTTTAGTTGTGCGAGCAGATTGTTGTTGCAGATATGGTTAGGGGAGACAGAGATGTGTATTAACAACTATTATATCCTTGCAGTATGAGGTCCTCAGACCTGTTTCCCTCTTTTTGTCTTTCAGGCACAATGTCTCGGGAGAGACTTCCGATTTACACACCCCAGGAAAATGAATCATCATCACATACCAGGTGCACCACTACCACATCCTGTTTGGGTGTACAGCTCATAATCTGCAGGAGAGGACCACTCTGTGGAACAATCTTGTCCACAGGGTAAACAATGTCGGCCTGCATAACTGCAGTTATGAGCAGGTTTGACATCGCTGCACTGATCTACCCCACCATGCCCGTCAGAGAGCTAGCTGTTAGGGGTCACCAGCTTTCAATGGGGGGTCATGTCATCCAACCTCCCCGACACATGTTGAGAAGTTCCTCGGCAAGCTTGGGCACCTGCCCACCCACTAACACAAGACCCAGCGGAGAGCATAGTGGAGGTGGGTGCTACCCACACAATGGCTGACGAGCATGCAGATAAGTCCACAAGACACATCAGTAGACCACTGTTGCATATGCATTTGTATCTGTAAAGTTTAATCGTGCATATATGAGATGAAATATATATATATATATATATATATATATAGTCTGTTGCTGCGTTGTAGTATCAAACAGATGTGCATAATATGTAGTATTGTGGGTTCGTACTGTTGATGTACTGCAATGCTGCTCCCACTCTGTACCAATGCCACAGGTGTGGCTACTGACATCACATCTCTCACACAACTATGTAGGTCCCCCTGGTATACCTCCAGGGCAGCAGCCTGTAGCTGGTGAGTATGGTGTTTGTTTAGGTTTGCCAATACATCAGTCATGTTATGGCCATGGTATATTCCATGCACACATTTAACACACCTATCCATTATGCATGCTGTACATGTTCACATATTGTTGCTGTTAACTGCACTGCATCACAGTGGTCACCACGGTGGCGTATCTGAAGAGTATGTAAGAGTCCTGCAATATAACTAACAACCTGGCATTGCAAGATGTGTGCACAGAGATGAACATAATGATGGGACAAATGGCCTACAGTAGGGACATGTCTGAAACATCACCCTTATACAGTACTACAGCAGTGTATATACAATAGCAACTGTTACAGAGCTACACTACGGCATATCACAATACTGCATTCCACAACCCTTACAACCTGCAATGTGGTCCTAACATGAGCAATGAATGTGTAATATGGAATCCTGTGTTAGGACAGCAAATATGGGGAATAAATACCTTCACAAACAGTGGAAGCATATGTGTGCATACACTCCAGATAACATATTGTGGAAGCAGCTTTTGAGATACTGACAGCATACATTCTTCATGAGTATGGACCTTCCAGCAAGTACAGGTCCTCAATGTCACACTAAAAAATGGTCTACTGTCCAAGACATTTGGCCATCAAATGTGCCCACTTACCTGCAACAGAGGCAGCCGTGGCTTGCACACATCTTACAAGCCATGGAATGGATCCCATACCCAACAGGTAGCACCCAGGAGTTGGACATGTAGCCTTACCTCACCATTGCATATACCATGGCAAACAGTGCAGACAGTCATGTATGTGGCGAGGATGTATGGGACAGGATTAATGTAGAAAATAAACAGATGGCCATCCAAGACAGATGATGACACATGTTGCAAACTAGTCATGCAGGCTACCTAGTAACATGCCACAACACTGAGGGAGTTGTAGAAACATCTAGCAAGTACTGGCTGTGCAGTACCTGTGTCGGCAATTGCCTAGACTCTGCATAAGTGTGGCACATGGGTTAGGGTAATCAGATGGGACATTTGTACCACAGGAAACATCAGCCAGGCCTCTCTACAGATAGTGTATGCATAACAGCAAAAGTCCCCCAAAGGTATGCACTGCAATGTGCACTGGTGTACCAAGACCATGTTGGAAACCTACAGACAGTATCAATTAAGATACATGTGCTGCACAACCAGCACCTCACCCCACCTCAGGCCCACCATCCTCATCTGCTTCCTGCTGGTGCCAGTGTACACCTGTATGTTTGCTATTAATTAGCAGAGACTAGGCTAGTACACATGGTGTTCAGAGTTTGGGACACTGCAAAATGACACACATGTGTAGGCCATAGTTGTCAAGCATCTGCAAAAAGGCTGAGGATGGGGAGGGGGTATCATCTTGAAACATAACAGTGCACTGAAGCAGAGATCCAAAGCTCACTAAGAATGGCAATATCTGCGCACAGTCAAGGTCATGAATTGTGGCAGACATAACCCTAACTCCACAGCAGTAGTGATGGCACTGTGTGACCTCCAAGGGCTGTGCACATGAGTTGACCTTGCAATCATGCAGAGTTGGGGGACATTTGTAGGGCAGAGTGACCACATACTGACAAATGCAGATGGCCCATGCTAGTATACCCTTCCAGGAATAGTGACTGCTGTAGTACACATAACAGTAAGTGCAACAAACCATCATGATAAGGGTGTGCACACATATGCACCAGCAACTTGTATGCATCTTAATCAGCATCTACACAGCTAACACATTTGTTTAATACTGAATTTGATTGCACAGGTCATATGCCACATATCAGGTTTATGTAATGCTAACATATGCAGTAATGTGGCCCCATGGCATATCAGGGAAGAGGATGCCATATCAATAAGGGTGTGTACACTCTCCATAGCCA
The DNA here is from genome assembly GCF_019279795.1 of Protopterus annectens. NCBI lineage: Eukaryota > Metazoa > Chordata > Ceratodontiformes > Protopteridae > Protopterus > Protopterus annectens. The sequence goes on from NC_056726.1 coordinate 1,326,141,135, forward strand.
TGGTAAGGTTTGAAGGTTGTCAGTCTAATTGTATTTTATTGGCCATACATGCGCCGCTGATGACAAGATCTGTAAATCAGACATCAGGCATTCACAAATGACATCTGTCCACATATCATCCCAGGTATGTGTTGAACAAACACATAGGGGCTGTGAGTAGCAGAGCAAACATAACTGACACACATATATACATTCAGCAATGGTATGTGCACCTGTGAGGTATGGTGCACAGTACATGCCAGGGTCCCGAACAGGTGCACATCAATACTATGTACATGGGTGCAGTGTGTTCCAGGGGAAGGGGCATCACCTACTAACACAACCCATGCATCACAGAGATGTATAATGTTGCTAGCAGGGATTGACTATAGCTGCACTGCATGCTGTTGAGTGCCATATGTCATGCATGTTGACATATGGGTAATGAGAGGTCTGTGTGTAATATCTTTGTGCAACCTCACCTGTAAGTGGGTGTGTGTGTGTGTGTGTGTGTGTGTGTGTGTGTGTGTGTGTGTGTGTGTGTGTGTGTGTGTGTGTGTGTAGGGGGGTTAATTTGTCTATAAGTGCTATCTGGTGGAGTGGAGTGTGTGTGTGTGTGTGTGTGTGTGTGTGTGTGTGTGTGTGTGTGTGTGTGTGTGTGTGTGTGTCCATGTATGCAATGTGTGAGTGTGGGATTGTTCATACCTCTCAACTTCCCTTTGAAATTGTGCAGTACATGGACATGGATAGACACATTACACACCTGGAATACTTTTCTGAAATGTAATCTCAGGACAGCTGATAGTATAATAAAGTCTGCAGCATAAAAGCTGCATTGGGAGGGAAAACTAGACACCAGGGATACTGTTTTAATTGCAATCAGCAGAAAGGTGAAAGAAGTCCCACATATGCAGCACTAAAGATGCATTGGGAAATTACTAGACAACACCAGAGAGTGTTTCCAAATATTACTGTAGTCCACATAAAAAGTTAATAGAGCAACAGATCTTGCATCTACTGAACAATAGTTAAGTATGACACTCCAGTGTGTGACATTATTGAGTGACTGTAGTTGCCCATAACATATGGGGGCCATGCTCAAGAAGACTGGACAAAATCAGGGTGAACACTTGATGACATCAGGGAGTCATTGAAAAAATGACTCCAATTAAGTTAAAGAGTTAATGGAGTAACAGGTCATCTTTTGTGATCACTTTTCTGAGCAATTAGAAGAATGATACACTAATGGTTGGTATTACTGACAGTAATTATTCAAGACTAATGCAGGATGGGGAAAACAAGACAAAAAACTAGGGACATTCTGTAAACTCGGGGACAGGTAAGTAGTATATGGTGGAATGTCATGGTGTGTGTGTGTGTGTGTGTGTGTGTGTGTGTGTGTGTGCGTGTGTGCGTGTGTGTGTGCGTGCGTGTGTGCACGTGTGTGTGTCTGTGTGTGCATGTGTGCATGTGTGCGTGTGTGTACGTGTGTACTGTTAAGCAATGAAGTACAGGTCTTAAAGTGAGTTTCTTGTTTTCCCCTCACAGGTGGCGAGGTGGGTCAGGGTCCTTCCTGCAGGCAATCTGATGTTGGTGTCCATACAGACACTGAAAATGTAGATAGGTGTGTTGAGGTACAGGCAGGGTTGCCAGGGGCTGAAGCTGCACCATCGTTTGACATCCCATTGTTATCCACCCCATCCCCGCACACAGTGACATTGCCTATACATACCCCATCTCCAGTGGCCATAGTTGAGGGACAGTTGGCAATTGGTGGCATGGGACAGAACAGTGTGGTATCTATGGCACATGTGTCTGGACACAGCAGCCATAGCCAGATGTCTGGCGGGGTACCACATATGCAGATATACAGAGGTGCTTGTTGGAGGGCTGTTAGTCATCATGCCCCTGGCAGAAGTGCCACATCTGGTACCACCAGATGCATGTTTCAGGTTGTCATGCAGGAGAGGCACGTATGGAATGGGACACCAGACAGGCTCTGAGGCTGCAGAAGGCTATTCATTCAGCTGTTACTGACAACATCTGTGATCTTGCAGGTGCTCTCCGTTATTTTTCAGAGGTCATAGATATACGGTTGGGTGAGATGATGAGAATCCTCGACCATGGAATATCCATGCTCAAGCATATGGTGGGAATGGTGGAAAGCCACGTGGACATAGGCCAGAAACACCAACAGCTGAAGGTCAACATGGACATGCCAGAACATAGACCCGCTCCCGTAGTGGCAGTACCAGCCCCAGCACTGCAGTGGGGGCACTGTCCACACCACATCACAGCAGGCCACATGGACGTGGCCCTGGCCAGTCCCAAGAGGGACCTGAATCCAACTGATATATGTCATCATCAGGGAAGAGTACCATATTGTGGCTTGTACCTGTTGGTGTCCATGGAACCCCTGGCAGGCACAATTCTCATGTCCATGGCCAGAGATGGTGAACTGCACACCCTGCCAGGTACAGTCTGCAGCTGTCCAACAAACACCTGTACAGGGCAGCCACATGGCAGAACTGTGTGCATGCATCCACACACACAATGCCAACACAGCTCGGGCAACCTCATAGCTACACACACCACATCACCACAGCCAAATTAATAATTAAACCCCCTCACTCACACACATGGTGTCAAACATATGGCTCAGCCTAGGTCTCTGGCAAACTAACAACACACCCTGTGCATATGATGATACCTGTGCCACATCCCTGTCATCCATAACATCGATGCAGGGACAGGCTAATATGGTTCTGATGCACAGGGTGACTGTACTATGGTGTACCAATGTAATGTCGTGTAACATGTTGTCAGCAGTAAAGTTTAATGCTTACATGTCAGGAAGTGTAGCTGTCCAGCCATGATGCATTATAGCTGTTATTAACACTGAGTGATTGTGGTCTCCATAATGTATTCCGTTTGTGTTGTAGGTGTCCATGTGTCAGCAGGATGACAGTCTGCTGTTGTATCCTACAAGGCATATGGCACTGTGGTGACACTTTGGCCGTGCCATATCCTGGGTACAGGTGAACACGTCACAGGTCTGTATAACAGTTACTGCATGTGACACATGGCTGATAGGTCAGTGGGTGGTGTATACAGGTGAGTGCATGGTGGCTGATGTCAGCAGCCCTTCTACAGTGGACAATGGTAAGTGTACTGGGTAGTACACACCACATGTTTGTGGATAACACACACATAGGCTTTGGTGTTGATGCAATACACAGAGAATACTGTATGCATGGATGTATGTACCTGTGCAATGAACCCATTTTAGCCTATGTAATTCCACCAAGACAGAATAGGCACAACAACACATTGGGAAATAAGCAGTCTGCTAGTTTAATGTCATTGACAATGATACTGGCAGGATATATGCCCCTTCCCCGATATAGTGCAATCCTCAACTCGGTAAACATAGGTGTGCTGGTGTGGGTGGCACAGCCCTACTCTTTGGAGAGTGAGAGGTGCTGTAGATCCACAGATAGTGTGATAGACAACTACTTAACATGTTAACATGAACTGTTCAGTATTATGGCCAGCTAAGCAGGGGGATACACTCAACAGTAACTGCAATGATGGTGGCTGCATCCACAAGAGCCACACCCAGCTATATATACCAACTCCAGTATCACTGTACACCAGTACAGTGGGGAAGAGGGCATTTACACATCTACCACTAGTTGTGATGGACTGTATTTCCACAGTATGATACCTGTGAAATGTTAGCATTTGTCAGGCAGTTTTCCAACAGATGACCTCCTTAGACATGTATATTCTGCAAACGGAAGTAGATTCCAACACATACACGCACACTCTTACTTGGCAACACTGGGACTAGGACCCCTACCTAGGTATGTAGTGCTACTGATATGTGTGTGGCCTTAATTGCACACACCACATGGCTTTTAGGATGAGGTGTGCTCCAGGTTACATGTTACGTGAAGAACATCCCCAGGCCTGTACAGTATGGTAATGGGGGATGTACTGGTTGTTTATGGACAATACATAATGTGACATACTGTCATATACACATTGACAAACACAGAACAGTCATACACACATCTGAGAGGCCTGGGCTTAGTGCTATTTACTTTGTCAGTGTGTCCATTCTGATACAGATAAGTTGCACACAACACATGCATAACTGGGCTGGATAGTGTTATCAGTTACCTGTATGGTTGATAGTGACAGTGGTCCCCATACAGTGGAACATGGGACATGTACTGGGGGTATCACTGTGTAAAGACAGTATACCCAGCACCCACACCCCACAGTGGAAATTGTACACACTGAAACCCATGATAACACTCTGACATACCTACCATCGCACATTGACCAGGACTGCAATACAACCTCTTGTCTATCCCAAGAGTGGTACTACAGGGATATGCATCTAATCTACATGCCACAGGAATAGTAGGGTGATGCAGTGTTGTGGCCCTCCTTCAGTCAGCAACATCACTATCTCTAATACTGTGTGGCAAGGTGTATTGTATTAGGAGAATGTGGCCTCAGAATGCTGTATCCTACAAATATACACACTGAAACCCATGATAACACTCTGACATACCCACCATCACACATTGACCAGGACTGCAATACAACCTCTTGTCTATCCCAAGAGTGGTACTACAGGGATATGCATCTAATTCACATGCCACAGGGATAGTAGGGTGATGCATTGTTGTGGCCCTCCTTCAGTCAGCAACATCATTATCTCTAATACTGGCAAGGTGTATTGTATTAGGAGAATGTGGCCTCAGAATGCTGTATCCTACAAATATACACACATGCACACATACACACACTTGCCAGAACTCAGAGGGTATCCCATGCCTATCAACCCATTTGTACAATAGTGTTGTGCTGGTACTGCAAGCCCCAGGTAAACCCTTAGGGTGAACTGTGCAACAAGGTACATGTAATGTCCAGTACAGCAGCAGCCACATATATCTATGTCAATGGGGGTGTGGTAGGTGTGAAGGGCCTCAAGGTATTATCAACTACAGGTCAACAAACACTGACACTGTTATTCTCAGTAATGCACACATACACATTTGTCAGAACTGGGTTCCCTCAGTGCAGGTGTTCACAGGTGTGTACCAGGCTATTGTCCATGGAGAGATGGGAAGTGTAGGGGATGTGTCTACAGTGGTATCATGCCACCTGCTTTGTGCCAGCAGGCCATCTATCAACAGATACCACAAGGGTAATTCTGAGGGTGAGAGTTACATGCAACATCCAATCATCTTGTTGACTCATGCAGAGGGCCAGTAAGGTGCTCCACTTGACATGTATGCAACAAGTATTACATGACATGGTCAGTGTCTGTCTTGCAGACCTGTACCCAAGCATGTTCTGTTGACTGTGGTAGTGTAGTTGAGGTATCCATGGCATGTGGTGCATACAGGGTGTGGATTCCTAGTTGTGTCATTCATAACACACCTGGGAAGACATGTCAGTGTCAGTCAAGCATAGATTGCCTGTAAGTAGCCAGGATGGATACCTGACATCTGCACGTCTGTACAGAGGACAGACAGACATCAGCTAGCCAACTGGCTATGCATTAGGATGAATGTGTTGACAGATAGACGTCTGATACCAATATGTATGCCATTACTACATAACAATAGCCCTCAATGACATGTCCTATACACACAGAAGTCTACAGTTAATATCCACATATCAGATAAATATCCAGTAGGGAATATTTAATGAGACACAGCTCACACACCAAGAACATGACAGTGAGGACTCAGAGTCAATCTTTGCATGCAGGGGTGTTTGGTTCCAGTAATACAATCTGCAATCTACTCTTACTTGGGAAGGCACTGTCAACAGTAGTAACGTAATAATACACTACATGCCAGTGTGACTGCATATAACCTGGGATACTACTCATGTATGTAACACATTCAATGGAAAAGAGTGTTGTACAAGCCATATATAATCAGCTGTCCCAGACAGTAGACTCACACCCCTTGCTATTGTAATGACAGATATTATGTACATGGAATTAAATACACTTATTAAAGATGTCATTACCCTGCTGTTTTATCAGACCACAATGTGAGCACTGGTTACCAGGGCTGAGCTATGCTTAGCAGGTTTTAGCATTGCTGCAATATAAATGCTAAGCACATGTGCACACTGGTAAGTGAAGCGTACAGGGTGCAAGTGTCTGTACATTTAATCATATGTTAGCAGTGCTTACCATCACACAAACCTACACAAACCCGCTTAAAGCTGCTCAAAACTACATTAACCACTCTGTATCCAACATCCCTTGTTCTGCCCAGCAACAAAATAAACAGCCCTTGCTGGACTTGAACCCAGGACCCTGCACACTATAGTCACAGCAGTCAAACACTAAGCCATGACAGCTGTGAAGATAGTTGTTTTTTCCAATATATCTGTCAGTACACATACTGAATAGTATTGAACAACTGCTATGACTTCTACAATTGTGTAGTACTTGTTAGTGATATTACTGTTGAATCACATATGTTGTTATATCTAAATATACACATAGATAAATACGGTGTGATACATCTGGGAGAGTATATACAATAGTCATGTTTACACATAAGGATATGGATATATATATATATATATATATATGTGTGTGTGTGTGTGTGTGTGTGTGTGTGTGTGTGTGTGTTGTGCACATGTACATACACATATATATTTATATATATGTATTTATATACATCTGTATATTGCGTTACATATGTATGGTCTTATACAGATATATATATATATATATATATGTCTATATATATGTAGATATCTATAAATATGTGTGTGTGTATATATATATATATATATATATATATATATATATATATATATATATATATATATATATGTGTATATATCTATCTGTATATATCTATATGTAGTGGAGGCATAGCTCAGCACCAATAGTCACAACCTCTTGGTGCAAGGGGATGTCATGTAAGTATTGCAGGTATAAATTTAGGCTGTTGCTACTGTAACAGGGGTTATCTTAACAGAAATGTGCGTGGGAAGTCACATTTGATATTGACATGTACCCCATCAGTTACTGACAGACATCCTAAGATCATCATAGTACAGTACTACAGATATCACAGTAATGGTCCTGTGAAATACAGCAGAGATATGACCAATAAATGTGGACAGTCTGACACATTCTGGTCTGTCCAGAGGTATACACAAAACCCTTTAGTGCAAGACGTGTGAACCAAAGTTGACAAAGTGAATGTTTACAGTCATGTAAATGGGGATATCACATAAATACTGGAATAGATATGCTCACACAGTTTATGCATTCACACACTCCTGTCTGCCATGACACATAATAACCAGAGGAGCAGAGGTCACAAGCCCATATACTACCCACTAGTTAGTGACATACATCTGTACAGCATCCCACTGTTTTGTTAGAAATATACAACAGTTATGGTGGCCCGGCAGCAGTACATCTGACACATATCTGGACATAACATCACACTGAGTAAGTACACTGAGCTGCTAGGCATGTCACAAAGCACTGTGCAAACTACAGGCAGACTGCCACAACACTGGCCTACCTTTCTTATGGGGGAATACACATGTACCTGCAAATATAGCAGGCTCTACAGGCATGTAACAGCATGTAGTAACAGACACCTGTGTGAAAGCGCATGCCCCCAACCATTCTAAACACAGCCACGGCCACATATGGTAAGCGGGCTTAATATTTCAGTATATGGACTGTGTGATCAACACCATCTTCATATGTGCCACTCACACACTAACCCTACATATATTGGTACAATACACAGTGTATTCCGATGCCTGACTGTGGTATGAGACATGTGTGGGTTTGGCCCTACAAAGATATATGCCAATAGGGTACCATACTCTGGAGCAGCATGCAACATCAGATAGAACAGGACCAAGAACAATGACATCTACCACAGTCTGTACACAAGCCAAGGTACATATTCGGAATACACACTCTGTTGACAATCAGCATAAGCACACAGACCTCACTACTGTACAAACTAGAACAGAATGTACAGGTTTTGTCCTCGGATATAAGGCCTACTATACATAACATGTCTATCTGTCTGGTATCTCACTGGCTTATCAGGTATGATGTCAGTAAATAATGATGTACCGAACATATGCAGCTCTTACTGCATGAAACATGTACAAAGGTTGACAGAGTTGTGGCTGGAGGCACAAACACAGGGCCAATATTGACATGTTGCTGTGATAAACTCATACATTTACTGGTGTAACAGGGTTTGTTGTGGCATATGTCTTCTGAGGGATATGAAGTCAGTAACTCTCATGGCTGTCACCATGTACTGACTGCAATCCTCAGAGTATGCTACTGCATTTCTAAAGATAGGTCATCTGTGAGTAACACAAGACATGTAAGACTCCAAACACTGGCCAGTCTGCAGATAGCTCTACAGGTTAGAGTTTCCTCAACCACATAACACTGTCATAACAAGTATTAAATCATGTAGACCAGCCATATCCACACAAACCCTGTTAAACCAACATTACTTCAAATATAGAAGAGCAAAACTTACATTCTGTCCTCATGTCTGGAAAATCCTCCTCCTGTTTGTTGGCCTGTCTCCACAGTGTATGTTGTAAGAGGTATATCCCACTTCCCTCTGTGATGCTGTTTGCCAAACACCGACATGAAGTCCTGCTCACAGTGAATGAAAAGGGCCAACACCCACATGATGTTCCTAGTTATAGGGGTGTGTTTCCATGCAATTGGCTATGGGAATGTTACCACAGCTGTTCCACATGCAATCAGCTAGTGGGGGACTGCAATTCATGCACAGGCCATCAGCTGATCCTGAGCATCACTTACAAAACACAAGCTGCTGCCTAAGCAAAGCAGGTGTACTTTTCCACATCCACCAGAGAGGGAGTGAGAGAGAGAGAGAGACAGACAGAGAAAAAGTAAGAAAGGAAGGGGGTATGAGAGTACAAGCTAAGCATGTTTGTGTCACACACTTACCAGTATGGGATTTCAAACCCCTGCCTGATTATTTTGTGTCACACACATACCAGTATGGGATTTCAAACCCCTGCCTGATTATGTATTGCTATTACATTTTTATACAGTTATTGCATGCGCCCCAGAGCTTACATGTTGGGGAGCTGTCCAAAGGTATATTTGAAAGTGAGTGACATCAGCAACAGTGATAAAGTAGGGATAAGGTAGGTGTAGTACATGTGCCTGTCCACAAAAGCAGGTGTCAAGGAAGACACAACCACACTCTCACAGGGACTCACACACATTATCACAGTTGGCTGGATCAGGATTAGAATTCCCAACTAACTAGTTTGCTACACTACAGTATTACGCAGGTATCACATGCACCACAGAGGTTATCAGGCTGATATATCGGCAAAGGGTATGTCAAGGTGACTGACATCAGAAGGCATACTTCAGTAGGGCAATGGGAGGTGTAGTGAGTGTGAATGGCTTCCAACTCATTAATCTCCGCACACACCCAGACACAGATTTGCCAGTACTGACATGCATGGGTTCATTGCTTCACAGGTGTGTAGTTGTTGACTGTGCCAGAAGGCTGTACAAGGCTACTCAAAGGGTATACCTTGGCATCAGGCCACATGACAATGGTCTGCAGTGTGGCTCGGGGTGTAGTCCCTGCATTGGCCCACACAGGTGGGTATTGTATTCACCATCCACTCATCTGGGTTACTATTGTGGGTGTCCAGTGCTGTGCAATGCTTGCCATGTATGTGTTCTATATTCCATAACATGGACGGTGTCTAGGATGTGGACATGTCCCACATGCATGTTTTGTGACATGTGGAAGTGTACCTGGTGTGTCTGGGGCATGTTGTGTGGACAGATTATCATCTGATATGGCATTCCTGACCTCATGTGATGAGAACTGGCTATGGAACTGAGGTCAATCTTGCACCTACATTTACAGCATGATACAGGTATTCACTGGTGTTAGTGGCATCTTTCCATATAGGGTATGTGTATAAGGCATGGTATTTCCTTTGTGGGTTACATTTGCTGACTCTACAGTTCTTGCAGGCATCCAGTGGGGAACATAGCAAAAGACCACTGTAAGCAATTATTTGCCTATCGAAGGGATGGAACAGGGTGCCATGTCCTCTGTAGTCCACTGCAATAACACCATGGTTACTATCTGTGTGCAATATGCAGGGGACTACCAACATAGTGGTTTTTGCCTAGCCAAGTGTGTTTGTGTATGAGACATGGGTGGAGAGTGTTCTGTGGGTAATACACAGGTTGCATATATTGTTCCCCAATCCATAATGTTACATGTAAGGGGTATGGATTGTCTACACCAGCCTCTCTGCTGTTTGACATCTGTTGTCCTTGTAAGGTGGACATTGTGACATATAATAGGTATTCAATATAAGACATTTGCAAAACCTGCCCCACAATGAGTCCTGCTATTACCCAGTCAGAGCTACCTCCACACAGGATACAAATGACAAACACACACACACTTGACAGTTCTGAGATTCAGACCTCTACCTAGTTCTGTATTGCTACTACAGTGTACTGCATTTATTGCATGAGCCATGGAGCTTATAGGGCTAGTCTTTCCCCAAAGGTGTATTTCAAGGTGAATGATATCAGCAGGCTTGCCAAAGTAGGGCAATGGAAAGTGTTTTGACTATGAATGGCCTCAAAAGTGTTGATCCTTACACAGACAAACAAACACACAGAATTTCACAATTACTATGTCTGGGATTAGAGCCCCTACCTAAATGGTACATCACACTACAACATTATGCAGTTATAGCACATGCCACGGAGTTTAGAGAGCTACTTCTTCTCCAAATTTGCATTTCAAGGTGAATGACATCAGCAGGCTTGCCAATGCAGGGCAATGGAACGTGTAGTGACTGTGAATGGCCTCAAAAGCATTAAGCCCTACACAGGCAAACAAACACACAGAGTTTAACAGTTGCCATGTCTGGGATTAAAACTCCTACTTAACTGGTACATCACACTACAGCATTACACAGTTATTGCACGTGCCATTGATCTTACGGTGCTAACTCTTCCCCAAAGGTGTATTTCAAGGTGAATGACATCAGCAGGCTTGCCAAAGTAGGGCAATGGAAAGTGTTTTGACTGTGAATGGCCTCAAAAGCATTGATACCTACACACACATACACACACACACACACACACACACACACACACACACACACACACACACACACACACACACACACACACACACAAGTCTCACAGTTACATGTCTGGGATTAGAACTCCCACCTAACTATTACATCACACTATAACATTAGGCAGTTATAGCACACGCCACAGAGTTTTTAGGACTACTCTTTCCCCAAAGTTGTATTTCAAGGTGAATGACATCAGCAGGCTTGCCAAAGTAGGGCAATAGGGAGTGCAGTGTGTGTGAATGGGCCATAAAGCATTCATCTGGAAGCACACACATAACGCTCTGTCACACACAGGTTTACATTTAACAGGAACATATATACAACTGCTAGATGAATAATGACTTGTACAGTCATGTTGCATAGTTATCACAAGCACCACAGACACTATAGTGCTGAGAGGTACCAGAAGCAAATGCCTACAGTGATTGACATTTGCATATCATGTAATATTGGCCAATTGGATGTGTGCTGAGTGGGACAGGCCTTGTGATGGGAAGCTCTTTGTCACTGTCTGTCACTCTTTTCCAAACATCTATGTATGTGTAAGTTTGGTCTGTTATAGTGTGTTGTCCTTGGATATATGTGTGTATTCCTATCCGATGTATGTGCAAAGCATAACTGGTGTGCAATGTGTGCACAAACATATGCGACTGACAGATATGTATAGTCCATTATTGTTGCCAGACATGGGCTTCATTTCTTTAAGTGTGGGAGCATGCCCAGTATGACCTTTCAGTATTTTGTTGTCAGACATGGGCTAAGTGTGGGAGCATGCCCAGTATTACCTTCTGTATTGACTGTGTGAATCCATTCCAGGTAGGTTGTACTCCAGTGCAGGCTTTTGTGTTCTACACCTACAGCTAGCAACCTGTTTCTGCAGGATATCTGTAGATCGGTTGACAATATGGGGTCACAATGGGTAAAGAATAGTGGGATACTATAACTAATTGTGTCTGTGCTGCTTCTGCTACATGGTTTTGGTGTTAGCAGAGATATTCAGACATATGTACTGTTTTACACTGTGATGTTTTATGTCACCAACTACTGACAGGTATACATATTTGCTTGCAGCAATTTCCTGGGTAACACAAGATGAATGAAACTGTGTCCAGTATTGTGGTCTGCAGCCTACATATTCTTGCACAATCATGCCATTCTGGAGGGGGAGCTGCAGACACTTGCTGATAGGTCTGTGTAAATTGTACAGCACCTTGGTACTGTGGTGGCTGAGGATCCCATGCTTGCACATCCATCAATGTGACAGTATGGCTATATCCTGCTGTGGCCATACCTCACAGCTGTACAGATTCACACAGGTTACCCAGAGGCAGGGCTCATATTTCTGGTAATTACCCCTTCACATTGTGGTTTATGAGCAGGCTTGTAGCCACCCATTCCTGTATTTGCAGGCAGGGATAGTGTGTGCACACATCTGAGTTTCAGGCTTTACACACTCCATGGCATCCATGCTTATACCCCCTCCCGTTATTCTATCTTCTTGTGAACATTATGCAAACATTATCTAATAAGTATCCTATAGGTATCACTTCATCCCAGCAGTATTTAGGGGTTGGTCCACAGTTCATGCAGTAGGACATGGTGGACATGCTACTGGGATTTGTCAACATGGCCTTGCATAATTTGTGTTCTGTGGACTGTGTTATGTTGTTATTTGGGAGTCCATGAGATAACATACATTGGCAGTATGGGTGAGACATAGGCCTTTGACAGGGGATTGTAAGGCATTTGGTAGTGATGCAGGCCATCTGTAGCAGGCCGCTGCATTGTGTCACTCCACTATATTCCCCTTGGGTGACAGGGTAGGTGTGCAAGTTGTTAATGTCACTAGTTTCTGTCCTTATTGATCCATTGGTGTGGATGCTAGCAGGATGCTGCTTACAGCTAGGGACACACCTGCATGGGACATCTCTTCAGCATGCTGCATTCTGTGACTATTCCTATACAGAGGTGGGGGTCATATTGTACTCATTCCCAACAGCAGGGATAAGACCTGTGAGGTACCTGTGGCTGATGGTGGGGTGACCTGGGTGCATGTGTGCTATGGAAGCTACTTGTAGCTGACTCACAAATATACATGGGACATTCCATTTATGCTGGCTTGAGCAGGAACATCAGCAGTTTCTCAGTACTTTATACCTGTGCCTTTTGTGGTCTGCCAGTGTTTGGCCAGACGACATCAGTATTCCATACTACACAGCCAACAAATGTGCTGCTAACCTGTATGTACAATTCCAAAAATTTGTCCATTTGACAGTAACATTTTATACACTCTCTGTCTAGAGTGCTTTCACCTGTGTACTGTTTGTATGTCTGGGCCCACATTCATGACATGTCCATCTTTCAGATGGTGACAGATATTACATCCAAACAATTAGTATGGATTACTGCTGGATTGTGTCTTGCTGGGATGCATTGTGTTTGGCACTGCAGTTGTGAGAACTTGGCCCTGTCATCAACAGTACTGGCCATTGGCCACCGGGACACAACCCTCCACGCCTACATGCTGACCACTTTCACACAATATACAGCACACAACAACCTAACACATAGAGCCCTGCATATTGTACATGTGCTACAATCTATCCTGCTACTTTGGCCAGCTCAGGTAATCCGTGCTCCACTGTTATTATACCTATACATACATGTTACTACATTTCTATATAGGATTGTGTGTGTGTGTGTGTGGGGGGGGGGGCACACCTGACAACTGCAAACATTTACTATGACTGTACTGTTATTTCAGGTAATCCATTTCATTCTGTATTCTGCCCTATCATGCAGACAAAAGGCATATCAGTGTACTATAGTTCTTAGGTTTTGTTGACCTACATTTCAGTTTCAGATTTTTTACCCTTCAGAACTAACATCCCACTGCCTGACCTGTTGTAGTCTGTCTGTGTAGATCTGGAGGGGGAGCTGCTCTCCATAGCCATCAATCAGAGGCCTTAGCACAGCCTTTCTTTGTGTTTGTCTACACATGTCCTGCTGGCTGAGACTGTTGTTGGGTATTCGAGCCTCACTGACATGCATGTGTGTGTCTTATGGACACACATTTGGCCCACCACATGTCCTGCAGTGGGTTTTGTCACCTTGTCTAGTACTGCCTACTATGTTGACATCAGTATTTGTTAAGGATTTCATGCTGCCGATAAAGGTGTATACTATCTGCTGGCATCCCATTCAGCTGACCAATTCCCTAACATGCTCACATCCATACCATAGATACAGGTAGCAGAACATACTACTACATTTGGCAATTGATAGTGAGCATAACTTACCTTGTGGCTGTGCCAGTATTGAGGATGGTGCTGAAAGGCTGACTATGTTGGATGCACATAGTACACTCCCTATACATGGTTAAGCACAGGTACTGTCATGTTTGGCATCCCTTTTACTGTATGTGTGAGTCAGAGAGAGGTGTCATTCCATGGATTCCTACCATGTCAGTGTATGTGCTATGTGTTCCCTCTTTGCCAAGGCCTGGGCATACTGGTCATGCCGCCTTCTGCCTACTGGGGCAGGCTCAAGTTGTTTCTCCTCCGTGTCACTCTGTGCCTGTGCTGGCCTTGGCAATGGTGGGGGGCTGTGTGGCCCTGCCCCATCTGTTCCTGCTGCAGCTGTTTCCACAGGATCATACTGTGTAGCATGGCACATACAATGACAGTTTGGGTGCATGTAGCTGGTGAGTACTGCAAGGCTCCACCAGATATGTCCAGGCATCGGAACTGTGACTTGAGCATCCCAAACACACACTCTATTATGATTCTGGTCTATGCGTGTGCCACATTATGGAGTTCTTGTTCGGGTGTGTGTGCATTTCTGATGGGTGTCATCAGCCACGGCTCCAGTGCGTAACCAGCATCCCCCACTAGGTGGCCATATGGGGTCCCCATAGGCAAATCTCTGGTACAGCTGCATCATATGCAGTGAGTGGCACACACACCCGTTTAGGCAATGTAAAGACTATTAAGCAGCTTTAGACACACCCCCTTCCTTAGCTCTGCTAAGCTAAGGGCAAACCCGAGCCACAGAGCTCCAATAATGTCAGCTAACTTTTAGGCTTGCACCATGGTTTTCCTGCACCTACACAGTTGGGTGCTCAGTATCATTCCCCTCATTTGCATAGAATTAACTGCTAATGCCTAGTTACAAGTCTGACACTGAGTCTTCCTCCTTAGCAACCACTATTCACTGGCCTTGTTGTCTTCTGCCTGTCATTGACTATAATGGCAAAATTGTGATTTTGCAGAAAAAGCTTTTTTCAAGGTTTTAGTTTTATTTTCGGCCCAATCCCATTTGCACGCCGCTGCCCTACGCTTATATATTTGAAATCGGCCAAAAAAAATGAAAGTTATTTTTTTTTAATTTTGTAACTATTTTCCATGCCAGTTGCCATATATTTGGCCATTGGCATGCCTTCCACATATCTACCCAATAAATAGAAAAGATGAACATAACGCTTTAGCCCGTTATGTTTTAGATAAAGGTATGACACATAAATTCAAGTTTAGTGTTTTAGAATTGATTAAAATAACAAATAGATTGGGGGACATTAAAAATCATACTGAGGAACGAGAAAACAGGTGGATAATTAGGCTACAGAGTTATAGGGGACATGGTCTGAATGAGAAAGTAACTCTTAAGCCTTTTTTAGCAGCACGTCTCTATGTTCATTAAAGCACAAAAGTTTTATACATATGTTTATGTAAGTGTACATTTTATAGTGATATGTGTATTTTAAAAGCAAAAAATGTTTTCATACAAAATGTGTTTATTTTTTCTTATATTTTCTTCTTATATGATTGCTGCTATTTAATGGGCTAGAATGATTTTGGAATGATGTAATTAAATGATTGGCCAGTAAGTGTAGTGTAACACTATTTAAATGTGTATTAGTTGTTGGCAGTTAAAGTCTGAAGAAGCGTTGAAAAATGTGAAAGCGCTTACTTTTTTACTGCAGTTAATAAATCGTTTTATATTGTGCTGTGGCGAGCCTCATTTGGTTTGTTTAAACTATGCCTTCCACATTATATACACCCTTTATTTGGAGCTGTCATGGTTCCGTTTTGTATTTTGCAGAAATGTACTTGTTTACTAACCGAGTACATTTCTGCAGATTGCACTAATCCTGCACGGACGGCTGCCAGCTTCCTGGATCACTAATTCACCTCATTTGCATGGTTTTCACCTGCAAATGGAGTAATTACCATACAGGAGCTGTGTCCATACAGGAATAGTGCAGGAGCACTCATGCATGTCCTGGGAGCTTGTTCCTGGATCTCTAGGTGGCCATATTGCCTCCAGCAGCTCTTGCACTATTCCTGCATGCCATGCAGAGCTTTCTGAATCCCAGGGTGAATTTCTAAACCTTTAAAACCCAGAACAGTTACCAAATTCTCCCATACATAATATGTATCTATTGGTGTCTTTTTGTTCTTATTTTCACAGTTGGTCTTCTCTTCTTTTTAAAAACAGCTTTCCTTAAAATTTGTTGCTGATCTCCTTGTTTGCCAGCTGTCACTGCTGCATAAGTTTTAATTATTGCAT
Organism: Protopterus annectens; assembly: GCF_019279795.1. Lineage (NCBI taxonomy): Eukaryota > Metazoa > Chordata > Ceratodontiformes > Protopteridae > Protopterus > Protopterus annectens. Next base: position 1,326,157,905 of record NC_056726.1, read on the forward strand.
TATCTGCTGCCAGAAAACCAGATACCGTCTCAGTTTCTTGCTCCTTTCTTCTTACTGCTACATGCTCTTAACTGCTTCTTTCAGTGCTGCCAAATCACCTAGTTCTTTTTCCACATTACCATCAATAGTATTTCTATGAAAGTTATCTTCCATCTCACCCCATGAAACAACAGAACTGGGTCACCCTGCTCAACTATTTGTAACAGAATACCATCTGTAGCCCTTCTGATGTCAGTTCTGTTATCTGCACCACTTCAACAAAGTTGCTTACTTCCTTCTCCATGGAGACAGCTAAACGCTGCTCCTTTGTAACATCCACCACACAGGAATCATTTACATTCTGAAGCTTCATATTGAACAAATTTTTCTCCAAATTCTCAATTTCTATCCCCAAACTCCCCATAGCTTTTCTGTCTGCCTCCCTGCTGCTTCCCTTAAGTCTCTTCCTGTAGGAGCCCCCTAGCACCATCTAGCAGCTACAAAAAAATAGAGAGACCTCCCTGATGCCCCACCCAAATTTCTCCTACTAGTAGAAATACCACCTTGATCTCCTCTGAAAAGAGGCCACAGCATAGTAGGACTAACCTGGTCAACAAAGCATAAATAAATAAAATAAATAGTGTGTGATTAAGCAACTCCGTTAACCAGATAGTGCTCTGGGAATACTGAAACAAGCTCAGCAATGGCCTCATGTATTGAATTCCTAGTAACTACATATGAACTAAATAGACAGTATAGAACCTTAATGATTAAAATGTCATTGCAAAATGGAAAAGTCAAAAGCTGGATATTGTTTCTAACCTGTAAGATTTACAATCTTGGCAAAAAGACTATGCCTTTTTTATCCAAGGATGAGTAAACTCATGACTTAGAATAATTAAACAATGTGAGTATAGGAAGCAAAGCTCTGTCATTTGAGGTGGTGCAAAAGGGCTTTTCCCATGCGAAAACATAATTTTACTGTTTATGTTGGTCAGTATTTTGACTTTTTCTTTTTTCTTCAAAGCTGAGTTGGCAGTTTTTGGTGATTTACGAAGTTGTATACTAATTCAAAAATTATGTGGTTTATATTCATAAATACAGTCTGTTTCTTTTCAAGACTAAGTTAAGTACAACAGTCTACTTTATTTCTTACAATATGCATGCAGAGGCTGAAGGAATCAAACCCATGACTAAACACTGAAGCTTATTAGCAGCTCACAGTCTGAGCTCCCTGAGCTGCACTTACAGTACCTAATCATGTAATGTACTGTTGAGGATTTCCCTTTGAAGTGCATTCAGTAATGCATTTCTAAGATGTTTTGTAACTTAACTATTTTTGTTTATAAACAGGACAGAGATTCTTTCAAACTGATTTATGTGAGAGAGGGTATCTACCATAGCTTTAAGTCACTGTAAGTAGTCACACTTGCACTCTACCTTCACAAAGATACACCAAGTCTAATTTAGTGCTTAATCTGTAGAAGTACATTTAGGAGTCTGATGACCACCCCCTAGCCACTTCTAAAGTTAAACTAAATATAATTTCATCTGACTCCAGGGACCTGCAAATAGGAATCTTATAGCAAGCATGTACAGAAAGTGACTGAAAATCCCAGCCGCTTTTCTGTCTGATGCAAGTCAGTACTTGTGAACAAACAGCCCCATTGCAATTCCCTTAAAATGAAATAATTGCTCTAAACAGATTTGTAACCTTGTGATGTTATATAGTAAATGTGTTCAGAGGCAAAGCAATTTCAACAGGCAGAAAACTGGGATCTTGTGATAGTTACATAGTGAAGACTAAACAGTGAAGACAAACCAAAGTAATCATAGGTGTATCATAGCTCTGTAAAAAGAAATGCATATTTGCAAGTTAATCAATTACTTCTGCAAGATAAAGTGGTTTAAAGTCAGTTAAACAATAGTTTATTTAGTATATACATTGCTAAGCAGTTGTTTTTTCTCTTCTTTGTAACATACTTTTAGCATGCGGTTAGACCAATTTTCTGTGTCACAATAGAATCTAGGAAAAGTTAGAGTCCAAGTGATTCAGTGTATTATATACTGACCTGAAGAGTCTTCACATGTGTAGCACTTAAGTCAATGAAGCTCCAGTAAAGGTCATTGTATACTCTGTAATTAAAGCAATGCTACAAATATTTAAAGGGCTTCATCTCAGGAGAAATGAGTCACAGCCCACCTACACAGCTATCTCACAATACAAAGAAAGAAGATGAACCTGGATTCCTGCTGTTGCTGACTGAAGAATGAAGAGTTTGTATTATAATAAATAACATCAGGAGAAAGGATGTCAAATAGATAAAAAATCTCAACAAGTGCCTTTAAAAAACATTAGTATGGATTACTGTTATTACCATTTAAATATGTGGTTTTACATGCTATCAGGTGGTGGTGCTGCGGTAGCGATGTCGCCTCACAGTAAGACGCTGTCTGGTTCAATTCTCAGCTAGAGCGTCTTCTGCGTGGAGACGTGTGAATGGGCGTACCTTCGTTGAAGGTTGTGTGTCAGGGCTGGTAACTCGGCACGTAAAAATCAACTACCAATCATTAGCGGACCGGAGTTCCGCTGTGGCAACCCCTAACTGAAAAGCTGAAAGACACAACAACATGCTATCAGAATATAAAAACTGAGCATGCTGTAAAAGTGCTGATATATAAGTTTGTGCAAAAGGCCTGCAAAAGAAATTGCAATGAGACAACTACACAAACAGAAAGGATTCTAAAGAGGAATTCCAATGTCAGAAATAAGAAGAAAGTACAGTTGTAGAAGTAAACTTCCCATAACAGTAGATGTTTAAATGATCACTGCTGCGATAGCCTTAGTTATATAAGCTGAATCCTAATAAGGATTCAACAGCTAGCCAGCTTCCAAAGCTTTCAGAGCACCCTCCCTGTACCCAAACCATTAGTCAGCTTGAGCTGAGCTGACTAAAAGTCAGTTTAGGGCACGGGGCCCTTCAGAGTTTTCATGCCAATAGATAGGTGAAGAGAGGCTAAAGCCCTGAGAGGACAATGCTTAGGATATAACAATAAAAAGTCACACCGGTGCATAAAAACATACAATAAATAAGGGGGAGGGAGGGACATAGTTGAGCAGCTACTATAGCAGTGTTCATTTGAACATCTACTGTTATGGTAACTTTGCTTACACAATTGTTCTATGTTTTTCATTTGATCACTGCTGCAGTTAGCCTTAGCTATATGGGTCGATGACCATAGCTTTAACTGACTGACAGGAGGAAGTATGAGGGTCCAGGAGCCCATGGAGAATGGTCCTAACAAAGTCTGTCCTAGACATGAATTAGGAGACTAGTTTATTGTGCTTTGGAAAAGTGTGCCCTGAAGACCAATTTGTTGCTGAGATAAATCTGACCCACCATAAGATTTTAAAACTCGGATACATTTCTTGCAGAGGTCAGAGCCACTAGTAAGACTGTTTTCCACATAAAAAAGTTCAGGTTAGTCTGATAAGCTGGTTGAAATAGAGCAAGACTTAGTTTTTCTAACATAAAATTAAGATCCCAAGGTGTCGCCACCTGTTTCCTAGACGGTTGCTTATACAGTACCCTTTCAAAAACAGTTTTACATGAATTTGCTTTGAAAGATGGCATCCATTAGACATGCTGAAATGGCCAACAAGTGAACCTTGACTGCAGAGTAAGACAGGCGGTAAGACAGTGACTCACACAAATACTAAATAACCAGAGAAACACTAGCCATACATGTGTGCTGGTTATTTTGTTGGCAACAACTAGAAAACCTTTTCCATTTACTAATAAGCTATTTTTATAGTAGCAGGATTTGTTACCTCATTTAATACCTACTGCATGTCTCATAAAAAATGTGCCAGAAAGGTGTAACAGTTCTAAGATCCAGGCAGTCATTTATGGTTGGGATGTAACAAAAAGTTTGGTCTTGTGAGGAAGCTTGGGATAATTGCCCCTGGCCATTCTAAAAGAAAGGAGAACTGCTGTTGCCTGTGCCAGAAGGAAGTCACCACACTGATATTTGAAGAGTCATTCTGAATCTTCAGAATGTCCCTAGGTATTATTGGAAAGGGAGAAAGCATACAGGAAAATGTTTTGAAGGAAAAGGAAATGTATCTGTCTTCCAGTCCTTTGAGGATGGAGAACAAGAGTACAAATTTGCCAACTAATAGCTAGGAGTGAAGGTAAGTGATTTATTTGAGGTGTTCCCCATAAATGGTTCAAATCTTGGAAGACCCCCTGAGAGAACATTCATTCATGAGGGTTTGTCCTGCTCAAGTAGTCTACTACACAGTTTGCTTTGACAGTATATAAAATACCTGTAAGAGTAAGAGTGTGCCATACAACTATATCTCAGGCTACCATGGCTAGTCTGCACAGAAGATTGGAACGGGATCCCCAATGCTTATGTAGCACATCACTATGATGCTGTCTGTAAGCATTAGTAAGGGTCCCAGGGACCAAAAAGGAAAGCTAGAGAGAAAGATATTGAGATAAAGTTAGGAATATTTATAAGTGCCAATGTCTCTATTGTTTTATGTGTTATTGTCTGCCTTTCCTGTTGCAAAGACCTTGCACTTTTACCTCCATAGATACTGCTCCCCAAGCAAAGTCTGAGATATTTGTAGTGACCAGCTGTGCTGCAGCTAGGAAGGAGAATGGGTTTCTGAAAAATATGGTGCCCACAGCAAAATATTTCCCTATTCACAAACCACAAAACTGGAAACTGAATTATCAGGGGATAAAAACATTAAGACCACACAAATAACAGGTACCAAAGTATTTTTGAAATGTAGAGTCTTACAACAGGTATCATGAGAATTATAGACACCATGAACCACAGAATCCAGAGGAATTCCCTTGCCAAAGGCAGTAGTCTAAGTAGAAAAACTTAGGGAAAGATCTAAATACAGATTTACTTTATCCTGTGGATAAAGGCTCTTTGAACTGAGGTATCCAAGAGACACACCAGGAAAATAATAATGTGGGAATTAGTCAAACAGGTCATTTGTAAATTCTGTTGGATTCCCAGTCTGTGTAGGAGATAACTTACCAAAGTGATAAATTCCTGGCACTTGGAAAACACTCTGCAAAGAAAGGCCAGTCATCAAAATAAGGAAAAATTTAAACACCTTGCAGTTTGTAATAGTCCATCACAGGAGCTAGACACTTTGTATATACCATTATAGCAGTGGACAGACCAAAGGGTAATGCAGAGTAACTGATAATGAGATCCAGACTAAAAAAAAAACTTTTAGAATTTTCTGACTTGTGGATCTGTAAACTCAAAAGAAAAGTAAAGGATAACTTTCAGAACTTGGTATAAGAAGCAAAACTGAATAAAATCCTTCTCATAAAAGAGAAAGGAGGAACATTTCTAACAACCCTGAGAGAGTATATATGCTCCATGACAGAACAAAAAAGAAGAGTTAAGTCTGGGCAGCGAGGGGGGAAGCCCTCAAAAAAGATGGAGAGACTTTTAGTGTAAAGTAACCTTGATGGATACAGGATTTGCCATGGTGGGGGTGAGGGACAGTCTCATAGTCATACTTCCTGTGGTGGGAGGGTTCCTCTACTTTTTGGAATCTCCATGCTATAGCTTTTTAAACATTGCCTTACCAGCAGCTTGCTTTATTCAGTCTTAAAAGAAGGCAGTAGGAAGAAGAATGAAATCCATTGGCTAACTCAGACAGGAAATGCTTGAAAGCTGAGAGAACCAGTAAATCAGCATACCTCTCTCAATGCACTTAATACGGACCTCTGAAACAGATGGCCCAAAACCAAGTCTCTATCTAAGACAGAATTGTAAACTTCATTATGAACACCTTCTGGAAGGTTTTGAGACTGCAGCCAAGCAAACCTCTTCTAAAACAGTTTCAAGGGCAAGAGCCTTGAAAGTGGCATCAGCAAAATCAAAAGTATGTTTCACCCAGAGGATAGCCACCTGACACGTAGAAGCAAGCTATTACAGAAAACAGATTACTCCTCAGAAGAGGAAAATATGTCAAAATATTCCTCCTATTCTCAAAAGAAGCAATCATAAATGTAAACATATAAGCTTGACAGCTGAGAATTCTGAAAACAAGTAAGGCAGAAGAGTACACCTTTTCCCCAAACCTAACAAAAGACCCCCCATCCTTGTCAGAAGGAGAGGGGGAAAAATAATAACCAAATGTTTACCAGTAGCAGGTATCAAACCATCATTTCTGCCCACAGATACCCTGCTTTTCTTTACCATGAACTTTACTGATATGGACCTACTCTGTTATACCATTATTATGCATTTCTATAGCTGGAGTTTGTGTTTCCAATACTGAAAGTTTCAGCATTTGCATGACCATAAAAGCTGTACACATTCTTTCCATTTTGTCAATAAATATACATGTTCACAACCAAATCCTCCATTATCTAATGTAATAATAACATCAGTGTCTATATTGAAAACACAAAATGTAAATATTTTGCTCATTAAACAAAACAGCAGAGCAGTAAATGATCTATTTTGTCATACTGCTTATAAAGGGTTTCATTGCAGTTCATAATTAGAAAGTTTAGATGAATCTGGGCATCTTAGGGCAATGTAGCAATTGCCTCATGTACACAGACAACCATCTCCTCCTACCACCCAACACCACAACCTGTAAGAGATGCACTTATCTAGCCAAACTGAAGGTAAAGCTCTCTCCAACTAAGAATGAACTTGACAGTCAAGAGGAGAAGGTAAACACTTGCACCACACCACACTCATCACATAGTCTCACTAAACCTACACCACCAAAATCCACACATAGAAACACAAAAACATTCACAGGGGCTCTCAATAATAATCTGCTCAAGCAACAGAGACCTCCAAAGCAGAAACGCAAGCAACTTCCACCCCCCAACACAACCCAAATGACACATAGCCCACAGACTAAGTGTGCCAATAGACCACAGCCCATAAGGCAAAACAATGTACCCAACACACTAGTCATAGGTGACTCTATAGACAGGTACACTGATGTCCCACTCACCAGGCTAAACAAGGAGAAGGTTACTGTCAGCTACCTGTCAGGTGCCAGGATCTGAAACATAACCCATGCACTCAGGTCACTCCACAACAAGTACAAATATGACTCTGTCATTGTCCATGTTGGTGTGAACAACCTGAGACGTACCTCCCTGGACTACATCTTGCCATCGCCCAGAATGATACTGCAGTACAAGGACAAAAGGATTGACTTCAACAATTGACTAAGCTTCTGGTGTCATTCTAAGGGGATCCAGTATCTGTCTGCCTGGGATGACATGGTCAAGAACACGATTCTTTGCCAGAGATGGCCTACACCTGTCGCCCCTGGTATTCCAGATACTGGCTAAGGGTCTTGCCACCCCTATAGTGCCTTTTTTAGGCAAGGTTCAATTGACAAATTCACCACCGTAACAGGAAAAGGCAAGCAAAAACTGAGGGTAATGCTACTCAATGATAGAAGTCTAAATCTCAAAATGCACTCATTCGAGGCACTCCTTAAAATGGAGAACATGGATATCTGTGCAGTGACTGAAACCTGGTTCAAGGTTCTAGAGAGCACCCCTGCATTACCAGGCTATAACTCATACCACACTTTTCAGCCATCTAACCTGGACCAGAACACCAAAGGCGGAGGTGTGTCCATATTCATTAAGGATATCCAGGCTAGTTGCGTAGCATGATGCATCCAAGGTTATCCAAGTACAACCAACTCTGGGAAAAACTGCAATTCAAATTGTAGCTTGCTACAGATCCCCCACCATGCCCCAGGATTCCCACTCCTCTCTTCTTGATATACTGGAAAATATTAGGGTTCAACCAAACACCATAATAATGGGCGATTTCAACTACCCCACAATTAACTGGGAAAACTACTCATGTACCAAATCCTTCGCTCAACGCTTTCTGGAATTCATAAATTCCAATGCCCTAGATCAACTTATCCACACCCCCACAAGGGACAACAATATCCTAGACCTAGTCATTACGAACATGAGTGACCGGTGTTCCACACCTGAAGTCAACTCCTTATTGGTCAGATCTCACCATAAGCTAATCAACCTAGATATCCGCATCCCGCCCCCACCTACCATTAAGGAAACCACGGAAAAAAATTTCTCCAAAGCCAACTTCATGCTTCTTAAGACAGAAGTGGTGAACTTCATGACACCCATGCAGATGGACAATACAGTTACAACTGCTGAATCCTACACAAATGTACTCTATAAGCACTTACACAAGTGCATGGATTATGCTATCCCAAATGTAACCAATACACTATCCTCCAGAAAAAGGAAGCCAATCTGGTGGTCCCCTGCCATAAACAAACTCTACAACAGAAGGAAGAAACTGTTGCAAAAGAGAGTAAAATCCCATGAGTGGAGGAGCTCCCTGGTCAGCCTCAGTAAGAAGCTGAGATCCCTTGTAAGATCCTCCAAAGCTAGCTACGAAAACAAAATCACCACTGATTCTAAGGGCAACCACAAAGCATTCTATAGCTATGTCAAGAATCTCAATGGCAACACCCAGATCTACTCTGAGTTACAGCACAACGGCATGAAAATTACAGAGCCAACTGATATTGCCAACATCCTGGCAGATAAGTTCAGTGCTAACTTTACCCCCCTCTCACCACCTAAAGGGCCCATATCTATACAGGAAGATTGCAGAGTCACTGTAATCACATCTATGCAGGTAAAAGCTGCACTCTCTAAAACCAAAAATACAGCATCCATGGGACCGGGCAACATCCCAGGCTGCGTTTTACATGAACTTCAGAAAGAACTGGCTCTCCACCTAAGCACCATGTTCAATCATAGTCTCACATCAGGCTTTGTACCCACTGAATGGTGCATAGCAACAGTTATCCCACTCCACAAAGGGGAGCCACCACAGATCCTGGGAACTATCGCCCTATTAGCCTGATGAGCCTGGTCTGCAAGGCCTTGGAACATATCATCATGGAACTCATAAACAAAGACATTGGTAACCTCCAAACTCTGGACCCCACCCAGTTCGGGTTTGTGAAAAGCAGATCATGCCTTCTGAACCTGATCAACTTCTTTGACGCAGTCACCAAAGCCATAGACACAGGTAAGGTGGTTCACACAGCCTATCTTGTCCTTGCCAAGACTTTCAACACCATCCCCCATTCTGGAATTATAACTAAACTCACTAAACTAGGTATAAATCCCTACAACACAAGATGGGTTGCCAACTGGCTCACCTCAGAACCCACACTGTAAAAGTAGCAGACTCCAAATCTGACTTTAAACCAGTGACAAGTGGAGTACCACAGGGTTCAGTCATGGACATCTCCTGTTTAGTATCTACTTCTCTGAAGTACAGGCTAACAGAGAAGCCCTCTGGCTAGTGAAGTTCGCAGATGACTGCAAACTAGGAGCCATAGTCAAGTCCCCAAATGATGTGGACATCCTACAGAAAGGCCTCACTGAGGCAGATGCCTGGTGTCAGAGGCATGGCCTCAAGCTCAATGCCAAAAAGTGCATTGTCATCCCCTTTGGTAAAAAGTCTGTACCCATGAAGTACCACATATTCAGCAGTTTACTTAAAGCTGAATGTGTGATATGAGACCTTGGGACCCAGGTGGACAGTAGTCTCTCCTTTAATAATCACATTGCCACAGTAGTCAGGAAATCCTTCTATGTAGCACACCTCATCACAAAAGGGTTCTCATCCAGGAAAAAAGAGGTCATTGTTCCCCTCTACTCGGCACTCATTAGACCCATTATAGAGTACAACGCCCCTTTTAAAATGTACCTCACAAGACATCTGCAGCAGCTGGAGGATTACTGGCCTCAAACAGATGCGCTACACTGACCGTCTCAAAAAACTCCAGCTTTACTCTGTAGCATATCACCTACTCCGAGGAGATCTCTGCCTAACATCTAAAGCTATGTTAAACCCAGAGCTGTTGGACATGCTACACCTAAAGAAATCCCAATCTCTCCGAGCTACATGCTCTAGGAACCTAAACCTTGTCACCACAATAAACAGGACATGCTGGAGGGATATATTCCTGTCCCAGAGACTTCCTATACTCTGGAACAAGCTACCCATCTATGTCAAGCAAAGTTCATTAGCACTCTTCAAGAACAATCTTGATGAGTGGATGGGAAATAGGAAATACACCCCGAGGATCACTTCTGTGGCTCTGCTCGACAGGGGCACAGGAAATTAACTTTCTTGGGTGGCATAAGCCAGGGAACCTTGTTGGCTAGGCTTACTTAGGCCCTTGGGCCAATAGCCTAGTACCTACCTATGAACCTATGAACCTATTTTTGGAATAGAGTGAACTGCAGCACAATTCGTGTTTAATGAATCACACTAGTGTCCTTAGACATATTGGACAAAATATGCAGTATAGATTGATGGTGCTGCACACCATGTTTGTGAATATGATGGCCATACAATGCTTTTTTTCTCATTGGTGTTCATTATTTCTCTTAGATTCATTCGATTACAGCCTCTCTTTTCTTTTTCTGTGTGTGCAGTATACACTCATCCAAGAGAATGTGTGTGTGTTTTCCATTACTTCCACTCATCTATTAATAATGATGTTTCATCAAAGGAAGCTATTTACAGCAATGTTAGGTTAAATGACTGATCCTAGTCTATAAAAACACTAACAGCACAAATAAGATGGCTGAAGGTAGAAAGCTGAATACAACTTCTCTTCACGCTCCACTGGAAGGGACTACATCACTGCATCCAACTACTAAACATAATCAGCTCTGATGTCACTCTCTTTCAATACAATGGAGAAAAATCCATTTCAGTTTTTTCTTTGGACGTCTTTCTTTTTCTGCTTATAGCTATTTTTCAACCGACTGGTTTTTGAACACACACTTTATTCTCATTTATCATATTAATGTCAAGACTCAAACTGAAGTACTGATTGACATGTGATAACTGTCATTAAATTCTATCAAGAATCCGGTCTGTTTGGTACAAAGCCAAGGCTGAAATGTGACAGGATTTATATGAAATCTCACCCTGATTATCTGCATGTTTTCCCAATGCCAGGCTATAATATGTGCATGGAAACCTCTGCACATTGTTGCAATGATCAGTTATGTACAATTTAAGTTCTTTTTATGTTTACAATATGAATTATGATTATCGCCTTTGTTTTAGATTCAGCAGTAAAAAAGTAGATGCTACTCTACTTTGTCAGTTCAATGACACATTGTTTAATACAAAGGAACCTTATACAATGTTATACGAAATGATTAAAGTATATCAGTAATGCTCAGTAGGGAGTACCGTCTGCGCTGATGTCACCACTGTACCCATCTGTGCTGCAGCAACAGGAAACATTTAATTATCATGTATTCAAAGGAAATTGTTTCCTTTAATGGACTCTAACGTATATTTTAGAATAAAGCTAAGGATGTGCCATAAAACACCTTCACAGATAAGAGTCTGGGGATCTTGGGGTCATATTTATATGGCATTAGTAACATATGGTTCAGAAGGGCTGCTGAGAGCTTCCCAGTAGCCTTCTTGCCCTTAGCTGAACAACATGATTAAGAAGGAGTTTAAAATTATTAAATATCAATTCATCCTGCGTACTTATTGGACTGCATATGCTGCAATACTGCACTGATATTCCTATAGTTGCATATGCTTATGAAATATTTCTTTCACATTTACCTTAGTAAACATTAGTGTATGAACACATATTTAAATAAAAGTCATGAAATGCTTTTTGTAAAGGTACCAGAAACCATCGAAGAACTAGGGTCTATATTAGAACATCGAAGTTTCAAAACTTCGAATGCTGTAATGTCGACCCCTATTCAGCGAAAGCTGAAAATATCGAAGCAATAGAAAACCAAATTTTTTTCCTAGGGAAAGAATTTGGTTGTCAATTTCTGTTGCTTCAGTATTTTCAGCGTTGTGGTGGAAAGTTATGGGTCGGGTTCAGGTACGTGTGCGACTGAGTGCGGGTTAGGTGAGTTAGGGTTAGGGCATGGGTCATGTAAGTGTGCGATTGTGTGGACGTGAGGGTTAGGGCGGGGTAGGTGAGTTAGGGTTAGGGCATGGGTGAGATGAGTGTGTGATAGTGATGGACCTTAGGGTTAGGGTTTGGGTTAAGGTAAGTGGATAGTTAGTGGTGTGTGTATAGATTAGTGTAGGGTTAGGTGTAAGATTTTAGGTGTATATGTGTGGATTGCTGTTTGTTTGGTGTGCTTGTGTTGTGTGTATGTGTTTTGGAACAGCAAATTTTTTCCCTAGGAAAAAATTTGCTGTTCTGTATGTTCAATGTTTTCAGCTTTCGCTGAATAGAGGTCGATATTAGAATATTCAAAGTTTTAAAACTTCAATGTTCTAATATAGACCCGAAGAAATATTGAAAAAAGAAATATCTCCCATCCCTACATGACAATGGCTTTTTCTTTTTCCATTCTCTGACAGTTGTTCACTCCTCCTTGTTTATTTAAAAGATCATCATTACCATTTGGAAGTTTCTCTGTATTATTTCTTTCTTCCATTCTTCATCTTTTATACTACATTTCACATTCCAGGAACATAGTCTAAAGTAGCTACATTTTATTCGCATAAGTGCACTACAGTCGTTCTCTTTGTTTATGTATTTTTTGCATGGTTCATTGTTTTCTGTATCATCCAGAGTAAAATGTGCTTGAAAACAATTGTGTTAATGTTCCATAACCATCTTTAGTTAATTTCTTACTAGTTAAAATAAGTAAACAAAATGTTGGTGTTAAAGTCCAAATGGGACATCTCCCATTCTCCCATAGATCACCACAAAGACAGTCAAACCCCTACTGTGTCAGGCACAGTAGTAGAAACTTTATGCACTATAAGTTAACTGTTGTCAGACATGCTGCTTGAATTTTATTTAAGTCCATGCATAGAAGGATGTGCAAAATGTTGGGATGAGGTAAACTCAGCACTGGGGTTCTAAAATGTAGTGTTTAATTTCACTGGGGTTCTAAAATGTAGTGTTTAATTTCACTGGGGTTCTAAAATGTTGTGTTTAATTTCACTGGAGTTCTAAAATGCAGTGTTTAATTTCACTGGGGTTCTAAAATGTAGTGTTTAATTTCACTGGGGTTCTAAAATGTAGTGTTTAATTTCACTGGGGTTCTAAAATGTAGTGTTTAATTTCACTGGGGTTCTAAAATGCTGTCTTTAATTTCACTGGGGTTCTAAAATGTAGTATTTAATTTAATTGTAATTTTTCTACAGCATTAGGTATTTTATTTTTCTGCTCATATTTCTAATAGTTATACTAGCTCATGCTAAACTTACAATAATTTCTAAGTAGTCTCTGTCTGTCTCTATAGTCAGTTATAATGCTTATCTAGTGTCAATTTCTGTTTCTGTATCGAAAGTTGCATTTTTCATCTAGTGTCAAATTTTGTTTTTGTATCAAAAGTTTTATTTTTATCTTTTGTCAGTTTTTTGCTTCTGTATAGATGATCACATTGTTATGATATTATTCAACTATTTGTTTTTCTGTACTGAATGTGGAGCTTTTCTCCCCGGGTCTCCGCTGTAAATGGACATGTGCCCAGTTGGACTATCCCAGTAAACAAATGTAAAATAAAAATAAATAAAACAAATTTCCCCAATTTTGATGATGTGAAATGACATCTGCTTTTTTTAATAAACTTTTTTAAAACAAAATATTTAACCATTCCTCATCTGGCTGAGTATAATACACAAACTTTGTACTATACTGTCTCAGATCATGTAAAATTTCTGGTATGTGGAAAGATGGATGCCTCAGAGATTTATTTATAGAACTCTTTCTAAAAATAAGTCAGTTTGATATGTGGCAGAAGGCATCTAACTTTGTGATTCACATTAAGCTACCCAAAAAAATTGTTGCACGTTGTGCAAAAAGACCTTTTAGCATGTGTTTCAGTATGTCAGTTTACACTCTACTCTGGGGTCTTCGCCAATGATAGCTTTTCTCTGAATAGCCATGAAATCTATTCTAGCTAATATTTGTTCCATCATCACCTCCAGTATTCCAAAACCAGACTCTTCTTTTCCATGCCTCTCCTATTTCGCTCTACTTAGGTTATTTGTCACTTCATGATTCCTCTTCTGTCACTGGTTTTCACTAAACCTATTTGGCGTACACCTCTTCTATATCCTTTCCCCATTTTCTGGTATGACCTTGTAAATGTTGTTCTTATCACAATTATGTAAAGTAGAGCAACAGATGTCACATGTTCAAACTAATGATAAGCTCTAAATTGAGATGTCCTTTTTGTATATTTCATTTGATTTTTCAAAACTATGGCTTAGGTGTATACAAGCAGATTTCTAGCATATCACGCTGATAATTGTGAATAAGGTTTCCTAGCATCTTTTGGTTCATAATCAAATGTTTTCATATTTTGCATTCTTTGTGTGTAATTATATGAAAGACTTCCTGATTTCTACAAGACTATCGTCAAATGTTCCTAACTGTTCAATTTTCTGTGTGTTAAATAATTAATGAGGGGCATATATAACTTCTTACTGGAACTTTTCTCCTTGAGCCTCTCCTGAAAAATGACCCCATCCTATCTGGACTATCTTGGTAAACAAATACAAATAAATAAATAAACTAACAAATGCATACATGCATACAGTATTCATGACAAATTATCTATGCAGTGTGAGTGTTGCATGTCTATGGGGAATTAGGCAGAAGATGCTTGGTCTTCTTTGTCACAACATTAGCATACTTTGCCCATTGTGGTATTTTCTATGAGCTCTCAAAAAGAAGCAAAGGTTCTTCTCTCACAGCTTCATATAATATATATATAATGCTACTGTGAGACTTACGCCTTAGTCTACCTTCTGTAGAAAAAGCCCATGTGCTGTGAGGCTGAATAGCACAACTACATTACTGTGTAGGGTATGTAAGTTCTGGCTGTCAGAACTATTGTGCACTGAAGCTTCTGGAAAACAAGCTAAACCCTGAAATCAAATGTATCATGAAGTAATGGATCCACTATTGTCTTCATTTTGTAAAACTGTGTAGGATAAAAAGATTAATTGAAAGAAGCATTATACAGAGACACAGGGAGATATAGAACTTGCACTATAGAAAATCCTGAATTCTGATGTACTCAACAATAATAGTAATAGTGTTCAAGTAACTCCCTTTCTTTTTCTTTTTTACGTTGTATGCAACATTTTTAAATATGGGCACTGGATTACCTGGGCACATACCATTCCATAAAAGTTTGAAATAATAAATCAAGCAAATCAAACATTCAAGCTTATTAGCCAGCAGCATATACCCATTGACAAAATACCATTATTTATGGGTGAATGATACATATATCGCTTGTATTTGTAATGTTTTTGTATCAAATAATCCTCGTCTTTGTACATGTGTATGTTATTGTCATTGTGTGTACAACTGAACAGAATGACAGCTGTTAACGGCTTGTCTGGCTTGGGCCATGGCTGAAATGGTCTGAAGACCCAATGAATAAAGTGAATAAATAAAGACCCAAATGGTAGAGGTATTGGGTACCCTATAATGTGTTCAGATTAATCAGGGAAACTCGATATCAGGGTGGAAATATTTCTGTCATGGAAAAGTGCTAACACCCCTTTTAAATCATTACAAAAACATTCTGACAATAGCACAATATAGAAATAAAAACTCACATGAGCACAAGCCACAGTAGTTGTTCTCCCTCACTGCATTTTACAAAAGCCCCTCACCAGACTTTGGAACTTTGAAATGGATAAAAGTCACACAACATAATCTCTGTTTTAAAGAAAACTTTTCCTCCCCACCACTATCCAAATTTCCACTTAAATATACAAATCATGTGTCCATTTATACAACTAAAACATTTCAAGCCATCAGACCATGAACACAGCTGTAGTTGCGTTGTTTTTTTTTCACTTTTCACACAAAGAATAGCTTGCTGTGAAGAGTTATTTATTATTTACTTTGTCAGCTTTTGGGGGATTCCAGATCACATTTCTGTTTCTGCAGAACAAGCTGACATGTCATGTTTTCTTTCTTTTTTTTCTTTGCAGTCTTCCAGAGAGAAAACAGTACAGATGTTCACTGTCATCGGCTGTCTAAACAGTTGCTCAGTATTTCCATCCTTCTTCTTAATCTTCCTGAAATTAAATTCCTCTTAGAAATCTTGTTTTATCCTCAGGTTTATCTATACCTCTCTTGCTCAGCTCTCACTTTTTCTTCACTGTCTGTTTAGTATCTAATGTCAGATTTTTATACTGTGTCCCAGTGAAGCTAAACCATTTGTACCTCTCAGCTTATGTACAGTATCATCTGTTGAGCAGGTACTTCTTTATTTTTCCATTGTCTTACCTTTTGTTTTCTGCTCTCCTCTATCCTTAGGCACATCAAACCTTTTTTCAACTCTAAATTCTGCTCATTGTCTGGTGGTTATCATATATGCATGTCTTTCATAAATCTTTCAATTCCCAAATAAGAAAAACATACAGAGAGGATCTGAAAATCAGGGACATATAATAAGCAGAAAATAGGCATATTAAAATCCATGCGGGATATTACATATACTTTCCGCTCACCAACTGAACTGTGTCATGCTCATTTAACAATTATGTAACAGCCCTTTGCATTTACATAACCTTCTTCCCATGGAGAAACACTTTCTGAGTACATTTTAATGTTTCCTTGTGAAGAAACTGATAGACATACAAAGTAATAGTAATACAGTTCAATTTGTTACCGTAAGCTACATATAATGCAACCCCAAAAGCCATATCAATGATTATTCAAGATCACTCTTGTAAATACCCATCCCTTTTACATGCTGTATGCTTCTCCATCACCCAAAAAGAATCAAAATTGGCCTTGTTGGACTATCCTTGCTGGATCTATTTTAATATAGGTTCTGGGAGACTACAGTCCAAACAGGTACTTTAAAAATATATTATTAAGGTCAATAAAAATATAAAGTATCAGGTGAATATAAAAGATCCCGCTATGCTCATCAAAAGAGTAAGGGAAATTCTCCAGTATTCTGACCAAATTTTCTTTAGTCAGTATGAACACCAATCATCTCAGGTCTCCCCCTAAAAGAGGCAATTAGCCTGCTGGGACTAACTCAGCCAACAAAGTGTAAATAAATAAATAAATAAAACACAGTAAATAATGACCACAATAACACATTTCAGTTTGTTGCAGTAAATCCCATTCACACATCACCATAGTTAAAAGTTAGTATACAGACACACAAAGGCCTTTTCATTATTAAACTGTTCATTTCTAATAGATTGCCAGTTCAGCTTTGTTTGGTACTCCATTTTGAGTTGGAGAAAAAAAGTTGTCTCTGGAGCTGCACACTGCTGCACCACTTGCCTTGCAGCACAAAAGAACTCAAGCTGAAATATTTTCCTCTTTTGTCTGTTCTATCCTCCCTAACTTCCTCTATCCTCTGATTTGAGCTGCACTGACATTTTATGTTTCATAAACAATTTGTCATAGTATCACAGATATCAAAAAGCCTGCTTGCCTATGCTGTCTATAATAGCTCTCAAGGCTCAATGTACTCCTCAAAAAGAAAATGAAGCTGCAATACCCACTGAGGCTCTGCATACTTAATACACTGCATCTTGGTAGTTGCAACAAGGAAATTAAACTAATGTGTTATAAAGACGTCAGGTCAGTGGCATGTGACATGCTCAACAGCAGCAATAGAATGCAAAGAATCACCCCTGACTGGCTGAACTGCCTGTGTGGTATGCAGATTCATGCACATCACCAATGTCAGACAGTTCAGAGGTGGTATACATTGTTTTTTGTTGTTTTTTTTTTTTTTTTGCTTAGTTTCAGAACTGGTTGGTGCTAAATTGGGAAGGCAAAGTGTAGCAGTTTTTTCCTCAAACATTATTTATTTTTCAAATACAGTTGAATACATTCCATAGTATTTGTATATAACATCTTAATAACTATGTACACTATTTACATCAGCCTGACACTATAACAGAGCTCAATATATACAATTACTTTATAAGTATATCAGTTATTGTAAATTGTTAATCAATGATAAGACTTTTTTCCATGGATTGTTAATAAATGGCTTAGGATGAATCCTTAATTCTTTAATTTTAATTTCCAACAATGCTGTGGTCTTCAGTAGGCTGTAGAAGTTTTCCAAAGTTGGTATTGTGTCTGTATTCCATCTTCTTGTTATACATCTCCTTGAGATTGCAAGTATTGTCCATACTAGATACATATTTGACTCATTCAAATGAGGACCTTCGTACACATTTAATAATACTAGAGCTTTAGATAAGTTAAACAATTCATTAAATAAAGCTTGTAAAACGTTTTTAATATCATTCCAAAATGGCTTAATTTTAACAGCCGAAAAAAATGTGATTCCAATCTGCATTGTGTATTTGCTCACACCTCCAACATATTCCCTTTGTGGAAGAATTAATTTTAGTCATTCTGTCAGGAGTTAAGAATGCTCTGTGCAAGCATTTCCAATTACAATCCAGTATTGTGTAAAGGATGTATGTTTTATTGATAATAAAATATTTGATTTAATTTCTTCAGTTAGCTGTAATGAGAGTCCTTTTGTTATATAATTCCAATATGAGGATTTGGGTGTTGTTTTATAATTTATTGATATCTTGCAAAATTTTGAAATACTATTTCCCATGTCATAATCACTATATATGATTTCATATAGGTATTTCATAAGTTTAGGTATTTCTTTAAATGAAGAATTACTAATTATTCTGCATAAATCTTGTGAATACATCAGAATGCTTTGCATCGTTAGCCAGTCTTGTGGAATTTTGCATGTTGTTTCTATTGCTTGCATATCCAGAACTTTTAGTTCTTTGATACATTGAAATCAATAAACAAATCCTTTCTGTTCCCAGGAATGAATTATTTCTCTGTATATTTTATGTGGATAGCTCTTTGTAACTATGAATGGTGTTGAAAGATCAAACCAGATTTTTAAATCTATATTTGCAGTAATAATTGTCTTAAATGAGTCAATATAATAATTAATCATATGAGTTTTAGTGGGCTTAATTATGTTATATTGCATACTAATATATAATATGTGCCATGGTAAATAGTTTTTATCTGTTATTTGAATTTTTTTTTTGTAAATCAAATTAATTTATTGATATTATAGTTAGTAATTCTTTCCAATTTGCAGAATAATTTGGACTTATCCAATCTGAGATTGTTTTAGATATTGATGCTTTTATATATGTTTCTATATCAGGAAAGTTTAATCCTCCCTGTTTCTATGGTCTGATATGATGTATTAAAGATATTCTGTTTCTTTTGGGAAATCATAAAAATTTTATTAGGCATGAGTTTATTTCTTTGAGTATATTCCTTTCTGGTAACAGTTACATTGCCAAAGCTATATATAGAATCTTGGGTAGTAAAACCATTTTTATTAACTGTAGTCTATTTTCAAATGTTAATATTATTTTGTTTCACTTTTCCACAGAGATTTTAATTGTATTGAAGATATTAGTGCAGTTTTTTGAGACTAATTAATTATTATCCTTGCATAACTCAATTCCTAGATATTTTAAGGTAGATTCTTGTTTCCCTATAATGTGATTCCCCTTTGTCTGCAATTCTTTCTTTTTATTTAAAAATAAAAAAATGTATATTGATTTATTGAAAAGGAGCCCCAAAGTCCTGTAAAATGTGTCAAAGTATCTAATTCTTCTAATGTCTCTTTTGTATTGGATAATGTAATTAATATGTCATTAGCAAAGAGCATTACTTTAGAATTCTATTGTTCATAAACATCTACTCCTTTGATTTTTGTATTGTTACATATTAAATCTGCCAATATTTCAATAGCCAAAGCAAATAGAATCAGTGACATGGGACATCCTTGTTTAGTATCCTTTGTTATATGTATAGAGTCAGAGGTGAAAGGACCTAGCTTAGCATACGCTAAATTATTTGTGTGTGTATATATATATATATATATATATATATATATATATATATATATATATATATATATTCTTTAGTAGATGAACAAAGGAAGGAGGAAATTCAAATAACACCAGAATTTTGAATAAATGGTCCCACTTTAGGGAATCAAAGGCTTTCTCTATATCTAAGCCAATTATGACTGTTTCTTTATTTTCTTTATTAACATAATCTATAAGAGAAATTATCCTTTTAATATTGTCATGTGTGTGCCTATGATATATAAATCCAGTTTGACCATTATTTATTGTTTTGGATAGTGGTATTTTCATTCTGCTAGTTAATATTGTCATAAATATCTTATACTCATTATTTAATAAAGAGGTTTGGGGATTTGTTTTCCTTTAGGATTGGTGTGATTAAGGAATATCTCCAAGAGGGTGGTATTAAAGCTTGTGACTGAATTTCTCATAGAGATTTATGTAACAGACATAGTATCGTTGAAGGAAAAAGTTTATATGTTTCCATAATTATACCATCTATACCTGGAGCTTTATTGTTTTACCCTCTTTTATTGTATCTTTAACTTCTTTGTAGTATATGGGTGCTTGCATATCTAGTTTTAATTTTTCTGGTATTTTTTATATTAGACCATTTTTCATCTAGATTTAATTAATTGATATGTATATTTTCTTTTTGGAAATGTTCCATATAGTGATTTCTATAGGCATCAAGAATGTCACCTATATCTGAGATATTTTTCCCTTTCTTTTCATGGAAGATACTTTTAATGTTATTAGCTTTTGATTGCATTTTGACTCTTGTGGATAAATTATGTAGATATTTGTGAGAAGTGGCCAAGGTATTAATTTTTAGTTTTTCTAAAGCTAAACTAATTTTATGTGTTAGAATTTTGTTGTATTTATTGTTTAGTACTTCTACTTTCTTTTTCTTACCCAAATGATTTCAATTTTTTTCAGCTTTTACTGACAAATGTTTGGATTGTAGATCTAATAATTCAGAAATCCATTCTCTGATTTTTTTATACCAAGTTAGGGTTTTACCATATATGTAAGCTTTTAATGAGTCCCATATCATTATTTTATTTATCTCTGTGGTGTAATTAATATTTAAGAAGAACTGTAATTCAGATAATAACCAGAGTTTGAACTCTTTAATTTTAGTTATATATGCTGGAATTCTGGAGTTAAAGATTAATGGGCTGTACCCATTTTTAAGTTTTAGTATTAATGAATTGTGGTCTGAAAAGGGGCAGGGAGTGATTGAGAAATTAATGATTTTAGAGTGTAAGTCATGGGCAGCAAATATTTTATCTATTCTGGTTTGGGTAACAAATCTGTGATCTTGATGACAAAACAACAAAGATTTATCGTCTTTAAATTTGAAAGTATCTACAAGATGTAATGATTCTAGCCACTTGTTTAAAGCTTTTGATACCGCAGATGTACGCAGTGGTCTTTTATTTGTAGTTTCAGAAATATCAAATATACACTTAAAATCTCCTCCTAATATTAAGTTGCCTTTATAATTATTGGAAATGAAATCCAAGTGTTTTTAACAGTTCCTGATCCAATGCCTTGGAACCAGTATAGATTGGCTAGGGTCTATATTCTGTTATTATATTTAACTATTACTAATAAGTTCATAGGTTCATAGGTAGGTACTAGGATATCGGCCCAAGGGCCTATGTAAGCCTAGCCAACAAGGTTCTCTGGCTTACGCCACCCAAGAAAGTTATTTTCCTGTGCCACTATCGAGCAGAGACACAGAAGTGATCCCTGGGGTATATTTCCTATTTCCCCATCCACTCATCAAGATTTTTCTTGAAGAGTGCTAATGAAGAACAGGGCAGCCTGTTCCAGAGTATGGGAAGTCCATGGGACAGGAATCTATCCCTCCAGCATGTCCTGTTTATTGTGGTGACAAGGTTTATGTCCCTAGAGCGTGTAGCTCGGAGGGATTGGGATTTTTTTAGGTGTAGCATGTCCAACAGCTCTGGGTTTGACTTAGCTTTATATGTTAGGCAGAGATCACTTCAGAGTAGGCGATATGCTACTGAGTAAAGCTGGAGTTTTTTGAGGCGGTCAGTGTAGGGCAAATGTTTGAGGCCAGTAATCCTCTTTGTGAGGTACTTCTGTGGCCTTTCCAGCTGCTGCAGATGTCTTGTGAGGTACATTCCAAAAGGGGCATTTTACTCTATAATAGATCTAATGAGTGTGGAGTAGAGGGGAACAATGACCTATTTTTTCCTGGATGAGAACACTTTTACGATGAGGTGTGCCACGTAGAAGGACTCCCTGACTACTGTGGCGATGTGACTATCAAAGGAGAGACTACTGTCCATCTGAGTCCCAATGTCTCTTATCACACATTTGGTGTTAAGTAGATTGCTGCCTATGTGGTAGTTCATGGGTACAGAGTTTTTACCAAAGGGGATGACACTGCACATTTTGGCATTGAACTTGAGGCCATGGCTCTGACACCAGGCATCTGTCTCAGTGAGGCCCTTCTGTAGGATGTCCACATCATTTGGGGACTTGACTATGGCTCCTAGTTTGCAGTCATCTGTGAACTTCATTAGCCAGAGGCCTTCTGTGTTAGCCTGCACTTCAAAGAAGTAGATACCAAACAGGAGATGTCCCAGGATGGAACCCTGTTGTACTGCACTTGTCACTGCTTTGAGGTCAGATTTGGAGTCTGCAACTTTTACAGTGTGGGTTCTGTCAGTGAGCCAGTTGGCAACCCATCTTGTGATGTAGGGATTTAGACCTAGTTTAGTGAGTTTAGCTATAATTCCAGAATGGGGGATGGTGTCAAAAGCCTTGGCGAGGTCAAGATAAGCTGTGTGAACCACCTTACCCTCATCTACGGCTTTGGTGACTGCCTTAAAGAAGTTGATCAGGTTCAGGAGGCATGATCTGCCTTTCAAAAACCTGAACTAGGTGGGATCCAGAGTTTGGAGGTTACCATTGTCTTTGTTTATGAGTTCCATGGCCTTGCAGAACAGGCTCGTCAGGCTAATAGGTCGATAGTTCCCGGGATCAGTGGTGGCTCCCTCTTTGTGGAGTGGAATAACTGTTGCTGTGCACCATTCAGTTGGCACAAATCCTGATGTGAGGCTATTATTGAACATGGTGCTTAAGTGGGGAGCCAGTTCGTTCTGAAGTTCATGTAAAATGCAGACTGGGATGTTGTCCGGTCCCACGGATGCTGTGTTTTTGGCTTTAGACAGTGCAGCTTTTACCTGCCTAGTTGTGATTACAGGGACACTGCATTCTTCCTGTATAGATATGGGCCCTTTAGGGGGTGGGGGGGGGGGGTAAAGTTAGCACTGAACCTATCTGCCAGGATGTTGGCAATATCAGTTGGTTCTGTAATTTTCATGCCTTTGTGCTGTAGCTCAGAGCAGATCTGGGTGTTGCCATCGAGATTCTTGACATAGCTATAGAATGCTTTGTGGTTGCCTTGGAATTAGTGGTGATTTTTTTTTCGTAGCTAGCTTTGGAGGATCTTATAAGCCATCTCAGCTTCTTACTGAGGCTGACCAGGGAGCTCCTCCACTCATGGGATTTTACTCTCTTTTGCAACAGTTTCTTCCTTCTGTTGTACAGTTTGTTTATGGCAGGGGACCACCAGATTGGCTTCCTTTTTTTGGAGGATAGCATCTTGGTTCTGTTTGAGATAGCACGATCCATGCACTTGTTTAAGTGCTTACAGAGTGCATTTTTGTAGGATTCAGCAGTTGTAACTGTATTGTCCATCTGCATGTGTGTCATGAAGTTCACCACTTCTGTCTTAAGAAGCATGAAGTTGGCTTTGGAGAAATGCTTTACTTGTGGTTTCCTTAATGGGGGGTGGGGGTGGGATGTGGATATCAAGGGTGATAAGCTTATGGTCGGATCATATCAACGAGGAGTTGACTTCAGGTGTGGAACACCAGTCACTCATGTTGGTAATGACTAGGTCTAGGATATTGCTGCCAATGGTGGGGGTGTGGATAAGTTGATCTAGGGCATTGGAGTTTATGAATTCCAGAAATCGTTGGGCTAAGGAGTTGGTACACGAGTAGTTTTCCCAGTTAATGGTGGGGTAGTTGAAGTCACCCATTATTAGGGTGTTTGGTTGAACCCTAATATTTTCCAGTACATCAAGAAAAGAGGAGTGGGAATCCTGGGGCATGGTGGGAGATCTGTAGCAAGCTACAATTTGGATTGCAGTTTTGCCCAGAGTTAGCTGCACTTGGATAACCTTGGATGCATTATACTGAGCAACTAGCCTGGAGGTGTGGATATCCTTAATGAATATGGACACACCTCTGCCTTTGGTGTTTTGGTACAGGTTACATGGCTGAAAAGTGTGGTATGAGTTACAGCCTGGTAGTGCAGGGGTGCTCTCTGGAGCCTTGAACCAGGTCTCAGTCACTGCACAGATATCGATGTTCTCCATTTTAAGGAGTGCCTCGAGTGAGTGCATTTTGAGATTTAGACTTCTAGCATTGAGTAGCATTGAGTAGACCATGTCATCCCAAGCAGACAGATACTGGATCCCCTTAGAATGACACCAGAAGCTTAGCCAATTGTTGAAGTCAATCATTTTGTCCTTGTACTGCAGTATCATTCTGGGTGATGGCAGAATGCTACTCAGGGCTAGGGTCATACCTGCCTGGGCTACAAGATTGGAGAGCTATTCCATGTCTCTTTTCATGTAGTCCAGGGAGGTACACCTCAGATCATTCACACCAACATAGACAATGACAGAGTCATATTTGTATTTGTTGTGGAGTGACCTGAGTGTGTGGGTTATGTGGCGGATCCTGACACCCGACAGGCAGCTGACAGTAACCTTCTCCTTGTTTAGCCTGGTGAGTGGGACATCAGTGTGCCTGACTATAGAGTCAACAATGACTAGTGTGTCGGGTACGTTGTTTTGCTTTATTGGCTGTGGTTGAGTGGCCTTCTTTATCCTCATACTTATAAAGGATTTCTGGGTTAATCACATTTATTTTCCATAAAATTATTATCCCTTTTGTCTTTGTCTTATAAGTGGATTGCTCCAATATCATATATTCCTTAGGATTCCATTTGTAATTGTCATTTGTTTTGAAATGAGTTTCTTGAAGGAAGACAATTTGTGCTTTGTTCAATTTTAAATATTTCAGTAGATTTGATCTCTTGCTAGGATTGTTTAAGCCACTGGTATTTAAAGATAATAAAGTTAAATCCATCTTGGGTTATTTAGGCTATGTGTTTTTTTGTTTTATTGTGACTATAAAACATTTTCCTCTGATAACTATAAAGTATATGTTTGAGCTTTTAAAGGAAATTATCAGTTTTATACTTTGAGTGTTTGCCAATAAAGCAATGTTTTGGTCAGGCATACTAAAAATGTTTTTGTGAAATAAATTTAAACTAATAAATGTTAACAAAACTAAGATCCACACTAGCCATGGAATGAAAATCATTCCTAATCTGATGGATAAACCTAATTATCATACAGAGAATATTTGTAATACGAATAAGCAATATTTATATTATTTTGAACAGATATAGTATTATTGTAGATTAGACAGAATTATAATACAATATAAATGTCTACTTATTTTAGAAGCAATTAATATTTACATGAAAGATGGCAAGCAATTCAATCATAGTAAAGTAGGATGTATCATATATAAAACTTCAGTAAAAGATTATAGCACACAGTTATCCCACATACTGGTAACCACATGTAATCTCTGTATCTTCTCAGAAACAGTTTGTCCAGTCCTTACATAGTCTGTCTACAGATTTAACAGGATTTTGTTTAACTGTATCATTTGTAATTGTTATGCTGTACCATGCTTACACAATTGGAATGATTACTTTCTATGTAATTTTTTTAACCTGTTGCGTCTGAATGTATGATATCACTGTACCTCTAGGGCCCTGACATTATTACCATATCATCTACAATACATTTTCTCTATCATACTGTATTTAACTAACTAGCTGGCTCTATTTTCAGCTAGATTATATCTACTCATAGTATGTTTGTATTTTTAATTTTTTATATCTGTTATTGTTTGCATTTTATATCTGTTATTGTTTGCATTTTTTTTATCCAGAGCTTTTCTCCCCAGGCTTTTAACCCAGTCAGACACTACCCAGTTAACAAATGTAATAAATAAATAAAATAAATAAATATTTAACATATTCACCCTTATTGATGAAGTCTTTCAAAACTTATTACTTAATATAAATAGATGGTAATAATATTTAGACCTAATGTTTATAATACAATGTATGATGGTAATAATATTTATACCTATTGTTTATAATACAATGTATTTTACTAGATATATCAGAAGTTATATTTCATTGTTTGCCAGCATTTAAGTAATCACTTTGTTTGCTGCTAACTTACTTAAAGCATAAAGTTTGTTTTATGTAAACATTGATAAAAGTTAGTGCATTTTAATTATCAGTGCATCCCTCTTCCCATTTCCTTCACATAAGGATTTTCATATCTGTTATTTCTTATTATAAAATGAGTGACATTATAGGTTAAAACAACAAATTCACTTATCATGATTAATGATTACAAGTTCACTTTCCATATTCATAAATTGTCATTTTATGGCATATACTGAACGTTTTTAGATTTAAATGGCAACATTCTATTTTGTATAATCAGCAAAGATTAATCTGAGTGATTATTGTCAAGTTAATACTATTTGTACAGAATGTGATTGTTACTTTCTGTGACATTCCTAGTTAAGGTTTCTATTGTTTCCATTGAACAACTTTGTCAGTTTGATGCCATGTATAAAACATCCATTACCTTGGGAACAGCTTAAGTATTATGTATGGTCAAGATGTATTACAAAACCACAATTCAAGTTAACACAATTATATGACTTGTTATTCACATTTACTTATATAAGAAAATCATCATGCTTCCCCCTTGATGTTCAATATAGTGTATGTCATTTATGACAAGTTAAAATAGTAGTGTTATTATACACAGGCCCATGTTATTAAACTGAGTGTCTATTGTCAATTTAATACTATTTGTTCAGAATATGATTGTTACATTCTGTGACATTTCAAGTTCAGGCTTCTATTGTTTCTCTTGAACAACTTTGTCAGTTTGATGTCATGTATAAAACTTTAGTTACCTTGGTAACTGCTTAAGTATTATATATGGCCAAGATGGGTTACAAAAACTACAATTCAAGTCAAAGCAATTACATGACTTGTTATGCATATTTGCTTATATAAGAAAATCATCATGCTTCCCCTTGATGTTCAATGTAGTGTATGTCATTTGTGACAAGTTAAGACAGTAGTGTTGTTATACACAAGCCCATGTTATTAAATCCTGTCTTTAATATCTAAATTCAGCAGACTGCTTCATCTTATATGACGATTATATATTTTATGTCTAGATTTACTAAAATCATATATTACATAACTATTGCGGGGTTTTTTTGGCTGCTGCTTAGCTATTTCAGAGACCACAAGTTGCAATGTTTATTCTTATTATTAGCTCCTTCCAAGCATGTTTATACACTCCATAGATTTTAAATTATGAGACCCTTCTAGTTTCTTCTTTGTTATAAGTCTATTCCATCGTTACATACACACATATCAGTACTTCAAGCACGGGCAACAATGCCCATCCAGTTTTTCCAGAATACCATTCACTAGTTCATGTGGTGTGTTTCCAGGCTGTTCTTAAAATATCCAAACCAATATTTGTCCTGTTCCATTTTACCAGCCTGTTCCATGCAGTGGCCACTCTGCCAGTGAACCACTCAACACACTTTCCATTCCCAGGTCTATATTATATTATTGAACGCTTAAAAAAATGAACGATGAATAATCAACTCCATGAAAGCGAAAGCTTACAATCTTGAAAGCACAGAACAGCGATTTCTTTCCAAGAGAAAAAAATCACTGTTCCAAAAAAAAAAATTTGAAAGAATACATAAAGTGGGGGGCTTTGCCCCCAAACCCCCCTACTTAAATATACCAACTCCAAGATCACACGACAGTGCTGAAAATGGCAAATTAATGGAAGCAGACAAGCAAATTCTTTCCCACGGAAAGAATTCACTTTAAAGCCGCTTCGCTATTTTGCCTTTTCATTGTTTTAAGTTCGACCAAGACACATTCGATAGAATGCATCTTCGGTCATCTAATAGGAACCCCCATTCCCACAGATATTTCCATGAAGGAAATCTGATGACTCTCTAGCACTTCTCAGCAACCCCAAACACTTCTAGAATCAGCTATCCCCATATGCCCAACACATCCGAGCAAGCTCACCTCCCAGACCACTGCAAAGGGTACTGCACAAGACCAAGTGCTCTTAGTATTTCACAATAGCTTAGACTTCCACTCTTATGCAAGTCCTTAATGTGTTTGGATCAAAATACACTTTAAATATAAAATTGCGCTTATTATTACTTTTTTTTTATTAAGAATCAACTTAATGAGCTGAACAAAATGTTGGGAGACCATCAACATGTGTACATGTGGTTTAAAACAGCCCTTTTATTATATATAGATATATTTTTTAAAACCAAAAACGTCATTGCCGAGAATCATCTCGGGAGCACCTCAGAGCCATTAAGCATTATCGTCACTCTGGCTCCATGACCATAGCAACCTAGGAGCATCTGCTTCTGTTAGTGTGTCTGTATACTGCATACCAGATGCTCGCGATGCACCTGAAGCAGAGCTTCACTTCACTGCAACTTCAAGCCTAAATTCCCTCCCTTTCAGCAAGGCTGCAGCCAGAAAAAGAACAGAGAGCAAAAAACAGCCTTCCCACCTCTCACTCAGCAGACGTACAAACCATTCTCTGCCAAAATATCCCAAATCACAGTTCTATCCACCCCCTTCCCCTGGATCCAGGCTAAAACACCAAATGTCTCTTCCTAATAGACAACCATCAGTAAATCTCAATCACAAGCTGCAACCCATAGCTTCCCGGAGACGAAAATGGCAACATATAACAGCTACCAGACACAGCTGCATCCACATACACCATGTCAGGCTTAATCAAACAGCACTTGAAGCTATGATACCTGCCATAATTGATATCAACAATGTTTAGACAGAATAATAATGACATTTGTACTAGCTGCAGCTGTGGCAGTTTTTTTGCTTGAAAGTGGATTGTTCCAAGCAAATTAAGACACTGGAGACCTATGGTCATTCTGATCACTCACAGTTTGCCAATGTCCTAAAATTTCATAGTCTCATAAACTAAATATTAGGATGAATACTACCTGTCCTCTACATTTTAAATATTGTGTTGGCTTTCCATAGCAATTTTCCCAACATTCTAAATGAGTTCATACCCTCTATTTTTGATTGCTGCTATATATATATATATATATATATATATATATATATATATATATATATGGTTCTAGGTTATAACACCGACAGCACACAACATCGACAACGACATCACCGACACCACATCATCGACAGTTCATAAACACGACACCACACACACTCAACACATCATCACAACAACCAATAAACAAAACAAATTCCCTGACCAAAAACCACACACACAACACAAGCACACCTAAATCCTAACAAACAAACACTAAACCTTACATACACAACTATCCACTACCCTAACCGAAACCCTAACCCTAAGGTCCGTCACTATCGCACACTAACCTAACCCGTGCCCTGACCCTAACTCACTTAACCCGCCCCTAACCCAAACAAATTCACTACTGCACCCTTACCTAATCCGCGCCCTAACCCTAACTCACTTAACCCGCCCCTAACCCAAAACATTCACTACTGCACCCTTACCTAACTCGCGCCCTAACCCTAACTCACTTAACCCGCCCCTAACCCAAAACATTCACTACTGCACCCTCACCTAACTAGCGCCCTAACCCTAACTCACTTAACCCACCCCTACCCCTACAGACCGCCAACATCGCACACTTACCTTACTCGCACCCTAACGTCCGTCACTACTGCATACTTACACATCCTTTCCCCATCTCGGTGTTCTCCGCGTCGGTGTTTTCATCCATCGATCTTCTCGCGTCGGTGATTTCGCTGTCGGTCTTCTCATCTGTCGACATTGTAACCTAGACCCATATATATATATATATATATATATATATATATATTTAGTTTTAATGAGGACAGTTTTGTCACTTTCCATTGCTATTTCTCCCTCTTAACTGCATAAATGAGGTTCTTACTAACCCATCTTAAATAGTAGCAGGGGCCTAACAAGCTCTATCGACATTTTTCATCAGAAACATTACATGCACACTGTTTTAATTGCTTCCTGCAAATCACAGTGGATAATGTGCATACAGATCAGCTGCAGAGTCACACTCATTCATTCTGTAGTGTGCAGGGTTCTTTATACTGCAGCCAATGTTGCTGTACATTCTTCTCTCATAGTTCCTTGTACATGTATATAATGTACTTTATATTAATTCTGCATTTCTTATGTCTTTTGCAGCACAAGTGAAGACTGATACTTGTCCATTCCTCTTTTACAAAACACTGGCATCTTTCCAGTGGGATTTGGTTCCATTATCCTGCTACTTTCCTAATGTCAAAGAGGTAAATAATGTCAAAGAGGTCATTTTTTTCCTCTAACTACCTCATTGTGTATTCCATTTACAACAGTGATTTTTAACATTTACTTTCTTTGTAAACAATAACTTTGTTTCACTCAGGCATGAGTATGGGTATTCGATAGCTAAAGAGAAATCAAACAGTTTGAATGCATTTCAAATATAGCACACTGTTCAAAATTACATTCATACTAACTTTTTGTGGGGGTAAATACCCCAACTCTTTCATGCAATGAGTTGTGTTCCTTATACTCCTCTGCTGAATTTTAATGAATTCCAAGATCATTGCACTTTGCAGGAAAAGCAGGTTCCCTTCTGCAAAAAACTGTGCTAATCGGTGTGCATTTTAAACCAGCTGTGCATTATCAAAGATATCAGTGCACAAATTTATGACTCTTCCACCTGTTTAACCCTAGCCCTGTCAAGATATGTGGCCCAATCTGCATTTGGTCAAATGTCCATAGAGTGTATTATGATTTTATATAACACGTCCCCTTTGATAAACTGAATCAAAACTGAACATGTCAAATGCATGCTATTATTCCTTCAAACTGTTGTTTCCCATAACTTAAAAACACATGTAGACTAACAAGACAAAAACTCAAAAAATAAAAAGTACACCCTTCAACACAAAATAGAAAAAAAAATGCAAAACTTTTGAACAGAATCCCCATTTACCTTATACCTGGTTACTTAGACGCGTATTAATTTTCCACTCACTTACATATACTAACTCTGTGGCTGCAATAACTCAAGAGAGAGTGCAAACTACAATTTCAAATGGATAACTCCATTGTACTCTTTCTCCAAGTAATAGAGATCCTGGAAACAGCAAAGACTGAACAGCACAACTGCGAGGAATTCAAATCATCGCAAATGCACCTTAACGGAAACACTCCTCAAGCAAAATTAATGCAAGCAAATCAAAAGCAACCAAAGCA
>NC_056726.1:1326194414-1326209414 GCF_019279795.1 Protopterus annectens
CCCACTCCTCTTTGGCATCTACTTCTCAGATGTCAAAGCCAATGTCAAATGCATCTGGACAACCAAGTCTGCAAATAAATGCAAACTGGGAGCAGTCATTGAATCCCCCCAACATAAGAACACCCTTCAGCAAGGTCTAACACAGACAAATGCTTGGTGCCAAAGCCATGGTCTAAAACTCATTACCAAGAAATGCATTGTAGTACCTTTTAGGAAGATGGTCACCCGGGTAACTATGTCATCAATACAATATCCCTAAAAGTTGATTCACTAGTCAGGGATTTTGGAACTAATTTAGATAGTAACCTACCTAAGCCCCTAAGCTTCTAAGCTAATCTACCTAAGCTTTCAATCAACATGTGCCCAAGGTAGCAAGAAAATCCTTCTGTGTTGCTCAGCTTATAAGCAAGGGTATGGCATCTAGGTCTAGAGAGGTCATTATACCACTGTACTCAGCATTCAACAGACCCATCATAGAGTATATTGCCCCTTTTGGTATATTCATGGCAAGACACATACAGCAACTGGAACATCCACAAAGGTTCCTAACAAAAAGAATACAGGGAGTAAATACAATGTTTTGTGCTGATCACCTCAAAGCCATCTCTCTTTACTCTGTATCATCATACAGACATCTGACAAGTGACTTTTGTCCAGCATTCAAGTCATCCCTGGACCCTGTTTTGATTAACCTTTTAAACATCTGCAAAAATAAAGAGCATTAGAATTACTAGATTAAAATACCTGAATTTTGCTTGTGACATAAAGAGGACATGTTGGAGTGGCAGATATGTTTCTCAGAGAATTCACATTCTCTGGAACAGGCTGTCCATCTATGTGAAGCAGAGCTCCTCCCTATCCCTGTTTAAGCACAACTTGGACAAATGGATGGGCAATGGGAAATTCACCCCAGTCTGGTGCCTATGTCTCTAATGCACAGAGGCAGTCAGTAAATCAGCCCCTACAGTATATAAAATAAAAATTCTGGGCCACATTTGGGTTGCACAGCTAGGCTTATAAGGGCCCTAGTGGTCATTAGCTTAGTATACACCTATGAACCTATAAAGCTATAAACCAGTTTTCACTCCCATACCATGTTAGCTTAGAACTGGATTCTCTTTCAGTTATTCAGCCACGGGCTAAATCAAGGTAGCAAAACAGAGTGCCAAATATGACTTAAAGTAGGTGACAAATCACTCTAAGACTTTTATGCATCTAGACATTTCACTACAACAAAAGCCTGTTCAAGTGTGCCCAGATTTTTATTTTTGCTGTTGTTACAGTCAGTATGAAAACAATTGCAGTTTGAATTACAAGCAGAAGTGAAGTTAGTAAACATAAGAGTAATGGCAGTTACTTAAATGAAGTAATTTCCTATTACCAGTTTTCCTTTTGTGTGTGCACTTTCACAAGTATTCTCACTATTTTACAAAACTTATAGTAAGTGTGAAAGAAACTATGCCATGAAATAAAAAAGAGACATATAGTTACTGAAAATTGCATCTGTTGCATTTCAAATAGTCCCTACAATGAAAACTTTTATTAAATGTGTATGTGAGTATTGACAATAAAGTTTTTGATCATGAGGTAACCATCTGAAAATAAGAAATTTTTATAAAATAAACATTGAAGAGAATAAGAAACGGTATTGCAAATTAAAAACAGAACTGAAATTAATAAACAGAAAAGCTACTGAAAAAATAAAGGCATCTACTAATTCTGCAACCCACTCCTCAAAACAAAAACTTTGTTTTATTGTTGGCATCTGCAGGTAGACATAATGATGTTTTGGCTTAAAAGAAAATCATCTGAACATATGAAATTGATATAAAAATGATAATCTTATGTGAGAAAGACCTTGCAAATTAACAGGAGTGGACAACCTGAGAGGGCAGGGAATATAAGTGAGCACTTTTTTATATCATCCCCTTCTTCGTTATAAGTGGATAGCTTTTTTAAAGCATCCCGTATGAATTATAATTGAGGACACTATAACAACTGCTGTAGTTTTTAAAATACTTCTTACTTCAACAAAGTAATAGTCTAGGAACATATACTTCTATTATATAAATAGTTAAAGGAAAATTCCACCACTCCAACTCAATCCATAAGTTTCTTTTCTCCTTACAATACAGTGTAGGTGCCAGAAACCTGTTTGTACTTTTTAAGACTTTTATAGGTTCATAGATTAGTACTAAGCTAACTGCCCTTGCGAGCCATTTTACACCTAGCCAATTATCCCTTGTGAGACTCAAACCCTGCACTTTGTGTTTGTAAGGCAAACACTTTAACCATTAGACCACCCTCCCAACCCTTTTCTTTCCATTATTTCTTTGCATTAGAATCAAAGGAAAGGAAAGCCCATCTACCCTTTTAAGCTTAACTTCTCACATACTTTGCAGAGAAATATGTCTGCCTGCTTGACATATCTTAGACATGGTTAAATCTGCAGTTTACCCTGTCAGGTACTGCTGTCAGTCTTAGATGGGCAATTAATCCTGCTAATGTCAAGAACACAGCAGCTGATATCAACAAAAGGCAGAAAGGTGTAGAGCAGCATCACAGTATTGAAATGCTAAGCTTTAAATGTTGGTTATTTATAATAGTTTGTACATTAAAATAACTTAAATGTAGTATCAAAGATTTCTGTGACACTTAAGAGAATAGTCAGAAAATATTTTTCTTGTAAAGTATTGACACATTTACCATTTTCAAGCACCCCCATAACACACACACTGAGGACAGAACTGCAGAAAGAGAGAGATGTGGCAGCCCTATCAACTAGGTGCACTGATACTGTTCATAAAAAGGTCTTTTACGCTTTTTTGTGACATCCTCCCAGAAGGAAGGGGATGCATATTTGGTACATGCAAATCCATGATAAGAGATTCCCACTGACTTTGAGTCAGTCCTTACAGTGGTAGAGTACATGAGCATTTTGTAGTCCACAAAGGAAATGTGACCATCGATGGCAACCATAATATACCGCTGAATTTACTTTAATATACATTTGCTATGTGCTCTTGCATTAAAACATTAAGAAAAAGAAATCAGAAGTATGTAACTGTGTTTAAATGCACACACACACACACTCTCACACACACACACACACACACACACACACACACACACACACACACACACACACACACACACATATATATATGCACGTGCACAGACAGATATATATATATATGTGTGTGTGTGTGTGTGTGTGTGTGTGTGTGTGTGTGTGTGTGTGTGTGTGTGTGTGTGTGTGTGTGTGTGTGTGTGTTTATGTGAATACACACATATATAGTTACAAAAAAACTCCATTTTGACTTGTTTTTCTTTAAAGTACATGAAGCACACACACAGGCATATAATCTAATTCTATGTTATACACACTCATATATTTTTGCACACATGTATTTTATATATATATATATATATATATATATATATATATATATATATATATATATATATATATCAGATTATCGAGTTTTCAGAAACTTGAAATTCATACAGATAAGGCCATATGATCAAGTCTCCAAAAACTTGAACATCAAAAAAAAAAAACACATTTATGCAGGGGGGGCAGGACCCCTGCAACCCCCCCATACTCCCTACAAATTATATATACCACTCAGAGATTGCACTACAGTGAAGAAAAGGGTAAATTTCTCAACCCTTGCTATATCGCAATCTCCATTCAAAAGCTTTGAGTTTTCAAAAACTCAATCATATGGTCTCAACCATATGAATTTCGAGTTTCTGAAAACTCAGTTAACTGACAGGGATCCATATATCCTTCAGTGGTATCAACTCTTACTTGCCCACAAACTAGTAAACCATCCACCAAATGTCCCGTCCCTCCAGAATCTACTCCAACCCTATCGCACCACCAGACCACTAAGATCCAACACCAAAAATCACTTGCAGATCACTAAAGCCAATAACTCGCTGGTGAAGCACTATTCTCTTGCACCATAGCCAAATTATGGAACTCCCTCCCACCCACAATTACCTCCATACCATCATGCACCCACTTCAAAACTTTACTAAAAGCGCACCTAAAAACATGCTGGCTATGCCCTTGCAACTCCCACTCTAATATCACCCACCCCATCCAACCACTACCTTTCTTTCCACTCCACTAACTACCTTGATTATAGCAAGCTCAGATGCTCATAAGCCTAGTACTTATTATACAGCAGGAACTTCTTATTGTAACATTTGTTAATGTCTGTTATGTACTTCACAGATAAAGATTCTAGTTGTCTACTGATGTACTATGTTCTTCATCTGTAAATATGTTGTAAGTAATTGCTATGTTAAATTGTTAATTGCTATGTAATCCAATGTAACTACTGTCTGTTTATTTTAACTGTGGAGCTTTTCTC
Organism: Protopterus annectens; assembly: GCF_019279795.1. Classification (NCBI taxonomy): domain Eukaryota; kingdom Metazoa; phylum Chordata; order Ceratodontiformes; family Protopteridae; genus Protopterus; species Protopterus annectens. Next base: position 1,326,198,800 of record NC_056726.1, read on the forward strand.
CCCGGGCCTCCGCTGAAAATGAACCTACGTCCAGTCGGACACTCCCGGTCAACAAATGTAAATAAATATATATATATATATATATATATATATATATATATATATATATATATATATATCCACAAACCGGTGCAAGAACCACAAACAGTACACGTACTGAAAGCTCTGTTATGATTTTAATTCATTTAGGTACCAACAACTTTGTTGTACATCCACAAGTGAAAACAAAAAAAAAAGCAGGCAATATTATTCCATCACCATTTTAATTCTCAAATTTCTTAATGTGGCAGTAGTATAAAAAGTAGAAAGGCAGTAACGAGCCAAGCAATGCAGACCAGTTTCACCCACTGGCATCATCAGTACTCTCCGGAACAAACTAAACATTTTATTTAAATAACATAAATTTAAAGCAACAGCACCCTCATTCAAAGATAATGACCTGAAAGTAAAGCAATAAAAAATATAATGAATAAAGCCCAATATGAATGATAAGCATAACACCAAACAATAAGCATAATAATAATATATGTGGCACAAAATTTATGATAAATATAACCTCAGACTTATGCAGAAAAATAGCACACATATTAAAAATAAATAAATGCATCTAAAATTCACCAATTTTCATTTAACCAGGTTTATACATGGCACCAAGATTAACTATCCATTTATGTTTTGAAGCATCAGACAAACCCCTACCCCTCACAGAATCCAGTCCCACAAAAACAAAATGTGTTATAGCATGTGTTAATTTATGCTTATACAGAGCACTTCTATGGCGCTTACAATGAATATCACTTGAATGAATGGCTATCCTACTTTTAAGCATCTTAGATGTCTGCTGCACATAAAATGCCCCTCATTGGCATACGGCCATGTAAATCACTAATTCGGTATTGCAAGTAATGAGTTATTTAATGCTGAAAACCTTAGGGGTATTAACAGAGGTGAAAGACTGTTTTTGAAATGACTTTGCAGTAAACACAATTACCACAGTATGTTAAACCAGTAATTGCATTTTTATCATTAAGATTTTCTTTATTAAAACCCATTCTCTTAAACCAGGAAAGCTGCTCCCCGATATTTTGATCTCTGCGATAACTAAACTTACAAGTCATCTATTTTCAAAATATGCCAGTGTTTATCAATAACATCCTTAATTTTGAACATATTTGTACCATACATGGTGATTTGTACCATAACATCACTCTCACCCTTAGTGACAAGTAAATCCTCCCTGTTAGTGCTGTGCTTGAAGCCAAATTCTTCACTGAATCCACACATGAGGGCTTATACCCCCCCCCCCCCAATAAATCTAGCAGCCATTCACATCTTAAACTTAAAAACTGAGCCTTAGGAATGTTAGTAGTGGATTGTAGGATATAACCATATCTGATCTTCTGTGGCTTTGGCATCAACTTACTATCCACCATCTCCTTTACAGATTGTAGGAAATTATCCTCAGTCAAACCAAACTGGCATGTTGCTCTTTCTCTCTCTTTCCATTTAAGTTTCTACCTACCTTGGTTAACTCACTAAACACAACATTTACTTGACATACATGGTAATTAACAGAATCATTCAGTGCAATGACATTGTCTAGGTAGGCTAAGATAAAGTATTCATTCCTTGTTTTATAATACGATGACTATATTCTTAAAATGTGACCATAATTGCAGGAATATTTGACAAAATTGATTTAAATTAAAAGGAGTTCTAAAGACTATGTATATTCTTGATATATGTTCTAGATGAATGTGCCAACAGAACCAATAAGTTCAAAGAAGGGGAATATCTTTGTTTGATCTAACTGCCCAAAATGTTGTCTTCCCCTGGTGCATAATAACTGTCAAATTCAGAGATTTGCAGAGTCTTTTCCTTTATCACAATCAATGAGCAGACCATTCACTTACATATTTGTTAAAATACCACTGGCTTTCATCTGTTGGAATATGCCTTTCACAGTTTTATGCTGATACTCTTCCTGCCTGCAAACCATATTTCTGTTCACTCAAACAACACGAGAACTTACTGAGGTACTCTCTTGGGAATCACATTTTCCTACTACATGTTGTTCATTCTTGGGAGGGCTATGTTTTTCAGTACCCTCTAAGTCCACTCTGAATAATAAATTATGTCATGCCACAGTTTCAATAACTTAAGGTCCAGTATCTTGGGCAGAGGATGGTTGGGATTATCTACATTTGTTACAAAGTTCATTGACCCAACCTGCTTTGAAAATGTATAGGGATTTTCCACACTACCTACAGTTTCCATTGGCCATTAAAACAGTAACACAACATTTCTGTAATCATCTACCATTAATTCATCTTTCATAGTTTTCTTTCTGGTCACTGCAGCTTCACCTGCTCCCTTCTATTGAGCCTCTAAGTATTCAGTATCCTTTACAATAATTCCTGTCAAGTCCACCTCTGGACATGCAAAACATCTCTTTCCCATATTTCCCTAATGATGTCAAGTTGACCAGTCATATTTCTGCCAAATATAACACAATTTAGAAGAAATCAAATCAGTGATGACCTGAAATGTTTCTCTGTATGCAAAAGCTAACAATGGTAAGAGATCATTCCAGCTATATAGTTCAGTGGTGACAGATTAACGTGTTATATTTTTCAGAGTCCATTTTTAACTATTTGTTAAATTGCTTGATTGGGAAATGTTAGGAAAAGGTTTAAATAGCTAGGATCCCCAATACTTCATATAATGTCCAGAATTTTCTGCAGTCAGATTCAACACTTACTAACAATAATACGCTATAGCATTCTCCCACATGACTGCATATTTTACATCAAATACCACACCTATGTGTTATTGATATTTATGGGACAGCCTCCAGATAGAAACAGTCACAGACATTAACAATGTACAGCATCTGTTATGTGCTGCAGCTACAGGTCCAATTACATCAGTACAGTGGTGTAGCTAGCTGGGGGCGAGAGGGGCGGTCTGCACAGGACAGCACTTTTTTAGGGCTGGTAAACTTCAAAAATACCAATTAATTAACAAAAAAAAAAAAAAAAAAAAAAAAACGTTCTTAACACCACACACCACCACAGACGTAAAACTTGTAAAGTCATTCCACAGTAGCGCGCGCAATTTAAAACAGCCGTTCCAGTAAGAGAGAAGGTAAGGTAGGTAAGTGTGTGTGTGTGCGTGTGCGTGTGCGTGTGTGTGTGTGTGTGTGTGTGTGTGTGTGTGTGTGAGTGTGTGTGTGTGTGTGTGTGTGTGTGTGTGTGTGTATGTGCACACATAAATAGGATGCTCCATTTCTGTCTAAACAGGTCCGGTGGAGTGAATTGTTAACTATGAAGCCAATGTAACTGTTTTACATCCTTCCATATAATGTGATCTGCAGAAGGGAGGATTTTGAAATGGTGTATGTCAGTGGTAAAGACATTTAAAGATTAATGAAGGAAAAATTGAGCATTTAGTAAAAATTTATGTGGAAAATAGCTGCTGTGAAAAGCTGATCCCTGAATTAACCAGCCTTGAATTCTACATGTCTGAAGACAGCATGATGTCCAAAATGCATTTTAATTTTAATTATTCTGTGGTTGAAACTATCATAAAAATAATAAAGTAAAGTTCTCCTTGCTATTAGATGTGGTTGGTGGAGGAATTTGAGAAGTTTGCATTTGAAGAACGGGATGAATTAAGTTTGAACCAATTATAAAACATCTTACCATGTGTAAAGTAAATTTGGCACATGACTGACACAGATTTCTTACTTGTATTCAAAACACTGAAAGTTTATTGATCATAAAATCATAGAATCTTAGAAAGTACAAAGCAGCTGGGCCATGTGTCTTTTTCTTTGCAGTACTTGCCTTTAGAGCTCTTCTTTTTAAGGAGCAATAGGCCCACCATACCGGGGTTGAATTTAGGAATACCTGTCCGTTTCTTAAAAGAAGGTAATATGTCACATCGCTTGATCTAGAGAGGAAGTTTGTGAGAAAGAGTAGTCATTCCATGACAAATCTGGGTCCAGTGTGTTTTGTTTCTCTGCTAAAGAAAGTTCAGATCTCGCATTCTGCTATCTGCTAGACTGTTTGATTTGTTTAAAAGTTACAGGGCTTGGACTGCTGGATCCATAATTGAGTAGAAGGTAAGGCAAAGATCATCCCTCAGGAGTCGGCTTCAAGCCTCCCTTGGTAGCTCATGTTCTTTCTTTCAAGAACCTTTAGGATCTCTCCATCTAGTTGATGTAATTAGTAAGGTGTATCTCAAAGAGACATTGTATTTGATGATGGACTTGATCAGTGTGGAATTAAGAAGGGTAAGGAATTCTTTAGATTTAGAGGAAATACTCTGTAATCAGCTGTTCCAGATAGACTTCATATCATCCATAAAATGCATGTTAATGCAAAACATGTTATTCTAGCAACCTTTTAAGAGCTATGTTTAAAATTTGGTCCTGATTTGCCCCCCCCCCCCCCAAAAAAAATATTTTAGGCTTTAACTAGCATTCTTGCACTGAGATGTAGAGAGGTATGAGGAACTGCACTTAAAAGTTATACACACATATACATCTCAACTGTCAAGATTTTTGTAGAATGTCCAGATTTGTGGCTCATATTATTTGACTATTCCTCATACAGTTGTCTTGAAATTCATTGAGGATTGAAGTCATTAAATAATGACAGACATTTGAATTTCAGACTCCATATAATTTAAAAATTCATGCCAATGCAAACACTATTATTTTAGCAACTTTCCAAGTTTATAAGAACAATATTTAAAATCTTGCCCTATTTTAAGTCTTTGTCCCCCTATTATTATTACCTTTGTTTAGGTTTCTCGTGTTAAGAATTAGAAAGGTATGGTTAGACAGTTCACATCATCTTGCTGCTTACAGCATCTACATTTGTAACTATTATTAAAGCATGCCACCAGGTAACCATTTGCTTTTCACCCTAAAATGAGACTGGGTCCCATGAGATGTGTGGGGCTAAGTTCTTCCACATAAGCCTCTAAATAGAGGGGGGTTAAGTTGAGGGGGTCATGGGGCATTACATCATCAAAACCCTACAAACATGATCTTGTGTAATTTACTTTCTCTTAATAGTGAAGTTTCCATGTTCCCGTGTCAAGTACAAGCATCTTATTAGTCCGGCAGAATATAAGATTACAGGGCTTGTATGGTGCTGGAGGTTGTCAAAAAGAAGTACTATTTTATCATGCGCCACTGGCTAGATGCATTTTCTTTGAATGTGGCTTTCAATGCTATTTCAATGTATGTAAATTTCAAGGGCAGAGACGTTTTAATGCTAAGTTTGGTTTCATTGTGAGACTGTATTGCTTTATTTAGGAGATGTCTATCAGTGTCCCTTCTATAAAATTCAAAATAAAAGTTTTAAATTAAATCCAGATATAGATAATCCTTGTAGAAGTAAAGCATAAAACAGTATGCATATTACAGTGTTTATTGTAAATGGAGAGAAATAGCCAAATAATGGGTCACTGGAATGGCTTTGGGGGAGGCTGTGTATGGGGGGGTCCCAGCTGACCACAATTTTGTAAAGGAGGAGGGGTGGCAAACTCGAAGACAGCCCCAGGCGCCACAAACTGTAGCTATGCCACTGCATCAATAAATAATTATATTTAACAAGCAAATATTAATAAAACATGGATCAGTGCTTTCACACACACACACACACACACACACACACACACACACACACACACACACACACACGCTCTTTCACATTACCAAATAAGAATAAATTAACAAAAAGCATGCAAGTTTCAAATTTCAATAAATCAATAAAATTAAAACAAAATGGCCTCATGCATTATCTGGCAAAAAAGATGTTTCATATCTCTAAGCAAAGATTTTGAAGAAAAAAATACACTCATTTTAATGTGGCTATTGACATGTATTAAACTATTATTTGATAATAATATTCTTTTTAATGTGATAATTTAAATTGCCCCTCTCACCACTTGATAGTATTGTTGTTTCAAACACTTTAAATAAAAATAAATGACTAATCTGAGTAGAAACATTTTGGAAAAAAAAAGAGCATGTGTTTCATCCTGCTATCTAAGTTGAGCAGTGAGTCCAGTAATATGATGTGTAATATTTAAGTAAATGTAGAGCTACTTCCAATAGTCAAAAGTATGTGTGCATTATGAATATATCAGTAAGCTGGCAGAGGAGACTGAATGTTAACAGAATGTAACTTACAGCTAGTTTCAGCGTTGCTGCCCCACCCCCACCCATGCTGTGGTACTCCTTCCCATCACTCCATTCTTCATTCCCTTCTTTGAGCTGCAGTTTACCACTCCCTCTTGCAGTGTATTTCAAAGCACTACCATGGTTTTTTTTATTTATTTATTAGCTTCTTAGGTCTTGGCTTGGATGATACTCGGTGCCTTTAATACTATTATTTCTCATCCTGTCACATTTTCTGTTTCCTTAACTACTGCTACCATTTCCTTTGTGAACAAAGAAAAAAATCTTTGATCTTCTAACCTGTCTCACCCACTCATCAATAATTCTGCCAAGCTTTCTTTCAGGTGTACCTTAGAAGCCTTAAGCTAATTGCTCATATGCCCAACTAACTAGCCAGTGTTTCTGATGTCACCAGTCCATCAGCCTGCAGTTCAAATCCTTCAAGAGTCACATCTATAGCTCTCAATCTTCCATCTCCAAAATGAGGAACACTAGCCCTTATAATGTGGAACAAATGGGCAAATTTTGGAACACATACTAACTGCTTCCTACCAACTTCAACTGGGAAAGTCATAGGATGGTTAAAATATGCTGGTTTTACTTATAAAAAGATCTTTTAATGAATTAGTATGATTCATTTCTATCTACCATGGATATAATTTAAAAAATTCCCAACACTGAATATGTGACAGACCTTATCAATGTGGAACTTTGAGGAACATGAACTTTTTAAGACCCCAAATGAGGTAAGTTCCTCATAATAAGGTACACTTGAGAGGTATGGGCCCGCATCTTTATTGCTGTCTTGTACCTCCCATTACCACAACAGCCTCATGTAGTAGTTTCTAGCAGCTCACTTCAGTTTGCCACAGCTTTCCCAACGTACCTATAGAGGAGAAATTCTACACTTTTTAGAGACACTATAGAAGCCAAACATTGTTTTGCTGAGGTCAGCAAACTTGAAAAAAAAAACGAAAAAAAAAAAACACAGCCACAGTCCTTCAGTGTTGGCCTGTACTTCCGAGAAATATATACCGAACAAGAGAGGTCCCAGGACTGAGCCTTGTGGGACGCCACTTGTAACTGGTTTGGAGTCTGACATGGCTCCAGCAATTCTAACCATGTGGGTTCTGTCCTTGAGCCAGTATGCAACCCATCTAGTGACATAGGGGTTTATATTTAAGCTGGTGAGCTTATCTATAATGCCCGAGTTGGGTATTGTATCGAAGGCTTTTGTGAGGTCCAGGTAGGCTGTGTGGACCACCTTCCCCTCGTCAATGGCCTTGGTGACTGTTTCAAAGAAATTGGCCAGGTTTAAGAGGCAGGATCTGCCTTTAACAAAGCCGAACTGGGTATATGATAAAACATATTTAAAAGTAATAAGAATCACTTAAAGTGATTTTAATACAATAATATAATGCATAGTATGACAAAGAAATGAAAAAACTTTATCTTCTGTTGTTTCAAGTGGAGTTTTCCTTTAAAGATCTTCATAATTCTAAGAAACAGGTGAGGAGGCACTTCATTAGACTGCAAAATTCATCCTGTAATAATTGTAAACAGTTCCTTAAAGACATAATATATAAGAATTATGGCCCTCCCTCTCTTTGGCCATATATGACATGTTCAAATGGCTCAACTACTCAGTCAGCATTCGGAGGCTCTGGCACCAAAGATACAATGACAAGCATTACTAGACAAGGTTAACATAATTATTGTTACACTAGCTCATGCCACAGTCATCAGCTTTAGGCATGTCAGTCATTGAATAAGAAAACTGTTGCAAGCTGACAAACGACTATACTGCATCAGCAAAATGCCAGACACAAAGGTTAGTTAGATGATAAGAGGTTACACGGCTGCAACAGGCATTAGTTACTATTGGTAAGATGAGGCAGAGCTCTGTTTATAACTGTAACCGTGTGTCATCATACTGCCAGTGTGTAATATTTGTTTAACTTAATATAACAACAGTCAGGAAATTATTCTAGCTAATTCAATTAATAAATAAAGGTATCTCATCCAGGTCAAAAAAAGTTATCTTTGTATTCTTTGCCCTGATTAGACCAGTTATAGGGTATAATGCTCCTTTTATTCAAACACATCACTTAGCTTGAAAAACCTTAGAGGTTCCTAAATAAAATGATCACTGGACTAAAGACCCACAGCTATCAAGACAGTTTTGAAGCTTTCTCCCTATCCTGTGTCTCTTTTAGACTCCTGCATGGTGATTTAGCTCTAGCATTGCATGTTGTCAAGGACTCAACCTCTCATAATCTCTGACAACTTCACAAAAGAAATGACTCCTCAAACATATAAAGCAATAACTTGAATCTCCATAGAAGATAAGACACACTGGATGAACAGATTTGTTACTCAGTGGTTCTCCATTTCTAGAATAATCTTCTTTTACATATAAAACAGTGCCATATCCTCACTTTCTTTAAGGCAAATCTTGATGATTGGATGGGTGCTCATGACTTCATCTTGGGCCTGACTTGTTTGTTCTCCAGCAAACAGGAAATATCCTGATGGGGTCGGTATTGCCAATGTGTTTATGGTCCATAGATTCATACCTCTCAACTGTCCAGATTTTTGGTCTCTTCCTCATAAGTGGTTTTCTGTCAAATCATTGAGGATTAAAGTCATTAAATTATACTAAATAATGGCATACATTTATGTTTCAGACTTCAGATCCTTCAGAATATACACAATAATTCAAAATATGTTATTCTAGAAACGTTCTAAGTTTATAGGAGCAAAATTTAAAATCTGTCCCTATTTTTGGGCCTTTGCCCCCCCCCCCCCCAATTATTTGTTTTTGTCTAGCTTTCTTGCACTGAGAGATTGAGAGGTATGCATGGATTGACTAAACTCTATGAATCCATGAATCTATAAATAAGTAGCTATCCAACTATCTAAGACAGCACTCTAGCCACTCTGAGTTGCAGCTTGCTTTCAGGCAGGATATGGTATCTAGACACCAGTCCATGCTATTACATAAGTGCTACTAACACGTCTCAGTGATGGGAGCTTGTTTTTGCCCCATTTCTCCATTTATAGGGGGTATTTGTTCTAGTGAACCATTCACCACATTTAACCCGGTTGTTTCAGTGTATCAGCCCCACATGTCACACACAGGTTCTCTGGTCATCTGGGAAATATGTAACAGTGAGATGACACAGTGGCACTTAGTCCCTAAAAAATTTACCACAATTGTACTGTAGTGGTCCGTCCAAGAGCCACTATTTTTCTCATGATTTCTGAAAGATACATTACAGTAATGCACTGAAGTTGTTTCAATATGTAGACATAGCTGCACTGTTTTATACTGGTGCAGACTTCAAAAGGGGTCTAATTTAACTTGAACAAGATTTTAACTCTTCAGGCCTGGTTTAACAGCAATGGGTTGCTGCTAAATTGGAAAAAAAATATTTGATCACAGGAAATGAAACACCTCAAAACAAGTATAATCGCCTGACTATAGGAGCCAATGGCACAAAAATTAAGTATTTTTTAAACAATAAATGCTTTATTGAATTATCAGTTATGACACAGGCAATCATACATTCATATAAATGAAAATAAACAATACTGACATATTTTCAGTTGCAAACATTATACAGCACATATAATCTTTTATACAGTCATTGTCCATCAAACATTATATAGCTCATTCAATTACTGCCTTCCCTTAAAACTCATTCCTCCTCCAAAACATTATTCTGCATATATTGTTAACACAATTCCCATTTTTATCTCTGTAATTCACTCCTACTCTTTTCTAAACATCCCACTTCCAATCCTTTTATCTCTGTTATTATATTTACTACTTCTAGTACAGTTGTTTTAGACTTTGCTTTCCATTTTCTAGTAAATACTTTTTTGGCAGCCACCAGAATTAAATTCAGAAGACCTTACTATGCCTAGGATATTGTGATTCTGTGTCACAGCTCAAAAAATTATTCCCCCAGATTTACTAATCTTCTGTGCAGGACTAGCTTAGTCCTGCAAGGAAGTGACAGTTTAGGAGCAGGACAGCAGTGTGCCATGCATATTAATGATGCCCACTGCCCGAGTTCCTAGGCTTACATGGAGCATGTAAGAGTGTAGGAGGCATGTCTGAGAGCAGAGCTCTCAGAATAAACAGGCCCCCGCAATGTAGAACAGCAGAAATGGGTATGCAATGAGCGAGACCTCTCACAGGTGACCGCATAACCCCACCAACAGTCCCCCTTGTGTATAACAGCAACAGAATGTCGAAATAAAATGAAGAAACCCTTTTTTTCTTTAAAAATCCAATTACAGCTAACTGTAGGTGTACGGGTGTGCCCATCGCTTAGCTACGGTTAAAGCAGCATAACATGTGTCTATACCACCCCTGTATTCATCTTATGTGCCTTGTCTGTTAATATACCC
>NC_056726.1:1326211914-1326291914 GCF_019279795.1 Protopterus annectens
TGGTATACATATATGTGCATATGTATCACTATCTGTATATGTGTAGACATATAATGCTCTGTATATGTATATATCTGGGTGTGTATATGCATATCTATGTACATATACACACCCATGTATATATGTTGATATGTACATGTGTAATTACCTCTATAGATATCTGGATAATCATATGTACATATATATTCACCATATGTCCTGAACATGGGGTGTAGCCCTACCTCAGCCCCTATGGTCCCAACTTCATAGTGCAAGGGGATGTCAGGTATGTATAGCAGGTATATTAGTAGACTATTGCTACTGTAATAGGGATTGTCTTCACAGACATGGTGTGTGTGGGAGGTCACATCTGCTTTTCATATGTGCGCCATTGACTACTGACAGACATCCAAATTGCATCATAGTACAGTACCGCTGCAAGCACGCAATGCTCCAGTGGACTACAGCAGAGATATTGGCCAATAGATGTGGACATTCTGACACACTCTGTACAGTCCAGAGGTATACACAAAACCCCTTAGTGCAGAACATGTGGACCAAGCCTGACAATATGGATGCTAGCAGCCATGTAGATGGGTATAACACATAATGACTGGTATACATTCGCCCCCATAGGTTATGCATTCTGTAGAATATGAATGGTCAAATCATGTGTTCAAGAAGATTGAGTATGTGAAAACCTGTATGTATCAATTTGAACTCTGTACGACGAGCTATTGAGTAAACTGTGAATAGTGGAAAAGTACTGAAAAACAAGAGCCTGTTTGATAGCAGGAATTGTGTCTTATATGGAAGTATATCTGATTTTCTTTCTCTGCCTAGAGGTGTGGTAATGTGAACTGCTTCAAGTCTACGGGTAAACCATTGATTGGTTAATTGTCTTTGTACTATTTCAATTGGTCTAGTTTATATTTTTGTACTGTCAGCAATATCACCACCATATAAGCTTATGCATTCCTTTGTTCGGGGAGTCTCCCTGGTACTTTCCAGTAGGCTCCCACACATGTGTAATAAATACCACTGAAAGAGAGGAAAAAGTGTCTTGTCTTCATTTAAGGTAAAATGCAAACATAACAATTGGTGCAGTTGACTCAGATCTGAATTGACAACGGCTGCGGTAGTTGGGGACTGAATGAAGTACTGCTAGAAAAAGGGCCCATGACAGAATTTTCTATTCTAGCAGTGTTTCTTTCATTTCCTGTACTTATCTGCTTCACAAATTTGGTATTGATAATTTTATAGAAATGTAATAATTCCTCTCATTCAGTTGTTTTGAGGTAAGTGGCATGTATTTTTTTCCCTTTCCCTCTGCTGTTGATTGTGTAGTATGAGAGTGGGTTAAAATGAAACAGTGGTGACATAAGAGTGAAAGGAGATACAAGAGTGGGGAAAACAACGTTTACAAAACGTTATATCTACCTCTGTAAAATAAAGAATAGCTTATCGTGTGAAAATGGGAGCGAGTGTGGGAACCATAAAAGAGCCAGAAAGAGGTACACAAGCTGGTTATATGTATTTTCGTGTGTCCCAGGACAGCTGTATGTTTATAAGTCAGTGGGTCACCCTCACTGAGGACGATGGTAAACTCGTCTTTCCAGAGAATGTTAGTTTTAATAAAAATATTTTGCTTAATCTCCAAGGGAAATTAAAAAGAAAAGGTAGAAGAATACCAGGGATGTGCTGGGCAGCATTTAATGATTGGATGACAGAGATGAAAGAAAGAGAAAAGGATTTGGTTATTAGTAGTTTAAATGATAATCAGCAGAAATTAAAAGAGCAACTGAAAGAAATACAACAAATTGCTAGTAATTTAGATATAGTAAATGGTAAATGTTTGAAGGACCCACCCTTTAAGGGGCTTTATCCTGTGAAGGAATTAGCTAAATTACAGATAACTGAATCGTCGGAAGACAATAATGCTTGGCTCCCCCCACCACCAACTGCACCACCGATTGCACCCCTGCAGTATCAGCCCCCCCCTTGCTCAACAAGGAGCAGAAGCACAGCAGCCAGATTCTACCACTAAAGACCCCACCCCTAAAGAAAGAGAAGGAGCAGTGGACAGTTACTCTAGTGACTCAGATCCAGACACAAGCGATAGAAAAAAGGGACCAAAAACTCGTAGTAAGACTCATAAAGAAGCAAAAGCTGTAATGTATTTTAAAGCTAAACCCTATTATAAAGGTAAAGGAAAACAATATTTCCACCGACAAAGGCATTTTGGTCAGTTTCTCACTATAATTGACAGTGGGAATGGGTATTTTGGACCAGATAAATTTAAACCAGATTTAGGGTCAGAGTCATCAGATGACAACAGATCGTTACATTTGAGGGAGGTACCTAACCCAGCTCATGCTAGAAGTTCACAGGAACCACCGACCATTGTAGTACCTAGGGCATGGTCGGCAGTTGATTTTCAAGCCATTACTAAATCATTACCAACTATTTGTACTAATCCAGCTAAGTTCCAGCGTGTGCTGGCAAGACATATCTGTTTACAAAATCCTAAGATAGAAGAAGTTAAGGCAGTTCTTCAGTATGCCATACCAGCTGATCTGATGAAACGGATTTGGGACCATGCCAATGTCCCTACTCCGATTCCAAAACATGACTCACATGGAGATAATGGGTTTGAAGCAGTTAGACAGCATATAGTAGATGCTATCACAGTAATAGTTCCACCCACACCCAACTGGTCCAAAATCAAGTCAGTTCTTCAAAAAGAAGACGAACGTGTAGACGAGTATTTAAATCATCTCACTGAAGCCTTTGAGGCTTATTCTGGGTACCCCAAACCCACTGGAGGGCCGGCACAAAGTGGATTGTCGGCTGCTTTCATAGATGGGTTCCTCCCACAAGTACGTGATAAGCTAAAGGAAGTGTGTTTAAACTGGCCTAGTCTTGGATTGCACGAATTAGTTACACAAGTGCAATACCTCTTCAACCACTTAGCACAGGAAAAAAGGACTTACAAGAGAAATTGGTTAAAGTGCAGATTCAGATGTGCACTGCCTTCAGGCAGCGTGAACGGGGAGGACATGGATGGGGAAGAGGGAGAGGTGGATGCTAAGGGGCTGGAAACCATAATAGACAAAAGTGGCAGGGAGATCGATCAGCCGCACCCCAATATCAAACGGAGTGTTTTAATTGTGGCCAAGTAAGCCACTGGAGAAATGAATGTTCATATCTGGCTGAGCAACCTGCTCCACCCACTGATACGTCACCTCAGTGGAATTCTAATTGGACTCCATCCAATCAGCAGTCATCACAATGAAGGTTCCCTGAACAAGGACAACAGCAGTTGTGCCCTTTCATACCTGTGGATCAAGATGGACCACATGTTATGTCACTTGTCAAAAATAAACCGTACCCCTTCTTGATTGATACTGGAGCATCCAAATCTATGTTAGCCAGCAAAGCAGCAATAAATGTCCCCCTCTCCAATAACATAACTAGAGGGGTAGGTTTCTCTGGCATTCCTATTGAATATACTGAAACCATCCCAGTCCCAGTAACTTTGGGACCTTTGCAAGACAATCATGCATTTTTAGTAGGACCCTCAGCACCTTTAAATTTATTGGGAAGAGATTTGTTCTGTAAGATGGGAGCAACTATCTTATGTACCACTGAAAGAGTATATTTACAAGTACCTTCAGACAAACAAGATAGTATTTTGGCTACTTTAGATGAAAACATCACTGTGCAAACAATGTGTATGCAGTCCGACCTCAATAAGAATAAGCATTTAACCTCATTACCCTCTCATCTATGGACCATTCATGATAATGATGTTGGGTTTCTAATTTCAGCCACTCCTGTTAAAATAACCTTAAAACCTGGAGCAAAGTTACCTTGGGTACCACAGTACCCTTTGACGGTAGAGGCCACATCTGGTATTGCCCCATCATTTCTGCCCTGGTACAACAAGGAATTATAGTACCTACAACAAATCCATGTAATACCCCAATTCTACCAGTAAAGAAACCTGGTAAACAAGCTTACAGATTTGTGCAAGACTTGCGAGAAGTCAGTAAAGCTGTCTTGCCTGTTTTCCAAATCATACCAAATCCAGCTACGATTTTAAGCTGTATCCCACCTACAGCACATTGTTTTATGGATATAGATATTTCATCAGCTTTCTTCTCTATCCCAGTACATGCAGATAGTCAGTATTTGTTTGCATTCACTTATAAAGGCCAACAGTACACTTGGACCTAACTACCCCAAGGGTATGTAGAATCTCCAGCCTTGTTTTCTAGAGAGATGTACAGACAACTGGAAGATTTACAACTACCACTACGTTCAGTATTGGTTCAGTATGTAGATGATATTCTTATCGCTTCACAAGATACCCAGTCTTGTATAGAGAACTCACTTATAGTTTTAAGATTTTTAGCCAAACTAGGTTTTAAGGTAAATAAATCTAAATTGCAGTTTGCTCAACAAAACGTACAATACCCGGGACACATAATTTCTATAGGTTCACGTCAAATACCTCCAAGCAGAATCACCTCCATTCAGACTGCTCCCCACCCTGTAATTCAGAGGCAACTCAGGGGATTCCTCGGCCTAGCAGGTTATTGTAGACTGTGGGTGCCCAATTTTTCAGAAATTTCGGCCCCTCTGTTACAGCTTCTAAAAAAGGTCACAGACCCTCTGCTTTGGTCCCCTCAACATGAAAACGCCTTTCAGGCCATTAAAATGGCATTGATTAACCCACCTGCCCTGGGGCTCTCAGATTATTCTAAACCCTTTGTTTTCTTCTGTTGAGAAAGAAATAAAACTGCCCTGGGCCTGCTAGTGCATGTGCGCACAGGAGGCTATCGACCTATAGCATATTACAGTACTCAGTTAGACCCTGTTGCTTCTGGCTACCCATCCTGTTTACAAGCAGTGACAGCTGCTGCTGTTTTGATAGATATGGCAGCACCATTGACATTAGGACATGACACAATATTAGCAGTACCTCATGCGGTACAAGCATTACTTTTAAAAACAAAAATTCAATATCTTTCTAATGCTTGCCTCACTAAATACGAGTTAAGTTTATTAAGTAATCCCACTTTCAAATTACACGTTGACCACCACTAAATCCTGCTTCATTAATTCCAACTAGTGACGAGGGTGAACAACATGACTGCGTGCTTGTAGTTAACACTGTTCTGTCTCCTAGATTAGATTTCCAAGATGTTCCTTTGCTTAATCCTGATTTAGTTCTTTTTGTAGATGGATCCTGTTTACAAAATAATTTTGGCAAACTTCAGGCTGCATGGTCAGTCTGCTTGCCATCTGAAGCTTTACAAACTGAACAATTACCACCTGGCACTTTCGCATGCATGTAAAATGGCCAAAGACAAATCTGTTACTATTTATACTGATTCACGTTATGCCCATGGTGTTGTTCATGATTTTGGTACCCTATGGAAGGAAAGGGAGTTTTTGACATCCTCTGGGGCACCAATTAAAAATTACCTGTATATTGATCACCTCTTGCAGGATTTATTATTACCTTCCAAAATTGCTGTTGTCAAGTGTGCAGCTCACCAGTCTAATGACTCCCTAGTAGCTAAGGGAAATAATTTAGCTGATTGGGCTGCCAAGCAGGCTGCTCTTTCAAATACTGTTCAGGGAAAATTTCTGCAGCCTATTTTACAAACAGTAACTTTTGACACTTCTGTATTGAAAGCTTTACAAACTGAAGCATCAGAATCAGAAAGAAAATCATGGCTGGCTCATAATTGCTTCCAATGCTCTGATTCAATTTGGCAGCATCCTGATGGCAGATTAATTTGCCCTACATCCATGTTAAATTCTCTTATAAAAGTGTATCATTTGCCAGCTCATGTAGGGGTATGAGCATTGATCAAACAAATCCAGAAGGATTGGTTTGCACTGGGTCTTTCTGCTTCTGTGCAACATTTTTTGAGCACGTGCTCCATTTGTTTACAGCATAACATTTTGAAGGGCACTCTGGCTCCCGCTCAACCTGTGCCAAAGCTAATGGGACCGTTTTGTGCCTTACAATGGGACTTTATTGAACTTCCACCTTGTGCTCGTTTTAAATATGTTTTGACTATTGTTGATATTTTTTTGGGGTGGTTAGAAAATTACCCATGTGCTAAAAATTATGCTATTTCAGTTGCAAAAAAATTGTGTTATAAATTGATACCTCGTTTTGGTATTCCTTGTCAAATATATTCTGACCGAGGGACACATTTTACTGCTAAGTTAGTTGATTCATTGTATACAATGTTAGGCATTACTTTGAAATTTCATTGTCCATACAGACCATAGGCATCAGGTATTACAGAAAGTATGAACCAGACCTTGAAAACCAGACTTGCTAAAGTCACTTCAGAAACAGGCCTAACTTGGGTACAGGTCTTACCACTAGCCTTACTTTCTATGCAGTCACAACTGCATCCTACTAAGGGTCTTTCTCCACATGAAATCCTCATGGGTCGCCCTTTGTGTATGCCCATGACACCACCACCACCTTTTTCTGAATATGATGCATTTGATAATGATATTCTTTTGTATTGCAAATCTCGTGTTTCTTTCTTACAGTTTCACCACCTACAAGTAGCAGTTGCTCAACATCTTCCTGATCCTTTTCTAGCCTCTGCTTTGCAACCAGGGGATTGGATCTAGAAAAACAGCACTCCAGCCATGCTGGAAGGGGCCTTTCCTGGTTTTTCTAACTACATCATCTGCTGTGCGACTGCAGGGATCTACAACTTGGATCCACATTTCACACATCAAAAAAGTGGTGCCATCTGAAGATCAACAGCCTTTACCTTTTTCAACTCCAGATTCTCCTCCCATTGCTACTCGTACTCGCAGTAGAACTGTTCCAGTACCTGACAATGCCTAATATTTACCCTTTTGGAAAAATCCAAACTTCTGACACTACAAAGACTCAGCCACCATTTCCACAAAAATATTGGGCAATCATTTTGGTGGTCATTCTTGTTGTACTATTATTTTTGCTGTGGCCATTTTTATTTCCTGCTCCATCAACCCATCACACCAAGCAAGCCATTTGGCACCCATCTTTCAACACCTATCAAGCCATCAAATATGTTTATGCTTCTACATTCAACATCTCTAACTGCTGGATCTGCACTTCCATTCCCTCCGTACATGGGAGATTGTCATTGGCTGCGGCTCCTCTAAGTATCATTGATACATGGACTAGTCTACTTGACAACACTGCTAACATTACATCCAGTAAATCTATTGCATCGCAACTTTCTCTCCATCACAGTGGCACTCTGTGTTTCCAACAGAATTACTCAAGTCAACATCACTGGACTCGAAAAATGGGACGAATCATCTGCAACATGACAATCGAATACTAGTGCAAATATACAGAAGAAAAACGCCTAGTCTCAGGCTGTCGAGTTTCATTTGATGCCATTCAGCCGATATTGAGAAATGCCTCATTATTTGGTTCTCGTAATATCGTATTTCTTGCCATATTCCATGGCATAACTACGGGCAGTGACCATTCTTCAAATGTTACCACCCTGGTGCAAGACTGTTATTTTATATGTGGAAGAAAGGCCTATAAATGGCTACCAGAAAACTGGTCTGGTAGCTGTTTCTTAGGTTATCTAGTATCATCCATCTGACATACATCTGCCTTACCTCAAGGAAAAATTCGGAACATGCGAGAGGTTAAAAAGCCTACCAATCTGTTAGGCCAAATTGATGCATCATGGATTTATCATCATGATTTAGCTCATGCTGGCACCAAAGGACTATCTCATATGGACTTGGGTGATGATGTCATATCATGGGCTGGTATAAAATCAATCTGGGAACTGAGAAAGCTGTCTAAATTGCTTGAAGTATTAAGCAATGCCACATTTTCTGCCTTAGAACTAGTGACTGATGAACTGACTGTCATAAGAGTTGTAGTCCTCCAAAACCGTATGGCTCTTGATTTCACCCTAGCGGCGAAAGGTGGAACTTGTGCTTTGATCCAGGAGGAGTGCTGTACATTTATTCCTGACAATCAGCACGAAATTGAAAGTCATCTCAAACTCATTCAGAGAGTCTCCGAACTCTCTAAGGCCAAGGAGACCTATAACTCAATGTGGGCATGGCTAACTAACCTGTTCTCAGGTTGGAGAGATGGACTTTTAAAGTTAATCCTATTAATCGCAGTATTAGCTCTTATTGCTTTTCTTTTTGTGTTTTTAATCAGAGCATTGATTTTGAAATTAATGTCTTTTAAGACTACTGAAAAGGTGCCAAAGTTTTATATGCCTACAGTTGTGGATGGTGAAATAAAAATATGTGAAAATATTGAAGGAACTAGCCACATGGTTATGCTACACTTAGGGCAAATGTATGATAGACTAAATGGTGATGCTTACACAGCATCAAATGGGGGATTGTAGAATATGAATGGTCAAAGCATGTGTTCAAGGAGACTGAGTATGTGAAAACCTGTATGTATCGATTTGAACTCTGTACTATGAGCTATTGAGTAAACTGTGAATAGTGGAAAAGTACTGAAAAACAAGAGCCTGTTTGATAGCAGGAAATGTGCCTTATATGGAAGTATATCTGATTTTCTTTCTCTGCCTAGAGATGTAGTAATATGAACTGCTTCAAGCCAATGGGTAAACCATTGATTGGTTAATTGTCTTTGTACTATTTTAATTGGTCTAGTTTATATTTTTGTACTGTCAGCAATATCACCAGCATATAAGCTTATGCATTCCTTTGTTCGGGGAGTCTCCATAGTACTTTCCAGTAAGCTCCCACACATGTGTAATAAATACCACTGAAAGGGAGGAAGAATTGTCTTGTCTTCATTTAAGGTAAAATGCAAACACAACAATTCACACATCCCTGTCTGTCCTGACACATAATAACTTCTGGTAGAGGTGCCATGGCCACATACTACCCACTAGATATTGACATAAATCTGTACAGCATCCCTCTGCTCTGTCTGACATACATGACTGTTAAGGGAGGTCCGGCAGCAGTACATCTGGCAAGTATTTGGACATGACATCTCACTGGGTAAGTACACTAAGCTGCTAGGCATGTAACAAAGCACTGTGCAGGCTACAGGCAGACTGGCTCAACACTGGTCTACATCTCCTATGGGGGAGTGCACATGTATCTGCATATATAGCAGACTTTACAGGCATGTCACAGCACAGGGTAAGATACACCTGTGTGAAAGTGCATAACCATAACCAGTGTGAACACAGCCACAGCCATATATGGTAAGCTAGCTTAATATTACAGTATATGGACTATCTGTCCAACACCATCCTCATATGTGTCACTCACACACTAACCCTACATATACTGGGCTGCTACACAGTGTGGCCTGATGCCTGTCTGTGGTATGGGACATGTGTGTGTATGGCCCTACAAACATCTAAGCCTATACGGTAACATACAGTGGAGCAGCATGTAACATCAGAGAGGATGGGACCTAGAACGATGACATCTACCACAGTCTGTACACAGACCAAGGTACATATTCACAATACACACACTGTTGACATTCACCATAAGTACGCAGACCTCAGTACTGTACAAACAACCACAGAATGTCCAGGTTATGTCATCAAATATAACCCCTACTGTACATAACATGTGTAGCAGTCTGATATCTCACTGGCTTGTTATCAGATATGATGACACTAATCATGGTGTACAGCACATATGCACCTCTTAATGCATGACATATGTAAAAAGGTTGACAGATTTGTGGCTGGAAGCACATACACAGGGCCAATATTGACATGTTGCCGTGATAACATCATGTATTTACTGTTGTAACAGGGTTTGTCGCAACATATGTCCTATGAGGGATATAAAGTCAGTAACTGTCACGGCTTTCAACATCTACAAACTGCAATCCTCACACTACCTTCTGCAGTTCACAGATACATGCTCTGTGGGTAACACATGAAACCAAAGGCACCACACACTGCCCAGTCTGCAGATGACCCTACAGATGGGGAATTCTCATAAGCATAAAACTGACAAGGTAGGTATTAATATATGTAGGACAGCCATATCCACACACACCCTGTGTGTTGGCCTGTTTTCACAGTGTATGATGTTGTCAAAGGTAAATCCCCAATCCATCTGAGATGCTGTTTGCCAAACAACAGATCAAGTTCCTGCTTACAGTGAATGAAAAGGCCCAACACCAACATGATGTTCCTAGATACTGGAGTGTGTTTCCATGCAATTGGCTATGGCAATGTTACCACAGCTGTTCCACATGCCATCAGCTATGGGAGAGCTGCAATTCATGCAGAGGCCATCAGCTGATCATGAGCATTACCTAAAATATACATGCTGCTGCCTAAGTAAAGCAGGTGTAGGTCACCACATCCACCAGTGAGGGAGTGAGAGAGGCAGACAGAGGCAAAGACAAGTCAGTGAGGGGTGGGAGAGTAAAACTTAAGCATGTTTGTGTCAGACACCTACCAGCACAGGGTATCAATCCCCTGATGACTATGTAGTGCTGTCACAGTTCTATGTAGTTATTGGATGCACCACATAGGTTACATGCTGTTGAGCCTTCAGAACATATATGTGATGATGAGTGACATCTGCAACAGGGATGTGGTAGCTATACGGTAGGTGAAGTACACGTGCCTGTCCGCATGAACAGGTGCCAGTGTCAACACAGCCACACTCTCACAGAGACGCACACACTTTGACACACTTGGCAGGGCCAGGATTACAACACAAAACTAGTGAGATTGCCACAACACACTACTGTGCAGGTATCATATGCACTACATGGGTCATTCGGAGTTTATATGGGCAAAGGGTATAGAGAGGTGTGACATCAGACAGCATATTTTAGTATGCCAATGGGGGTTGTAGTGAGTGTGGATGTGATCATACGCATCATACAACACACATACAAACACACAGGTTGACAATACTGACATGCATGGGTGCATTTCTGCATGGGTTTGTGGTGGTCAATTGTGCCAGACAGCTATACAAGGCTAGGTGATGGGTATACCTTGGCATCAGGCCACATGACAATGGTCTGCATTGTGGCTCAGGGCTGTAGTTTCTGCATTTGCCCACACAGGTGGGTATTGTATCCCCCATCCAGTCACCTGGGTGACTATTGTGTGTGGCCAATGTTGTGCATCGCTTGCCATGTATGTGTTCCTTAGTCCATGACATGGATGGTGTCTGGAATGTGCACACCTCTCACATGCATGTACAGTGACATGTGGAACTGTACCTGGGGTGTCTGGCCCATGTTATGTACACAGATTATCATCAGATATGCCAGTCTTGGCCACCTGTGGCGGGAAGTGGTAATGGACAGCAGGTTTACCCTGCACCTACATTGATAGCATGCTAACAGCATTCCCTGGTGTCAGTGGCATCTGGCCATACAGGGTATGTTTTCAGGCATAGTATGTCCTTTGTGGGTCACATGTGATGGCACCACAGGTGTTGCAGATGCCCCGTGGGGAACATGGGGAAAGTGCACTGTCTGCATGTACGTGCCTATTGGACAGATGGACAGGGTGCCATGCCCTCTGTAGCCCACTGCAATCACTCCATAGATACTATCAGTGGCCAATATGCAGTGTACTCCCCACATATTGGCTGTTGCCTAGGCATGTGTGTGTGTGTGTGTGTGTGTGTGTGTGTGTGTGTGTGTGTGTGTGTGTGTGTGTGTGTGTGTGTGTATGAGACATGGGTTGAGAGTGTGCTCTGGGTAATACTGGGGTTGCTAACTGTGATTTCCTGGCCTTGATGTCATATGTATGGTTATGGATTTGCACCCCAACTTCTTGGGTATTTCACACCTGTTATCCCTGTATGGTGGACATTGTGATATATACTAGGGCCTCCATATAAGAAATTTTCCAAACCAGCTCCACATTGGGCCCAGGTGTCACAGACTCACACCCACCTCCACACAGGATATGAGTTACAAACACACCTGTCATATCTAGGAATAGAACCCCTATCTAGCTACTCTATTACACTACAGCACTACACTGTTATAGTATGTGCCACGGAGATTAGTTGAGTACTTTTTCCCCAAAGGTGTATATCACATTGGATGACATCAGCAGGATTGCCAAAGTAGGACATTCGAATTGTAGTGAGTGTGGCTAGGCTAAAAAGCATTGCTCCCTACACAGACACTGACACACACACAAAGCATCCACAACCGACAAGTATGGGTATAGAACCCCTAAGAGGGGTCTATATCACACTACAGCTTTGAGTTGTTATAGGACCCACCACTGGGATTACTGGAAAACTCCTTCCCCAAAGGTGTATTTCACAATGAATGACATCAGCAGGATTGCCAAAGTAGGGCATTTGAAATGCGTTGAGTGTGACTAGCCTAAAATACATTGTTCCCTACACAGAAATTGAAACCCATACAAAACATCCAGAACTGCCATGAGTGGGAATAGAACCCTACCAAAGTTCTACATCACACTACAGCAGTATGAAGATATGGCATGTGCTTCTGAGATTACTGGACTACAACCTTCCCAGAGGTGTATTTCTAGGTGGATGACATCAGCAGCCTTGCCAAAGTTGAGCATTTGAATTGTAGAGAGTGTGACTACCCTAAAAAGCATTGCTCTCTACACAAACAGACACACACACTTGCCAAATCTGGGATTAGAACACCTACCTAACTAATGTATCACACTACAGCAGTACGCAGTTATAGGACACACTACAGAAATTACTGGGCTACAGTCTTCACAGAGTTGTATTTCTAGGTGGATGACATCAGCAGCCTTGCCAAAGTTGAGCATTTCAATTGTAGGGAGTGTGACTACCCAAAAAAAAAGTATTGCTCTCTACACCGACAGAGTCAGACAGACACACCCACATACACTTAACAACTCTGGGATTAGAATACTTATCTAGTTAATGTATCACACTACAGCACTACATAATTATAGGATGCACTATGGAGATTACTGGGCTACCAGCTTCACAGAGGTGTATTTCTAGGTGGATGACATCAGCAGCCTTGCCAAAGATGAGCATTTGAATTATAGGGAGTGTGACTACCCTAAAAAGCTTTGCTATTTACACAGACAGACACACATACATACACTCTCCAAGTCTGGGATTAGAACACCTACCTAACTAATATATATCACACTACAACAATACAGAGTTATAGGACACACTATGGAGATCACTGGGCTGCAACCTTCACAGAGGTGTATTTCTATGTGGATGACATCAGCAGCCTTGCCAAAGTTGAGCATTTGAATTGTAGGGTGTGTGACTACCCTAAAAAGTATGCTCTCTACACAGACAGAGACACACACACAAACACTTGCCAAGTCTGGGATTAGAACACCTACCTAACTAATTTATCATACTACACCAGTATGCAGTTATAGGGCATGCTACAGAGACTACTGGGCTTCCCAGAGGTGTATTTCTAGGTGGATGACATCAGCAGCCTTACCAAAGTAGTGCATTTCAATTGTAGGGAGTGTGACTACCCTAAAAAGCATTGCTGTCAACACAGACCAATACACACAAACACACTTGCCAAGTCTGGGATAAGAACCCCTACATAACTAGTTTAGCACACTACAGCAGTACGCAGTTATTGGAACCCATCACGGAGATTACTGGGCTACAACTCTCCCAAAAATGTATTTCACAGTGGATGACCTCACAGGCTTGTCATAGTAGGGCTATGGGAGGGCAGTGTGTGTGCATGGGCCATAAACCATTCATCTAGAGGTTGACACATCACATGCGAGCACACACAGGGTCATGTTTCACAGGTACATGTATACAGATGCTAGATGTACAAGTCCTTCCTTGTACAGTCATGTTGCACAGCTAGCACGTGCACCACATAGTCTGTACTGCTGACAGATACCGGTGGCTAGTATCTACATTGAGTGACATCTGAACCTCATGTGGTTGTGGCCCTTTGGCTGTGTGCTAGGTGGGACAGGCCTGGATGGCTCCTTGTCACAGTCACCCTCTTCCACACATCTATGTACGCCTACCTTTGGCTTATTATAGTGTGTTGTCCTTAGATATATGTCTGCATTCCTGTCCACTGTGTATGTAAAGCATGAGTGGTGCATACTGAGGAGTGTCTTCACTAACATCTGTGACTGCCAGTTATGTCTGGTCCACTGGTGTTTGCAGACAGGGCCTTTGTGTGTTTAAGTGTGTGAGCTTTCCCAGTATGACCTTCCAGTGTGTTGGCTGACATTGCCTTCATTTCTCTGTGTGTGAGCATGCCCAGTATGCCCGTCTGTATTGAATGTGTGGATCAAGTCCAGGTAGTCTGTAATGCAGTGCTGACCTATGTGTTGTACACCTACAGGTAGCATACTGTTTCTGTGGGGTATCCTTCTATCACATGGCATTGACTATTACTACTTTTCTACATGGGATGGGGGACACACGTGACTATTTCTACATTTCTACACAGGATGGGGGGGGCACCCCTGACTGTTACTATATTTCTACGTAGGATTGGGGGGCACACCTGACTATTTCTACATTTCTACACAGGCTTTGGGGGGGCACACTTGACTGTTACTACATTTCTAAGTAGTATGGGGGGGCACACCTAACTATTTCTACATGTCTACACAGGACTGGGGGGCACACCTGCCTGTTACTACATGTCTACGTAGGATGTGGGGGGGGCACACCTGACACTTGTACACATTTGCTATGACTGTACTGGTATGTCAGGTACTCCATTTCATTCTGTAGTCTTACCTATCATGCTGCCTAGAGGCATACCAGTGTACTACAGATCTTAGCTTTTAGTTACCGACATATTAGTTTCAGACTTCCTACCCTTCAGAATTGACATCCCACTGCCTGACTTGCTGTTGTCTGTCTGTGTAGGCCTGGGGCGGGGGGAGATTACCCATAGGCATCATTCAGAGGCCATAGCACAGCCTTTGTTTGTGTTTGTCTACACCTGTCCTGCTGGCTGTGACTGTTGCTGGGTATGTGAACCCCCCCTGACTGGCATATGTGAGTCATTTACCTTGTGGGTGTCCCAGTATTGAGGGTGGTGCTGCAGGGCTGCCTATGTCGGATGCACATAGTATACTCCCTACACATGGTTGAGCTAAGGTAGTGTAATGTTTGGCATCCCTTTTAGTGTATGTGAGAGTCAGAGAGCATTGCCATTCCCTGGGTCCCTCCTGTGTCAGTGTATGTGCTATGCGTTGCCTCTTTGCCAAGGCCAGGGCATACTGGGCATACCTCCTTCTGCCTACTGGGGCAGGCTCAGGTTGTTCCTCCTCTGAGTCACTCTGTTCCTGTGCAGGCCTTGGCAATGGTGGGGGGCTGTGTGCCCCTGCCCCGTGCTGTTCCTGCTGCAGCTGTTTCCGCAGGATCATATTGTGTAGCATGGCACATACGAGGACAATTTGGGTACATGTAGCTGGTGAGTACTGTAAGGCTCCACCGGATGTGTTCAGGCACCGGAACAATGACTTGAGCATCCCAAACACATGCTCTACTATAATTCTGGTCTGTGCATGTGCCTCATTATGGAGTTCTTGTTCGGGTGTGTGTGCATTTCTAATGGGTGTCATCAGCCACGGCTCCAGTGCGTATCCAGCACTCCTCACTAGGTGACCATCAGGGATGTCCCCATTAGCAAATCTCTGGTACAGCTGTGTCAGATGCCAGATGTGGGAATTGTGATAGCTTCCAGGGCAGCCAGCACAAACATTCATTATTATGCCCTGTGCATCGCACATGACCTGCCAGTTGATGGAGGGGAAGCCCTTGCAGTTGATGTAGACCCTAACCCACTTACCTGGTGGTCCTTTGATGTGTATGTGCATGCAGTCTATAGCACTCACTACCTCAGGGCATTCTGCTATTTGGTGGAACAGTTGTATATTGCTGACCAATGCCTCATGAATGTTGGGGAAATATATGTGCTCACCGACATGTACTGACATGGCATCCAGGAACTGGTGGAGTACCCTGGATGCTGATGTCTGTGAGATCCCCATGATATCCCCAGTTCAGAAGGTACCTGTAGCTAGTATTCTTAGGCCTACACATACCTTGGTATTCACTGGGATGGATTCCCCTCTGTTAGTTCTGTGTGTGAGGTGTGGCTGGCACAGCTCAACAATTTGCTGTAGGAGGTCCCTGTCCCCCCTATAGTGCTCCACTATCTCCAGCTCATGTAGCCACTGGTAGGTTACCCTGGGTCTGTACACTCTTCTCCATCTCCTCACTGTGGGTTGGTAGACAGCATTCACATCATCACCACCCTCAGCCTCCTCCACAAGTTGTTGTATGGTAGCTATTGCAGCCCCTATCATTTTGCTGTTGTGAGTGTTAAAAGTTCCCCGCTTGTTTATACCTGGGTGTAGAATGTGGGAAAAAACAGAGGGGAAGGTGTTTGCATAGTTTATAGTAGTGTTCTGGACTGGGCTGGTCTGCTGCCTGTGTAACTGGCTGATTCTGATACATTTCACCTGCCAGCTATGCTAGTTCTCCTTGGTTACCTTCCTACTGCTGTTTTCTCTTCCCATTGCCTTTCTGTTTAAGCCCGGGGGTGCACATCACAAACAGAGTGCACAAATGTGCACACTGCTGCTATTTCCTGGTTTAACTTTTTTTTTCTGCCATTAAAACCCGGTGTAAGGCACGCACACCTGCTTAGGCATTGTAAAGAGTGCTAGGCAGGTTTAGACACACCCCATAGCTTAGCTGTGCTAAGCTAGAAGCAAACCCGAGCCACAGGGCTCCAGTCCGCTTACAGTATGCCTGACATTCCCCCACATGATGTCACCTAACTCCAAGGCTTGCAACAAGCTATTCCTACTCTTACACTGTTGGGACCTGACTCACATGCTGGGGAAAACTGGGAGTCACTATCCTTCCCCTCAATTGCATAGGATTGCCTGCTAATGCATAGTTACATGTCTCACACTGAGCCTCCCCCCTTAGCAACCACTACTCACAGGCCATGTTGTCTTCTGCCTGCCATTATCTTGCAATGCAGAATACTGATTTTAGTTAGAATGCTTAATTTAGGTTTATTTTGTTATCCCCCCCGATCCTGTTTGCGCGCAGCTGCCCTACGCTTAAACAGCCGAGATCGGCTAAAAAAAAAAAAGAGTTGATTATTTTATTTTTTTTTCACTGTTTGCAATGCCAATTGCCTTATACTTGGCCATTGGCATGCTTACTACATGATATGCAGCCTTTTTTTGGAGCTATCACAGCTCTGTTTTGGATTTTGCAGATATGTACTCGGTTACTAACCGAGTACATTTCTGCAGATTGCACTAGTCCTGCACGGCCGGTTGCAAGCTTCCTGGATTGCTAAATCATCTCATTTACATAGATTTCACCTGCAAATGGGGTGATTTGCATACAGGGGCTTAGTCCATGCAGGATTAGGGCAGGAGCACTCGTGCACACCCCTGCAGGCTGTTCCTGGATCGCATGGCAGATGCATTGCCTGCTGGAGCTCCTGCACTGATCCTGCATGCCGTGCAAGCTATACAGAATCCAGGGGATTGTCTTTGTTTTGCCCAGAATAAAATACTTAGAAGTTACCTGGATTGAGGTATGTTTTTCATGGGAATATGTCCGTGCTGTCGCAGCTCGTCAAGTCAAACCCTATTCTGTCATAACTGAGAGACTGAACAATCTTACCAAACTATTTAAAAGCTGACCTTTTAGGAACTATGAGTAATAGGGAACATTTTAGTTTCGGCACCATGCAAGAAATGTTTCATTGGAACCCATTCAGAGAAGCAGTCTTGAGTAAACTAGCTTTTGTTGGATGATCCATGTCCACTTTTATATACATTTGTTATCCTGGTAAGCTCATTGGCTACAAGTGCCCCTTTACAGGGGTGACTCAGGCTCAGTGCTTGTTTAATTGATAACCTTATTGTTATACAGTAGGCAGAGGTAGATGGACTCAAACTCTGCACAGTTGACTAAAGGAAGCATTATTTCTGAAAGATACATTACAGTAAGGCACTGAAGTTGTTTCAATATGTAGACAGAGCTGCACTGTTTTACTGGTGCAAACGTCAAAGCAGGTCTAAATGGACTTGAACAAGATTTTAACTCTTGAGGCCTAGCTTAACAGTAATGGGTTGATACTAAATCAGAACAAACACCTTAGAGCCTTAAACCTCTGCAGTACTTGCCAGACAATGGGGCAGTGATGACTTTAGAAGTAATTCATTCTCAATCTGTATAATCCAATTAATGACCATAAGGCAGCTAGAGCCTATCCTGGCATCAAGGGGGGTACAAGGCAGTAAAAACTAATCATGAGCAAGCTGTTGCCCCATTGTAGGATACACATACTCACTCCCATATGGTGTTCAGAGCTTTGTGAAAATTGGCAGAATGCCAATTCACTTACAGTACATTTTTAAGATGCATGAGAAAGCTGAAGCTCTTGGTAAAACCTCACACATATAAAGGGGGATGTGCAGGCACACATATAAAGGGGGATGTGCAGGCTCCACAAAAAAAGTCCCACCCAAGCTGAGAACTGAAGTGGAGAACCAAGTGCCATGATGCAGTACTGCAAACTGTTGCACAACTAATCTCACTTCTAAATCATAACACCTGCTTGGACTAATACTCAGGTATGCAGATTATAGTAACTAGAATAACATAACTCAGGCTCATCCCTAAGTTCCTTGTTTACTCTATAATGCAGAATGACCTTTTGTATCACTTGATAGGTACCTACATCTATTTTGAAGAGAGACCTATCTCACTTACGACACCATTACAGATCCAGTTATCCTAGAACTTATGTGTCTCTGAAAGTCCAATACTACCACCAAAACTAGAACCAGGGACCTACATCTTTGCCAACAGATAAATAAGGCATGGTGGAGGGATAGGTTTATAACCCAACTCCTCCAAAACCTCTGTAATAAACTTTCCCTGCATATTAAGCATTGCAACTCACTAACTTCCTTTAAGTATAACCGGCTTGACTGGATGGGTATCCAAAAATTTACTCTGGGACTGACAGGTATGGCCCTCTTGTATAAAGGAAGTGAGGCCTAAAGGAGGGTACTGACAAGGTGTAAATGGTCATAAGACTCAGTGGCCTTGGAATATGTATAAAGCTACAAATCACTATATGGATACGTTTGTGGTGGTCTTTATAGAGTAGCAGCAATTACTACTGACTTCCCCTATTAGAACCTATTACTATGTAAACTGCACAACTGGGAGTACTTTGATAGAGGATAACATGAAATATGCCTGACTGTGTTTTGATCACAAGCTGTCACACAAAAATGAATACAGTGCAATAACTTACATGATAAACAAATATATTTCTGTAAGACCATTAAGATCACAGCCTAATTCAGACTATAGGTATACAGAACCCTCGTGAAAGGTAGAGATGCAGTCAATAATTACTACAGTATTATAAAACTGCCGTATGAAGTCAAAGTTCTCCCAAGCTTTTATGTTTGAGATCTAACTGCACAGTCCTCTGACTTATAATGTCAGTTACACTTAAAGTATGACTAAATTAAAATAGTTTACCTTTACATGCTCGAAGGTCAAATCTTTGAACCCGCTGCCGCAAACTATAAACCGCGAAATTCCAAAATCGCGAAAACCAAAGCATCGAATTACGAAATGTTGCCCCCTTTTTGACCCATGGTAGCACTTGTTTCAGTGGTGGTGCATTTGGAAATGTCAAAATTCGATTATTTTACGACATTTTGGGAATTCGGCGTTACGGAATCTGCATATATGGTTCGCGGATGTGCATGCACGACCATTTGCCTTTCAAACATGTAAAGGTAAACCAATTAAAATACCTCCTTACTGTGACTGTGCATCCTAACAGTTTTTCATTTTATCTGTAGACTAACAGCAGGAAGCAGGATCGTTTGAGCCTGGACGATTTGACCCCAAAGCAATTGGATATGCTTTCATAATTAAATTCACATTTATTGTTTATGAGAATATTTATTGGACGGTTTGACCCTGGATGATTTGATCCTGGAC
Organism: Protopterus annectens; assembly: GCF_019279795.1. Lineage (NCBI taxonomy): Eukaryota > Metazoa > Chordata > Ceratodontiformes > Protopteridae > Protopterus > Protopterus annectens. The sequence goes on from NC_056726.1 coordinate 1,326,231,961, forward strand.
TATTTGATCCCAATTAAATTTAATAAAACCATTTTGCTACTTAATATTTTACTCAGCAATTGTACATAGCAATTTAATATATTATTTAACATTTTAGTATGTAAATGTTAATTTATTTAACATATTATTTAATAAGTAAATACTAATTTAAGTTATTAATATTTTTAATGTGTACAATAAAATCAATTTGGAATTATAATTAGGAAGTTAACATATTATTTATTATGTTTAGTTAGCCCATTAAAAAACTGTGAGCAGCTCTCTGATGTAGGTATTCTAAATTTGTGCGACTGGCACAACATTACTGTATGTATGTGTAAATGTTTTGTAACTTTTTTTTTAAGTTCAAATTGTCTTGGCTCAAACATTAATTTTATTATTGCTATTTTAATGGGGATCAGCAGGTGGTACTAGTTACACTTTTTAGTGTGCTGTAATGAAATTCTACTTTACATTTGATATGTGTTACTAATAACAACACATCGTGGTTTGCATCTCATAATAGTAGCATAAGAAGGAGCTCAAGACTTAATGCTGGCAATACATTCTCTGTGTAAAATCAGTTCAAGCAGTATTTTAGCAAGACTTCATGCTGACGGTACATTCTTTGTTTATCGCTCATATTCTTTGATTTAATCTCATACTGTCATGTACTGGTATTGAATCTAGTGGATTTTAATGTTTATGTACTGTAGATGAAGCTTTTAATGGTTGTTTTATTCTGCAGAAGTTGTTCTAATTTCTGTACTGCACTATCTATTTATTTATTTAACATTTTCTACCAGGAAAGTCATACTTGGAACAAAGCCAATTTTCAGCGGAGGCCTGGGTAGAAATACTCCAGATGCATGTCTTTGTGACATGGGAGGAAACTGGAGCACCAGGAGGAAACCCACAAAAATGCAGGGAGGCCATGCAGACTCTGAACAGAAGGCACCCTAGCCAAGAATCAAACCAGAGAACCTGTTGCTGTGAGTGAAAATGCTACCGCTGCATCACTGCACTGTGACTACTAATCTTAGATATGTATACTTAAAGTTTTACAGATACAGTTTCAGAATCTGTTAATGCTGGGATCAAATCGTCTGGAGTCAAAATGTCCTGTACCCCAACAGCAATATCTACTTACCGTCCCACTCCACCTTCCCTCCTTAATTTCCTCTGTGAATGATGTGTAAAGATAGATGCCTTATTTTACAAACATATGCACAGCCATACATAAAATAATACAGCTGTGTTGTTTTACTGGTATCCTCCATCATCAGTAGAATATTATACCATCTTCACCTGCATCAGAGATTTTCCTTTTGAAATCTTCCTACCCTGGCTCTCCTCAGGTCAAATCTGGCATGGTAAGTGTCTAGAGGTGGTAAACAAAATGGCAGTTTACCATAGAGGGCTAAGGCTATAATGTCCTCACTGGGTTTCATCCTGTAGTCCTGGTGTGATTTCTTCAGTATTAAAATGCTCTTTATATGACCCTGAACAAGTCACTTAAACAGACTACCAATCCCAGGTCTCACTGCAAAGAGACACTTGTGCCTGGCTGGTCTGGCACATATAATGAACTAGATAAAGCAATTTAATGGGTGGTGATTTCTAGTCAGATAGTTTCACTAGGTATCAAGACTGAGAAACAACACAGAGACACAGGCAGAATAGCTCCACAATTCATGCAGTTAAATCAGCAAACAGTAAAAGTATGCAATAACTCTCAAGAATATATAACTTAACAGGTTGCATACACTACACAGGATTTACAGCATGTTAAGCTCAGGCCCTTTCAAAAAACGAATGATATTTCATCCATGGGTTCTGATAACATACCAAGATGCCTGATTATCAGTGCCAAATATGTCCTTTCTGAATCCCTACTTAAACCCTTTAATCTAAGCCTCTCCACTTGTTACACTTCTGAAGCCTGGAAAACAACTACTATAATGCCATTAAACAAGACTGACCCAATCACAGATCCTGGAAACTACAGACCAATTAGTCTCACTAACCTCATATGTAAAGCTATGGACTGCATTATCTTAAACTTCATCAATCTGGACATTGAAAATCTCTTAACCATGGACCATCATCAACTTGGCTTTAAAGGAAGGTCTTGCCTCTTTAACCTCATTAATTTCTTTGAAAAAATAACTGAAGCAGTGGATAGCAACTGTGCAGTGAATATAGTGTATCTAGACCTGACTATGGCCTTTGACACTAGTCCCCATGCAAGCACTACTGATAAACTTGCAAATCTGAATATAAATCCTTATACTGTGTGACGGTTAGCTAACTGGTTGCCTGACAGAACCCATGTGATTAGAATCGCAGGTACCACTTCTGAAAGCAAACAGTTACCAGTGGTGTACAACAGGGCTCAGTTTTGGGCCACATCCTATTTGGCGTATATTTCTCAGGTCTATATCAATTTGTCGAAGGTTTGTTTCCGCAAGCCTTTCTTCACTGACCTGAAACCACTGACAATTCAGTTCCGTGAAAGTTCACATTCAGAAAAGATTTAAGTTGAGAAACAAAGCAGTTGGTCAACCAAGCAAGATGAGTCGCAAGTACGGCAGGTGCTCGGACCCAAAGACCAGGAAATTCAAAACACAAAACGTCCAGCACCAAATGGGTGTTAATCATAAAATTTATTGTGACAACTCCAGCAAATGGTGTATTAAAACACCATATAAGACAAACAAACCGGTTTCTGCAAGAATATGCCTTCCTCAGTGCAATAACAAAAACTAAAGCCACATGATGAGCTTAAATAATCCAACTGTCAAAAAACAAACTTGTCATTGGATAATTAAAATTGCTCATTTAAGCCAGGTTTAAACAAACCCCCCCAACCTGATAATGCAACTGGATTATATTTTATTTAAAATAGAATGCCAACCTGTCTTGTTCAGTCTATTACCTATAACACGATCAACTATAATAAATTTGAATTGAGCAGTGGTATGAGTCATATTATGTTTATATAAAGAATTAGACACCCTTTTATTCCTGATATCACTAAGATGTTCGGATAGCCGAATCCTAAGTGGCCTGGAGGTCTGCCCCACATAAAAAGCGGAACAAGAGCAAGTGGCTAAATATATGACCCAATCAGTGCTACAGTTACCAAAACACCAAATGTCATACACCTTAGGTGTATTTTTGCTGGTAAATTGTTTGTTCTTCAGTACATGGCTACATGTAGAACAATGACCACAGGGTATGCACCCAACCAATTTTCCCCCCAACAATGAGACTTGATGTGTATTGGATGCAATCCTGTGTTTATAATGATTAAAATAAGTGCCCAAAGTAGGACCCCATTGGTAAGAATATAAGCATTTGGGAGATAAAAGCTCCGATAATTTATGATGTGACAAAAGTATGTCCCAATGTTGGTCAATAATCCTTCTAAGGGTATTAATGTTACACCCAAAGGTTGTTACAAGACGTACAGGCCCTTGATGATCATTCATTTGTTGATGTTTGTATTTTAAGAAAGCTAACCTAGGTTGTTGAGATGCAAATTGACTAGCCATACTGATGTTATTGATATCATATCCCCTGTTGAGAAACCTCTCTATCAAGTCTTGTTGGTATTGATCATATAAGTTATCAGAAGAACAGATGTGTCTAATCCTGAGAAATTGGGACTTGAAAATATTGCGGATGATATGTCATGGGTGATGGCTGTGGCATGGAGTAGTGTGTTATACTGGGGATGTTTCCAGAAGACCTCAGTTCTCAAAGTATGATCTACTTCCCTAGTAATGGTTACTTCCAGAAACGTAATTAGATCAACATGAAAATTCAACGTGAACTGGATCCACACTTGTTCTCACTGAGGTACTGCACAAATTCATGTATGTAAACATCATCACCAGTCCACACCATCCAGCAATCATCCAAATAACACCTCCAAATATCAATTTAATCAAGGTACAAATTATGACTAGCATCATATATAAGATGTTCCTCAACAAAACCCATAAAGTGGCCAGCATAAATCATAGCAAAGTAAGCACCCATGGCAGTCGTCACCTGCCAATTACATTTACTGTGGAAATAAAACACGTTTTTAGTTAAAACATGTTCAGTCAAGCAAACAAGTAATGTGTTGAATCCCGGTGAGTACAAATTTGCCTTATCTAACCAGTATTGATTAGCCTCCAAGCAGCCCAATGGGGAATATTAGTGTAAAGGACAGTCACATCCATTGTACACATTAGCCAATTAGGATCCAACTGCATATCCATAATAATCTGTAGAAACTGGGTTGTATCTTGAATTCTGGCCCTAACAAACTGTAATAATGGTTGAAGATATTTAGTGAGTAAGGCAGTTAATGGTTTTATGAGTGACCCCCTGCCCGACACAATAGGTCTGCCTGGTGGTTTAGTTTACTTCTTGTGAATTTTGGGCAATAAATATAAATACTGTGATGGGGATCAGAAACAGTCAAATAATGTAATATCTTCTTGTTAATAATGCCCTCCTCAAGGGCCAGGCTCAAGAATTCATCAATTTCTTGTTTGAGTTTTAGTGTTGGATCAATCGGCATGTATATATAGAATTGGCCATCAGACAATTTTCTTTCGGCCTCAGCTAAAAACATCAGCCAATCCATAACCACGGCTGCCCCACCCTTGTCTGCTGGCAGGATGACCAAATCATGGTTATTCTTAAGCTTAGTAATCACCTGTTGTTCCCCATGAGTAAGATTATGCTGAAAATTGCGAAAGGCAAATTTATTGAAATGTAAATCCTGTGGGATGCATGAAGGAAGATTTGTGAAAATGAAAATCAATAGATTTTGAGTCTGGGCATCCTGATCAAAAAATAATTTTAAATTCAATAACCCACAGAATGCTACAACATCATTAACAAATGTATCCTCATTAACAAAAAAAAAAAACAGGGACAAACTTAAGACCCTTATTTAGTACCTTTATTTCAGTTTCAGACAATGGACAAGAAGAAATGTTATGCACATTGGTTATATCCCCTGATGTGGTATTAACAAATCTAAAATATGCTGAATGTTGTTTACATAATCAATGTTTCCTGCCCCCTCTGTGCCTTATCCTCCTAAAGGGTCAATATTAGGACATTTCTTAGCTATGGGTAAGTCTGTGGGAGTGAATTCAATGTCAGTAGCAGAGGATAAATCATCCCCCAAAGTACCACTGTGGACACTAGAACCTTTTTTAAGTATAGATCGAGGTCTGTTCCTCTTGAAAATGGGTTTGGTAATATCATGCTGGGCAATTTAACATTTTTTGTAGCCCAAAGGGTTTACCCCTCTCATACTCCATAGAGTCCCTGTTGAACTTGTGAATCTTTTTATCTTTTAACTGTTTCTGTAAAGTAAATAAATCTTTTATCAATTGGTTAAGACAAATCATAAAATGATTCCCCTTCAAATTTGCTATCCTCTTCACATGTGGCTTTGACCTCCAGAATGTATTTATCAATGGTACACTCATAGTATGGAATTAAAACTTCCAGAAAGGCCATAGAGGCCTTATGTTGTGCCTGAGCCCATTCCTCCAGTAGCAGATCATCAGCCAAACTGACCAAGGGCTGAAGGCATACTCTAAGGCCTCTGGGAGTGATCCCCCATGCCTTGTAAACCTTAAAAAGTTTAAGATGCCAAACATTGGTTCTGAGAGACTTCATGCTCTTGGTTAATTTATTAAATGAAGAGATATATATACCCTCAGGATAATTTTGACCCACCTGATTGCTATCCAAAGTAGTTGGCCCTAATCCAAAAGTATTTAGGTCATTTCTGTCTGCTGACAAACCTTGCAAAAGAGTGATCAGATCCATGATATATAACAAAAAACAGTATTACTGATGTTGAAAATGTATCCCCAATGTTAACTCAAAGACTCAAATGACCATGAGACAAGGGCTACTTATGTCTGGGTTTATAAATATTACAGTAAACCTGATAAGTCTACCTAATACAAATCAATGACAATACAAAAGAATATGAAAAAAAAAAAATATATATATATATATATATATATATATATATATATATATATATATATATGATGCTTGCAGTATCAATGGGTCCCCATATAGTAGCCTGATAAGAACATGAATCAGTAGAAAAAATGATGTTCAAATATGTGCGTACAACTAACTGCTAATAACCAACTAAAGTCCTAAACCCACATGTACATGGCAGACAAAAAATTAGCCCTAATGAAAGACAACCATAAAAGGCTGCCAGACCCAGAACATAAATGGTATAGATAAACGGCTGTGTAGCCTTCACTAATACATTGATATTAAATCAAAAAACAGGAACCACGGTTCCAAAAATTGTCTGAACAGACAATAAGTGCTAAGTAATGTAAATATATGTCACACATATAAATATAGACACCTGTTGTTAATAGAACCTTAAACAGATCCAAAACCATGAATACACAGTCGTAAACCCCACATATTTAAAGCTGACCATGTTAATATAAACAGAAACATGCATAACTATTGATTCCTCAATGTTGTCACATAAGATTCAGAGAAATAAAAAATAGTCCAAACATGTCCATCGTATAACAGAGATTTTGGAAGTCTGATATTAAGAAATTAGACAAATGTCTGGTAAAGCCCCTCAATATGTGTTGCAAGGGCAAAGTTCACCAACAGTCTGATGAGCCACAGTTAGTCCCTTTGAAATCCTAAGGCTTGTACAAACAGTCTTGTGCAGACAAATAGTTGGACACCCAAAACATAAAATAAATTAGACAAATGTCTGGTAAAGCTCCATAATCTGTAGTGTAAGGACAAAGTCCATCAACAGTCTGCTGAGCCACAGTTGGTCCCTTTGATACCCTGGGGCTTATACAAATGACCTTGTACAAACAAATACTTGAGTCCCGAAACATAAAATAAATGTATATGCACAAACCCCGAAGGACTTGAACTGCAGGATGTCAAATATAGACAAAAAACACTGTAAATAAACTAATGATCGCCAAGCCCATAAGTCAATTGAAGGATTATTTAACTGCCAATAGCAGTAAAAAGGCCCCAAATCATGTGGCATCCCCCAAGATGAAAAAAGACACACAGTACTTGATTAATTCCTGAGTCGTAATCAAAACAAAATTTGGGTTGAAAACAAGGGTAAATGTCACAGTGAATAAACAGTAATATAAACCATCAATTATGCAAAGAATATGGCCAACAATAATTCACTAAGATGCCAAAACAATCCCAAAACCAAAATGGTGAATCTCCAAAACAGCCGATGCTCATCACTGCCATTATCCACTCCCCTACTGAATGAAATGATGAATGTGGAGCCCTTCCTGAAATAAGCCTGATGACAAAATGAAGCTCCAAAGATACCAGCGTTCGTCACTGCCATGATCCACTCCCTCATAAAGTGAAAAAATCAGTAAACATGGAGCCCTTCTTGAAGCAGGCCTGATAACAAAATACCTCAGTCCACTGTCCAAAGTCGACCTTCGTCGCTACCTGGTGTTCACAACATATTGTTCAAACCACAAGAAAAAAATGACAGGCCGGTAATCCTTGACAAAGCTTGTAAATTGCAGAAAAAAACAAAAAATAATGTAGCAGGAGCCTCCGCCACTGACATTATCTGATCACCCCCTCAGGCCAACAGCAAAACAGACGTAGATCCAACCAAGCAAGATGAACCGCAAGTATAGTAGGTTCACGGACACAAAGACTGGGAAATTCAAAACATGGAACGTCCAGTACCAAATGGGTGTTAATCATAAATTTTATTGTGGCAACTTCGGCAAATGGTGTATTAAAACACCATATAATACAAGCAAACCAGTTTCAGCAAGAATATGCCTTCCTCAGTGCAATAACAAAAACTAAAGTCACATGATGAGTTTAAATAATCCAGCTGTCATAAAACAAGCTTGTGATTGGATAATTAAAATTGCTCATTTAAGCCAGATTTAAACAAAGCCCCCAACCTGATAATCCAACTGGATTCTTTTTTATTTAAAACAGAATGCCAACCTGTCTTGTTCAGTCTATTACCTTTAACCCGATCATCTATAAGAAATTTGAACTGTGCAGTGGTATGAGTCATAGTATGTTTATATAAAGAATTAGACACTCTTTTATTCCTGATATCAATAAGATGTTCAGCTATCCAAATCCTAAGTGGCCTGGAGGTCTGCCCCACATAAAAAGCGGAACAAGAGCAAGTGGCTAAATATGTGACCCAATTGGTGCTACAGTTACCAAAACACCAAATGTCATACACCTTTAGATGGATTTTTGCTGATAAATTGTTTGTTCTTCAATACATGCCTACATGCAGAACAATGACCACAGGCTATGCACCCAACCAAACAAAGCATTTGGCCAACAGCACAAATTTGCCCTTTTCCCCACTGTAGTGTGATCTCAGAGTTGGTATATATAGTAAGTGGAGACCCACACTTGGGTCGGTTTGACACACTGCAGTGTGTGTTCCGTTGTAGTGTTGACCAAGTACTTCCTTTCCCTGTTGAAATATTTTTTCAATGTGAACATTCATGGAACTGAACGTTCAGTGGTTTCAGCTCAATGAAGAAAGGTTCCCAGAAGTAAACCTTCGACAATTTGATATAGACCCTATTTCTCAGACCTTCAGACCAGCACTTCTGGCCTATGGTTAATTAACTTTGCAGATGACTGTAAGTTGGATGTTTTTATTCAATATTTCAGTAATTCACATTTGCTCCAACATGGGTTAGACCATGTTAACAGTTGGCGGAAGGACAATGGTCTCAAATTAAATGTGAAAAATGTAGCATTGTTCATGTTAGTAAAAAAAAACACTTTCACTTACTGTATAGGAGATGCACCTCTCCAATCAGAGACTATTATAAGGGATCTGGGTACTCTTGTTGATAATTCCTTAAAATTTGATCATTGTGTCCCCATAGCAGTTAGGAAAATCTAATAATAAAATCACTGTGTTGCAGCCAGAACTCTCCACAACCTTCCAAAGGTATCAAATGTTTTATTAAGACAGAAAAATGTTTAAAAATTATTCATTAAGCAATTTCATCCCCTCAGAATAGGGACTTCATCAGAATTCTGATTTTGATACCTTTGGAAGGTTGTGGAGAGTTTTGGCTGCAACACAGTGATTTTATTATTTTATTTTCGTTTTTGTTGTCACTGGGGTGATTGTTTAAACAGTTAGGAAAACCTATTATCTGGCCCATCTAATTTCTAAAAGCATCTCCACTAGATCCAAATAAGTCTTAATTTCCCTTTACTCATATCTTATCAGACCCACTGTTGAATATAATGAACCTTTTGCCATTTATTTATTTATATAATCACACAACTTGAGAGACCTTAAGATATTCATAACAAAGAAACAGTTGCCTGAAAAATATTAGTTATTGGGAGAGACTGGCAGCCCTTTCTCTGCACCCAGTCTATTACAGACTCCTCCATGGAAGGCTATGTCTAGCCTTTTACATCATGAAAAATCCATCCCTATTTGATCTCCTATTCCTTTGCAGAAATAATGGTACATCAGGTACTCAGTTAAAGGAACTAAACCTTCATCAGCAAATAAATAAGTCAAATTGGTGTGTAGATTCATATCCCTCACCTCTGGAACAAACTTCCACTACATGTCAAGCAGAGTAGCACCCTTGTTACCTTCAAGGTAAACCTAGATAATTCGATGGGCAGCCTCAAATTCTCTCCCGGTCTATCTTGTCTTATCCTCCTTGAGGCTAGAGGGAACCTGTGAATACTTTTTTTTGACTAGGCTTGAAATGGTCTGGAGACAAATTGCCTAGTACTTACCTATGGACCTACATCTATAGATAGTTTATACAGCACATAAAATTCATGCATCAATAGAATATTCAGCATTATTTTACAGTGTATGTAGATGCTCCCAGAATATTAGCACACAAACAGCAGGTAAGACAAATACATATTTTATCCAGTTAGATTCACTAGAGACATATAACCAGGACATCAGTATAGAAAGGCTTGAGAAATTGTTGATTTTTGTTTGAAGGAGGATGAGGGAAGGAAACCCCCACCACAGACAGCAGCAACACATTGGCAGCTGCCAGACAAGTGCTAGGAAAAAGGTAACCTGTGGATAGATTTCCTGTGAAGAAGTTAGGGGACCTGTGGAGAATTTCTGGGAAGATGTTTGTATGAAGGAGCATCTCACTGGAGTTTAAAGAAGAATGGTTGGCTGTTGATATGTCATACAGTTTGATGAGTGAGAAACATTTCTAGAAGAAAAAGAAGGAACTGTTATAAATAATACTCGAGTATTAAGTTTCCTAATTCCTTTATTGGTGAGCTGTAAAGGTGTGCAGAAAAACATTTTACTTAAAAAACAGCAATAAAAGAGTTTGTATTAAAGCAGAAGCTGTTTGGTTTATGTCTGAAGCATGGCATACGTTACAGAATATGGCTAAGATGCATGTGCTGTTTAAAAAAAAAAATATATATATAAATATATATATATATATATATATACACACACACACACACACACACACACACACACACATATATATATATATATATATATATATATATATATATATATATATGTATGTGTGTGTAGGCCTCTTTCAGAAGGAAGAAAGCTCACAAGAGCAACTGTCAAAAGAGTGAACTGGGAACATCAAAAACCTGAAGGTCGAACAGCAAAGACCTTGACTGTGTGGGATCTTGGTAAAGTGGGAATTGGTATATTTGACATGTGCATTGACACACATTATTCCTTGACTATGTGCAGTTCACTTGCACTCCTGCAGGTGTCACCAATGCAGCAACCAAAGCTGCCTTCCTCCTGCCAGAATGAGGGAACCAGCACTAGCTGCTCATGCCCACCCACATCTCCCCAAACATCCATGATGCTAACTGAACATAGGTCATGTGGGTCATAGTCAAGGGTTTATTCCTCTATGCCATAGAGTCAGGTTTACATTCATGATTATAGTTATTATGATTATGATTATTATCATCATCATCATCATCATCACCATCATCATTATTATTATTATTATCATTATTATTATTATTATTATTATTATTAAGTTACATGGTTTGAGTAGAAGCTCCTGGTGTTTTATTTTACTTTTTTTATTGTAAAGTTAGTTTATTGTTTTAAGTATGGAACTTGAGATAGTATTATCATTGATCACTGATCAAGCGGAGTATAGAAATTATATTCATCTTTATAAAAATCACTTAATTTACTATGTCTGAACTATTGTGTTTTTCTAGCTTACCTGTCATGTAATTACCTAGATTCTCCAAATCTATTAGAAGCAAATATCTTCAAGTACCATAGATATAAGTTAGGACATTACTTTTCTAACATACTTTTTTATCAAATCTTCAGTAAAAATGTATAGTATGTAATAATATAAAAACACATTTTTTTAAGTATAAACATCAGCTTTCTCAGTAACATTTCATTTCCAGGGAAAACTGCTCTCTCCATTTTATATTAGCATATCACTTGTTTAGGTTTGGTGATAGGGTGAGTGTCCTCATGAACTTTTCAGAAATGACTTCTAGCAATCATATGCAAATATACTACATAAAATGAGAAGGTACTAAAGCTTGAGTCACAAAATATATAATCTAAGCAAGGAGCGTAAAAATTCTAATATATTAGTAGTTTGGTGTAGATAAATATACTGAAGCAATGAGTGTACAAAATAAGAAAAGCAGTAAACTAGTGTTAAAAGCTAGTAAACAAAGAGGTAGAGCTTTACAGTGATTTCTTGGAAGGAAAGATGCACTGTTACTGTAGTTTTCTGATCACATATTTCTCTAAAGAACACATTTTTTTTCTAAAGACAGATAATTTTCTGATCACAGAGGAGAAGGAAGAAGCAGTCTGGATCCACAAGTAAAACAACTCAATATATTGTGTGAAGCATACTAAAGGCTGATGGCGTTATTTTGCACTCATAATAAAACAAATGCACATTGTATTACTATGGCGGTTAACTATGTTTGTTTTACTCATCATAATTCCTGGAGTATAAAATGCACCGAATTGTATCTTAGCATGTTAAAACACACTACTTGGTCGAATTAAAACTTTTTTAAAATTGCATTGCCGTATCTGAATAGTTTGTTTTTGAACCTGTCAGTCTTCACACTGTAGTTTATAAGCATTTTTATCTCTAAGCTTGCTAGTTTCATCCAACCATTATGTACATGTTTTCAGAAATGGCATAAAACTACAAGGTAAATATGATATGATATGAGAAAGTAGATGAGACAGATAACATAGTCATAACAAGGTATTGCATTCATAGGAAATATTTCACATTCTAAATGCAACAACCCAAACAAGGAAGCCCCTGATGAGGTCATACGAGTAGTGGAACAATGGTACTCATTATTATCGCGAGTATAATAACAGTAAAAAATAATAATAGTAATTATGCAATATTCCATAAACAACCATACTACAAAATACTGTGATTGTGACAGATTTGGAATACATGGAGTGAAATGAAACAAAAAGGCAGAGCAGCCATAGCTGAGAAAACTGAGGCTAAGTATAATGAGAGGAAAATAAGCTTGAAAAGTTACAATAAGGAATGCAACAGGCAACACTACAAACATTTGTACTCGTCTTAATTTTTTTTTAACATTTAGCTGAGTCAAAACACAGATGCAGTTCCATCAGAAGACAACATATATGCATGTTTTAAAATAGTAAATATATATAAATCAGATTAATAAATACAGTTCATTCGTTATATAATAAACAATTAAAATGTATATTCAGCTGCTTAACAAAGAAAAGAATGAGAAAAGAAGTTAATTACTACAGGGTATACAAAAAGTAACAAAGAGAATAAACAAATCTTAAATGATCATTGGAGATAATTTAGTTGGTGTTCCTACACTAATAAAAGCACAACACTGACCCTTGGTCATTGGTGAAAAGGGGTCTTAGTAAAAATATATTATTAAAATGAAACTAGGTGGATACATATAAATGTATAGTTGCACTTCATCTGTTCTCATTGGTCTATATGTGAATCATGTATGTATGAGAAAAAGGTGAAGCTTCAAAAACTTTAACCAATTCTCAACTGCTGTTATAGTTGGAGCAACCAAAACAATGTTTCAGAGGATCAAGGTTCAAGTTCTAGTTGATGCATATGCTTTCTTAGAGCTGTGCTGCTAATCTTTGACCATAGCCTATGTCTTCACAATGCTTCTGACTAAGTCATGGAATTTGTTAGTGTACTCTCCCTATATAAATTGTCTTTGTCTGAGACAATTAATTAATTACAGTTAAATCGTTCACTATATTGTTTTCACATTTATCAAGTAACCTGTGCAAGCATGGCCAGAATTTAAAGCTAGCTACATATTGTTTTGCTCTCAAAATAAGTGTTAATTTATTTTATTTTACATGCAATGTTTTAATGTTTAAGAATACTTCAAATGGTGCCGAAACAAACTTTTAATACTTTTAGTTGCAGAAACCAATAGCAGCAACAATTTTTATCAGATTTAATAGATAATTGATGCATTTAATAAAACCACACACACACACACACACACACATATATATGTATAGATATATATATATATATATATATATATATATATATATATATATATATATATATATATATATCTACTTTAAAAAGTCGAAAGGCTAGAGTACCAAACTTGATTTTTGCAAGATGATAACATCAAAACCTTGATTTTCAGAATGCAAAAATTTTACCAGGGTAAGTAAACATTTGCCCAACATGGGGAAACATGCCCTTTTCCCCATTGTAGTGCAATCCCAGAGTTGGTATATATAGTTGGGGGGGTGCAGCCCCCACCTAGGTGGGTTTTATACACTGCAGTATGTTTCCATGCAGTTTTGGGCAACTTTATTTACCCTGGCAAAATGTTTGCATTTGGGAAATCAAGATTTTGATGTGGTAATCTGGTCTTTCATGCTTTCAAAAAAAAAAAAAAAAAAAATATATATATATATATATATATATATATATATATATATATATAGATATATATATATTTTATATATATATATATATATATATATATATATATATATATATATATATATATAGTTACCTATCAAAACATCTACTCTTCATAACATCTAAACTCAAAACATCAAGACAATAACATCTAAACTTCAAAACATCTAAAACTCATAACATCGAATCTCAAAACACTGAAAGCTACAAAGCAACTATAAATAACATCCCACAGAGTTTTTACTATGTTTATGCAGGGGCAAGCCCCCCTGCACCCCCACCCCCTGTAAATTAAATATACCAACTCCAAGGTCGCACTACAGTGGGGGAAAAAGTTAATTTCCTAAGCCCACTGTAGTGCGACCTTGGAGTTGGTATACTTCATTTCTGGGGGTGTGGGGGGCAGAGCCCCCCCACTTGGGGTGCAGAGGAGCTTGCCCCCCTGTATAAATGTAGCAAACCATATGTGGGATGTTATTTATAGTTGCTTTTGCATGTGACTGCACAGTCAAAATCAACAAAAGCAACTCAAAAGACTCACGTAGTGGCCATGAACAAAAAATTCCACCTATGACTAGTAAAAGCAATAAAAAACATCTTGCTATCTTGCATAACTGTAAAAATACATCCTTTAATGGTTTACTGCTTTTGTCCCTATAACAAACACAGGACATCATCAGAACAATTGAAAATCAATGATTTCCCAATAAATAATAAAATAGTTGGAGCATGTGACCATCAATTAATTATAACCATAAAAGGACATGAAACCTCTTAATCAATTTACAGTCACTAAAAATAAATACAAATAATATAAAAACACTTGATACTACATGCATCATTAAAATAATGGATCAAGTGGTAAAAAATGTGAAACATTATTTAAAGTTCATAGCTTGGTAGCTCTTAGCTTTAATGCTGGAAGTATAGAAAAGTGTTCATTAAGCCCCAGTGGAACTGAAGCATTCATTCTAAATTGTCATATAAGTTCCCTGTATTCGATATTATTTTCCCAACAATCCCCTCGTTCATCATGTGGAATCACTATGAGTATTCCAAACTAGAATTTAATAAAATTTCTGTATGTTTTTATACAAGGGTAAATCATGCAGATCCTCTAGAAATAATCATACTATCCTCAAACATAAGTTGGGATCCTCAGGTCCCATCTTTGCATTCAATGCCTTTACTGTCCCATTCCAGAAGTCATTTTAGGCAAAAATGATACCAGTTCCAATTTGGACCCTAATAGAGTTTAATTACATGCATTTACAGTTCCATATTTTAAGGGCAGAGGTTGGGACAATGCCTGGGACCCCAGAGGTTTGAAAACACTTGCATGAAAGAAGTTATTGGATAAATTGAGGTTAGGGCTTTGGGAGAGGACTGTGCAAGCCTCATAATATACTGTATGCCTAACACCAGTTATTATTAGTATTTTTTATAAAATGGCTTATAACTGGCTTTGTAAAATGGGTAGACTTCTTCTCTTCCATATGAGGATGCTTTAAATCACATGAAAAGGGTAAATTATAGGCACAAGACACAGATCTTCAACTCTGGCTGTACTACTAGCTTAAATATATTTACACAAGAAATGCCTAAAGGGCCCCATTGCGAATTTACCTCTGAGAACTAAAAGGCTCCTCAGAGATGTTTCGAAATAAAGAACTGTCCCACAATCTCTTGTGCGCTATACGTTTCTTCTTTTGAAGAACTGTCTCAGCCCACATGCATTAGGTATGCAAGAAGCTTCTTCTTAACTCCGTACAAGTGAACTGGGAAAATAATTTGCTTTCAAGAATGTTGTGAATGGTATATGTGTAAACAAAGTGTCAAGTTTAGCCCTATGGATAAATATAAAAGATATACTTAAGATCAGCTATTATTATTATTATTATTATTATTATTATTATTATTATTATTTAATATTAGTTGTTATTATTGGTTGTAGTTATTATTTTTAGATTTTGGGAAACCACACCACAAGACTTTAACAAACTCTTGCATACTTATGAACATGGGCTTTGGACTAGATTGTAAGGCTATTTCAGTGTGTCAAAAATCATTGATTTCTGCAATATATATTTTTATTATTAGAATCAATCTCTTCATAGCTTGATACATTGTTTGCATATATTTATTCTACATCAAAATTCCCTTGTTTTTTGGTCGATCTTTTCATTTGCATTTGTACTATTCTGCTCTGTCAATAAAGTTTTAGTTAAAAAAGGCATTTCTTAATATAAATAGAACTTCAGTGAGGCATACACAACACCACGTATACTATTTTTATTACAAAAACAAGAGTGTTACCCTTTTTATTAAACCATACTTTAAAAATCATGCTATAGAGACAATTTTCCATATGAATTTTAATTGCTAACAATGAAACATTGTGACAAGAAAAAAAGAGCGCTGAAATTTAAAGGACAGAGCTTTATAGAAATTTTCTTTTCTAATCTGCAAACAAAAAGCAGTTGGTTAATGAGCGAAATGTAAACATTTAATAACTTTAAAGTCACAATCTCCCCTCAATGTTTTCAGTCCACTTTAAATACTTGACTTGATTGCAGATATTCTAAGCATTTTAACTGCGCTAGTATAATGTTTATATATAATATAATTATAATTTCCTACAAATATTAAGTGAACCTTAAAGTTGTCAGGTAACTGATTTAAAATCACTCTGGCTTTTTTAGTTCTTGGAATCCAGTATAAATTTACTGAAGTATAAATAATAGAGTGGAAGATAACAAAACATAACCTCCATATGCATTTAACTTAAATTATTCATCCTTCAAAATATATATTTCTTGATGGAACACAATGGGATGTTATTAAGACAAGAAGATTACACAAATGCACTGAGATAAATAGCACAGTCAGAATTGCATGATGAGGCCCAATGGGAAGTCAGTATGCATAAGTGTTAAGATAGTGCAGACATTCTGGGGGCAGTGCTTCAAAATGAACATGTGCATTCATGGAAACCATAGTCACTGTGCAATAGACTGCACTATGATAGGTCCTGTGACCTTCAGCCATCCATGATTATATTGCATGCTTGGTATACAGCACATCCCGTGTACATTTAAGTGCCACATATGTGCTACATGGGCATAACTGGCAGTTCATACAAGGGCTACAGAGCAAAGTGCCATCTGGTTTCATTATATAAATAGGAGAGAAACAGAGTAATAGGACAGTCAGAAAGGGGAAGAGCCAGCACTATTAGGCAAAGCAGGGCAATGGGAAGGGAAAGGTGTCATGGACAGATGAAGAAGGGCAGTTTGTTTGGGGGGGGGGGCAGGCTCCCTTTTTCTTTTGTAGAAGAAGACCAGTGAAGGGTGTAAGCATGAGGAAGATACTGATAGGAAGGAGAGTGTAGGGGTAGCAGCAGTGTCAGACACGCAAATATTTATTTATTTATTTATTGACATTTGTTAACTGGGTTTGTCCAACTGGGCTTGTGGCCCATTTTTAGTGGAGACCCGAGGAGAAAAGCTCCAGTAATACATTTTAAAACAAGTACAATTTTAAACAATATTGATATAACAAAGGCAAAGATTGACAGAGGAGATAGTGATATAAAAGGGGGTAGTAATGCAGAGACACATACAGACAGAGTGTGGACAACTGGTGGTGGGGTGGATTAGACAAAGTCTATGTGTTTACAGGAGAAGGAGTGACATTAAAGGAAGGAGAGCAGCATGGCTGGGGATAGGGTGGGGTAAAAACAACTTAACAACTGTCTCAGTGGGTCCTCTCTGAGAAAAGGAAGTGGCAAGTCTTTGTAGGTGCTGATGCAGTTACTTCAGTTAGTTCTAGTTTTATTTAATTTATTTTTCCACTTAATAACTACAGCTTTTAAGAGCTGTAGTTAGCAAGGGGAAAGGAAAATGGCAGCGCCAGTAAAATCTGTCAGTCTTGGTACACAAATCTTGTGTCAGAATAGGTGTTTTTCTTTTTACTAGGGCTCTCTCTGTAAATTAATCCCTCCATTTGTAATGTTGAGTGTCTTAAGGGAATTGCTGATTAGCCAAGTGCAGTTTCTAAAAGGTCTTAATTGCCAACAAGTTGATGTAAAAATAAGTAATGTGGTGGTTTAAATTCAGGAAGTTATTTCCATGTGGTATCAGTTGAAGAAAGACCTACATTTGAAGGAAGACCTGGCAATGTGAAGTGGAAGGTATCAGTCTGTGCTAACCTGTAGGGTGCAACCTGTGAAATATACCTTGTGGGAGAACCTGTTTTTAGGGATGAAATATGGGTCTGGGAGAGTCCTACAACCTTGTACTTTTTGTGTTACAAGACAACCTGTATCTTGGAGTGACTACATGAAATGAACAGTCTATGACAGATATTCAAAGGTATTGTTTGCTTTCTTTTCAAACTGTAAAGTCAAGTGGTTTATTTTGTTTGTGGAATAAACCTGTATTTTAACATACACCCCCTCTCTGGTGTCTTTTTCACAATGTGCATAAAATACATGCTGTTACCTAACCATAGACCATTCGAGCTAGAAAACAAGACCCATAACATAAATCACTCAACCTATCTGACGCCAAAACAGATAGCACCAAGAAATGCCCCAAGAAAGATCAATCTGCCAGTGCACATCCATTTTATATACATACAACTTCATCTCTGAAATGAGATATTACCCTACAAAATCCTCCAATCATCTTCCATTCCAAATACAAATAAAGAAAAGTCATCACTCTCAGAAAAATATGTCACATCCCAAAATGACTTAAAAAGATGAATCAGGAAAGCCTACAGCAGGCAGCCTGGAGGTTCATTAACACCTGGGATCAAAAAGTCAAAAGTATATCAAGCAGCATTTCAACTCCCTTCTTCAACCATGCTAACATTTGTATATATATATATATATATATATATATATATATATATATATATATATGTGTGTGTGTGTGTGTGTGTGTGTGTGTGTGTGTGTGTATAAAATTATTTTACCCCCTAAATAAAATGTTAATCAAGTAATTAATAACTTTACTAAATACATAGGTTTATAGGTTCATTAGTGTTTACTAGGCTAATGACCTCAAAGGGCTTTTTAAGCCTACTCATGCACCCCAAATCTCTGACAAGTTCTGGTACTCTTGATAAGTATAAGCAGGGCCTTGGGAGGTGAAACATTTACAAGCAAGGGCTTGTGAGATGAACCATTTACAGGCTGCCTGTATCCAGTAGAGAACAGGTACCAAACCAGGGATGAATTTCCTGTTTCCCATCGAGTTGTCCAAGTTACACTTTAATTGGGTTAGGGAGGAACTCTGCCTCACATGGCTGGAGCCTGTGCCAGAAAATGAGTAGTCTCTGGGATACATACCCGTTTCTTCAATAGCTCCTATTTATATCACAGATGAGGTTTAAGTCTTTACAGTGGGTAATTCTGGTGCTGCTTGTTTTCAAGATATGCAGGAGGTCCATCAGAGCGGGATCTGACAATCCCTTGTATGCCAGGCATAGATCTCCCCTCAACAGCAGAATACAGGGATACTGCCTTGAAGCAGTCTATATAGGACATGTTACTTACACCCTGCATTTTTTTAGTGAGGAACCTCTGTGGACATTCCAATTGTTGGATATGCCCAGTTAGGTACATACAAAAGGGAGCATTGTACTCAATGACAGGTCTGATGAATGCTGAATACAGTGGAGCAATGGCTTCCTTGGACTTAGATGCCATAGCTTTGTTTATAAGTTGTGCAACATAGAGTGATGTTGTCACTTCTGTAGACACATGATGGCCAAGGGTTACTATTATGAATTTCTTGGCATTTAGTTTTAGTCCATGACTCTGGCACCAGTTATTTATCTGTATCAGCCCTTCCTGGAGAACATTGTTTCTCCCACTGTGCTAACCCTATGTTCGCATAACTGTTGGCACAGGGGTACCCACCGCTACACCTGTTTTATGTTGGTAATATTCACATGCATACATAAAGACATTATATTCTGAAATTGTTTCAATAAATAAGCATGTAAGATCCACCTGTTGTATACTGTAAGAACTATACGCTAACAAAAATTACCTGGTAAACTCCAGACCTGTATTATTAGGTATTATAGTAAATAACAAGTAAATATCTAGTGTAACAAACAAAGAATTTGCATTACATCCCATATCAGAACAATGTGTGTACAACTATGTCTGGAACTGTTTAGAATCACTTAAAACAACCAGATATTCATTCAATACATTCTATAAACATTTTTTCACATAAACAGACATACCATAATACCTAATGATACAGGTCTAAAGTCTACCAGGTCATTTTTATTAGAGTGTGGTTCTTATTGTATACAACAGGTGGATCTTACATGCTTATTTATTGAAATAATTTTAGAAAATAATGTCTTTTTGTATGCAGGCGAATATTATTGACAAAAACAGGCATAGCGATAGGTACCCCCGTGCTAACAGTTATGCAAACATAGTGTTGGCACAGTGGGATAAACAGTACATTTTCTTAAATAATACATTTATTTCTAGCATCGTATTTTATCAGGGATTCATAGATGATATGTTTTTACTTTGGAAAGGCAATGAGGATGAACTTAATGAATTTATTTAATATTTACACAATACTGTGTGTTTTTTGAAATTTACTAGCCATGTCTCTGGAACAACTACTGAATATCTAGATATAAAGTTAGAAAAGAATGATCTGAATGAAATTATTATTAGCCATCATAGGAAGAAATGGCATAGGAATCATATTTTACATAGGAATAGTTTACATCCACCACACATATTTAGGAACATCATCAAAGGACAATCAATGCAAATCTCTTGTTTAAACAATCAAGATGATTAAGTTCTTAACTGAAATTGATGTCATGAGGGATGAGTTAATAATTAGAGACTATCATACCAATGAGATAGAACAAGGTATAGGAGATATTATGGTCTTATGAGATAACACAACCTCCCCATATTTTTCTGATAAATGACAACATGTTGATAAGAAGGAGAATAGAATGCTTTTGAGAGCACCTATGGTAAATCTTATTCAAGCAATATTAAACTCATATATGATATTATTAAAAATAATTGGCATATCCTAACATCAGATAGGGAAGTTAACAGTGTGGTAGGGACTGCGCAAATATTCACTTTTAGAAATAAAAAAATAATTAAAAACCCTATTACGTTGTAATAATTACAGAGGCATGGCTTATTCAAATAAGTTTGGCACATTCCCTTGCATCAAATGCAATTTCTGCCATTTAATAGATTCAGATAATAGATTTATACATCAAATCACTGATAAGATATACAAATTCAACATTGTTGCTACATGTAAAACAAAGGATTTAGTCTATTTAGCACAATGTTTTTTATTTATTATTTTATTTATTTATTGACATTTGTTAACCGGGTTGGTCCAGCTGGGCTTGTGGCCTATTTTCAGTGGAGACCCGAGGAGAAAAGCTCCAAAAAAAACTCCCACAATCAGTTTACAGAGAATCAAACATTTCAGTCAAAACTATGGTCAAAATCAGTTATACAAGAATGTTAGAGATACAAAGCAGAAATGCAAACACATGATATATATACATATCAATATTTTTACAGACTAAAAAATATGCCCATTATGTAATACATTTTTTACAGGTAAAACCAAGTGCACACTGATGGAAAGAATGAGAGAGCATGTATGGGACATAAGAAAAAAACAATAACAATAATTATTTAGCTAAACATGTAGCAGAGACAAGTCAGGGACATATATTTAAATTTAAATTGATAGAAATAACCAGAGATAATGGAAGGTTAAGTGATATTCATAATGAGACTGAGCCATACTTATCAACTGTACAGATTTTCACAGACTGTCCATATTTTGCCTTATATTTTTGGTCCATTTTTCATAAAATTGTGGCAGTCTGGCAAATTAGGGACAAATCATTAAAGATTGAAGTTAGAAAATAATGACAGACATTTGAGTTTTAGTCTTCATACCCTTCAGAAAGTTCATGCTAATGCAAAACCTGTTATCCTATCAACTTTCTAAGTTTGTAAGATCAATATCTGAAAATTGTCCCTATTTGTACCACTTTTTATGGCTTTGTCCAGATTCCTGACTCTAAGAGGTTGAGAGGTATGGACTGAACACAGAGAATTATTGTGGATTTTGCACTTACAAGCAGACAAGGAAGGGGGTTTGAATGATAAGGTGCATTTAAGACCTAAATTAAAGAAAAGGAGATGTCATTGAATATGTTTTTGAAAGATCTCATGTGATCTATGCTTATTGTTCTATTGGTTAATTAATGAATGCAAATTGTTATATATTAGATAGAGTTTATCTTAGTTTTAATGGTCTGAAGAAGTAGTGTGTTCTATGAAAAAAATATGACCAGCAGACAGTGGAGACCAAAGTAAATATATAAAGTGTATCAAGAGACCAGTTTTGGCTTGTATTTATCACAAAGCCTTTATCAATGTGAAAAAACATAAAAAAATACACCCCATTTATAGTGTGTCATCAGTCCTAAAGCCAATCACAAATGTTCATTTAACCCAGGTGAAAAGAGCCCTCCCAGATTAATTATCCATTTTTTCTCCTTGACATTGAGCAATTCATGTCATCCAGTTTTATTTGGTTGCATCCCTGTAATTTTATCTATTATTCTAAATTGGAAGCTTGCAGTCTTGTGTATTAGAGTGTGTTTGTATAGAGCGTTAGTGTCACGCTGGTTCCTAATTTCACTCATGTGCTCAGAAATTCTCTGTCTCACCGCCCTGGACGTCTGTCCAACATAAAAGGCTGAACATTGACACGTTGCTAAATAAACAGCCCATTCCGAGCTACAGTTGGCGAAAAAAGGAATCTTGAATACCATGCTGGTATTCTTGCTACTAAAGCACATAGTTTTCAGCATTCTACAGCAGTGCCTACAATGTCCACATGGATGGCTTCCCTTAACAAACCCTCCTTCGATGGTGCTTTGTTTTTTTCTCACTAGACATATGACAACTGTGTTTGTAGGGATTAAAATATTATGCTAATTTTTTCCCATTTCTGTATGAGAAACTACACCTGTCCCCAAGGACCTCTGATAGTTTATTTTCTGCCATAAGAATATTCCAATTCCAACTTACACTATCAATAAGTAACCCTGTATTCCGCCCATATGTGGTGACAAACCTAAGTTTTGTTGTAGTGTCAGAATCCTTCTGTTTATATTGCAGGAGTTCATCCCTGTTAATCTCATTCACCACATTTAGTGCTTGTGTGATATGTCCTGTTGGGTAACCTCTTTCCTTGAACCTGTTGATTAAGTCATCTAAGAAATGCGAATATGTATCTTGAGCTGAATATATACGCTTTACCCACATATACTGTGATTTAGGGATATTTTTGCATATATGAGAAGGATGATAACTGGAGGCATGGAGCAGAGAGTTATATTCGGGGACTTTTCTGTATACTTCAGTGGTGAGAGTATTATCCGGGGCCCTGATGACCATTACATCCAGAAAAGTAATCCTATTCTGGTGGCAATTCACCGTAAATTCAATCCCCCACTTTTTTTTATTAAGATATTCAACAAATTCCCCAAGATCTTCCTCATCTGACCTCCATACCACCCAGCAATCATCCAGATATCTTCTCTAAATATCACTTTGATCAATATATACATTATGAGATTGATCATACAAAATTTGTTCCTCAATATACGCCATAACGATATCTGCATATTATGGGGGCAAATGAGGCACCCATTGCTGTCCCTTTGATCTGTAAGTAACATGCCCCATGATAGAAAAACACATTTTTAGTTAATACATGCTCAGCCAGACCAAGAAGAAGAGTGATAAAACCTGGTTGGTACAATTCTGACCTGTATAGCCAGTATTCTAGGGCCTCAAGCCCTGCCCAGTGTGGAATATTCATGTATAAAGCTTTAACATCTAGTATAGAAAGCCACCAACCAGGTTCAGGTTGCATTTCCGAGATGACCTGTAAATTTTCTGTGGTATCCTTAAGTCTGGACCTAACACACACAAGCAAAGGTTTCAAATACTTGGTCAGATATTGCAACAAAGGCTCCGTCAAAGAGCCCCTTCCAGAGATAATCGGTCTACCAGGAGGGCAATATCAATTTTTGTGAATTTTAGGCAGGAAATAAATATATTGGTCCCTGGGGTCTACAACTGTGAGTTGTGTTTTAGTCCTATCAGTAATGATTCCTTCCTCCACAGCGAATGTGAGGAAGTCATCAATTTGTTTTTGAAAAAAACTTTGTGGGATTGTAATCCAATTTTAGATAGTACCTATGATCTTCCAATTGTTTATTTGCTTCCAAGTTGTATTGATCCCAATTTTGTACAACCACAGCTCCTCCTTTGTCTGCCCTTAGAATCACAATATTATGATTTTCAGCCAACTTAGAGATAACTGACATCTCCTGTTTATTAACATTACTGGACTTAACTTGAAAGGAACCAGTTTGAAAATGCAAATCCTTTAAAGTAGAATTTTGGAATGATAATACATTGTGATTCATGGGCAGAACAAAAGAGGACTTGTGGTATCTAAACTGATCAGCATCACATGATTCTGCATCTGACTGAAAAAATAATCTCAAATTGAGAATTCGACAGAAATCAACAACATCTTTTGCAAAAGATTCTTCAGATACAAAAAACCTGGGAATGTATGTTAAACCTTTATTTAGGATGTTCCTTTCTACAGAGGAGAGGGGATAGGATGATGATGACTTCATCACAAAAGTTTATATTGCCAACTAAAATACCAAAACAACCCCAAAGATTTTTGCAATCTATCAACCTCCTCCATAACCACAGAAAACCACCCACTCCAGCCCCAACAACTAATTTTTCTAAAGACTGTATAGCTATTCAATTTAATACCCACTTTATCACCTCCATTACCTCATTCCTTAACAATACTGCCAATTCCACACTTTCCATAACACCCACCCCCACTGACCTCAGTACTCCTCCTTTCTCTCTTAGACCAATCCAAACTAATTATATGCAAAATCTCCTAAATAAAATAAAACCATGTACTCTTGCTGCAGATCAGTTACCTGGGGAATTTCTGAAACTTGCTGCTAAATCCATCTGTTACCCTATATCTATTCTAATTAACCACTCTGTCTCTGAACAGTATGTCCTTCTTCTTTGGAAAATATCTCATGTCATACCCTTGCACAAAGGAGGATCCTCTACTGACCTTTCTAACTATAGACCTATAGCTATACTTTCACCACTTGCCAAAATCTTAGAAAAATGCCTACATAAACAGATATTAGGCTACCTCCTAAAGCATAACCTACAATCTACTACACAGCATGGGTTCCACCACAAACCTAGTACTAACACTGCTCTTATAAGTTTCACCACTACTGTAAACCACCTCAAAAACAAATATCACCTTGTCTCTGCCACCTTCCTTGATATGTCAAAAGCCTTTGACACTGTATCTCATCAAATACGCCTCAACAAACTTGCTTCTCTCAATTTCAGCTCTGAAACCCCATACTGGTTTTACAGTTATCTCTTCAACTGTAAACAAGCCCCATATGGGATTATAAATGTTCACCCCTTTTACCCATCACTACTGGCATCCCACAAGGCTCTATCCTAGGACCATTTCTCTTTATTATTTTTACTAATGATCTTTATACAGCAGCTACACCTGCCTCCATCATTCAATATGCAGATGATGCTTCCCTTATCTGCTCTGCTCCCACCTTAAACTCAAAGAAAAGACTCAGACTGCCCTCCATAACATTGAAAAATACCTATCAGACCACCAACTAATTTTAAACCCTAGCAAAACTATACTTATGGTATTTTGCAATTTCTCCAAAAAAACAAACACATCTCTCTATCTTCACCTCCAATGGCACAACAACTGAACCTGTAGAACAAACAAAACTCCTCAGTGTTACCCTAGACAGCAACCTAAAATTTGACAGACATATTGCAGTAACAATCAAAAAAGTCCATATAAAACTTGGTGCTCTGTATAAGGCTAAACCATATCTAACTAATCATGCCAGAATAGCTATTTCCAGTACTCACCTCATGTCCACCCTTCTCTACTGTTCTCAGGTCTTCACAAACCTTTGTAAATTAGACTTGAATAACCTTGAATCTTTTTATAATAAAATAGCTAAATTTGCTGCAAACCTTCCCCATAGATCTCATCATTGCATTGCCCTACAAAAACTAAATTGGATTGAACTCCCAAACTTACTCACCCTAAACCGGCTAACAGTAGCCCACTCTGTTATCCATAAACCTGACTATTGCCCAGCCCTATCTGACCATCTTCAACCATATACTAATCTTACCTCACTCGGGTCAGCTAATAAAATCTTGCTCAAAGTTATCAAAACCCGCAACTTTCATGGTGATTCTTTATGCAGCCACATCATAGCGAAATCTTGGAATTCTCTTCCCCAGCACATACCATCCATTCCTGATACTCATAACTTCAAACAGCTCCTAACAAAATATTTCTCAAATCACTGGTTATGCTCCTGCACTTCCTCTGGCTAAGCTAATCCCTACTTGACTGCTATTACTCTCCTATCACTCTTTTTTCCTCTCGGCAATATTACTCTTCCATCAGAAGTACATTACTTAAAAAAAAAAATATATATATATATATATATATATATATATATATATATATATATATATATAAGATCTGTACAGATCCCTGACTTTTGGTTATGTATGCTGGTTGTGCCAGTCACATTACGGTGCAGTTAAGGGAGGATTCCCTTTTCCCCATTGTAGTGCGACCTTGGAGTGAGAATATAAAAGTAGGGGGGCACAAAAGAAGTTTTATTGTTTTTTAGGGTTTTTTTCAAACGCACTTTAACAAAAGCGCTTTTTCAGTGAAAGCACTTTTGTTAAAGTGCGTTCAGTTATTGTGGAATTGTGGATTCGGACTATTGAACTTTCGTTCAATAGTCCTAGATCCATATATATATATATATATACATATATATATATATATATATATATATATATATATATATATATATATATATAAACTTGAGATGTTGATTTATGTATTAAGTTGTTTTTATCTCTATTACAATTATGTTGACCTTTGTTCTTATCATGTCTATATCATACTATGTATTTTGTTTTTACTTTTTGTAACCTTATTTACTGTACCATGCATTATTATTTTAACTATTGTAACTCTACTGAGGAGCTTTTCTCCCCAAGTCTCCGCTGAAAAAGGGCTTATTTGCCCAGTCAGACACTACCCGGTAAACAAATGTAAATAAATAAATAAATTCCCTATTTTACTAATCATTCTTAAGGTCTTGCTGTTAACCACCATGCAACATTACTTAGCAGGTTTGCACGATGCCCAGCAGTATTAGTTGAAAGCATCTGGTTTCTATTTTTGGCTGTATGGGTCCTGTCCGGCCAGTTGTCCAATTTGCACAGTGTCGCACTTCAAGCAAATTAGATAAGCACAGACAAACTGACATTAATTTTTCTCTGGTTCCCATGTTTACACTAAGTGGCGCATTGCACAAACAGTGACCCCCCCCCCCAAAAAAAAAAAAAGAAAAGAAAAAGAAAAAAAGGAGGGGTAGTTAAAATGAGGAAAAGCAATCTATGACATACACACTGGAAATTTTTAGTACACATGATATGTTTCTACATAGGTCTGGATTTGAACTCTCATGCCATTGCACCTTCAGAACACAGGATGAGGCCGTTATCCCTCTTTGCCACACAAACAGCTTTGCAGCAAAGAACTTAATCTGCACACAACCATCTGCAACAGCATCTACAGTGATGTCAAGCCATACAAGTGTTATTTGTACATTTATTATTTTTAGATGTAGTGCAGCTAGTGATCACACAACCTGTCATGATTATTGTTTGCAAATATACAGTTCTGTCTTACATTTCTGTGTTTGTTGGAAATAATATCCTATGCACTTACCAACAAATGAAGGGCAGGTTAGATGTTAAGGAGCACAACCTGTGACTTGTGTGCTGCTTACTTACATTTCCAACCTTACATCTAACACGTTGCAGAGCTAAACTGATACACCCAGTGGAAGTAAGGCAGCCTGCAGTCCTGTTCTGTTTTCCTTCTCTCAACCACTAATCATTCACAGTTGCAATCCATTAAAAAAAAACACTGAAGAAGTAGCTGCACTATGTTTACATCTCCTCCACAGATCCAATTTTGTTAGGATTCAGCAATTCTAATGAGTTCACACCTGATTTGCATCTTCACCATGCTAACAGCCCTGAATCTATATCCATAAAAAAGGCAACTATGTAGCTAGGCAAACTGATGGTGAGGAGACTTGTTTATGTTGGGAAGACTGCAGATAATGGTATTTCTTCAGGATATATCTGTACAGAGGAGTATTGAACTTTAGAAGGTATGCTTCCATTTGATCGGCTATATACTGCATATGCTAGAATGTATTTAAGAAAAATCTGAACCAAAGGCTTTTACACTTTTATCTGTATGTATTAGTTAGAAGTGTAGTGATGGCATGGGCATGTTTATCAAGCCATTTCAGAGGTATACATGATTGCCAATACATGAAAATGAAATATTGTGTGATAAATACGTACACATGTTTCAGGGACAGTTCCTTTGATAGCACGTTTTGCATTTTAAAGATGGTTTGTTATCAAAATGTGTCATTTTCCTGTTCTTTTGGGGGGGGGGCAAAGGTGAGTTAATGTTATGGCACAAACAAGGGTATACTGTTCTTTTTTTGGGGAGGGGATAAAGGAGAGTTACTGTTATGGCACAAACAATGATATGTTTCTCTTCTTACTCTCCTTGTTTTGCATTCTGCCTGTTGTTACTATTTCACATCTCTAGACTGTTTTATGTTTTTTCAGTGGGTAATACTGACTGGCTACCTTTTCTGTTTGTTCTGTCTTTCGGCTTTTCCCGGTTAGGGGTCGCCACAGCGGAACTCAGGTTGGCTAATGATTGGCAGTAGATTTTCACGAACACCAAGGTGCCAGCTCGACGTCCAACCTTCAACAAAGACATGCCCATTTACGCATGTCTTTTGAATGCCCATCCAACCACGGGGAGGACATGCAGACTCCACATAGAAGCCACTCCCCACACTCTAGCTGAGAATCGAACGGGAGAACCTCTTGCTGTGAGGCAACAACTCTACCGCTGCACCACCATGGATTCTGTTTGTTCTGTAAACAGTTATTTTGTAGTTATGTGATACTTATGTGTATTGCCCTTCTGTTGTCTTTTAGGACACCTAGGAGTATGACATCAAGGTGTGTCAATCCTCAGAGGCCCCCTTCACCGATGCTGAGAACCAGGTAAATATGGATGCCTTTAGGCAACACTGTGCTTTCCTGCTGGAAAGGGGACAAGGGGATATGGCACATAGGCTGCAACTGTGGCACCAGATAGTAGCTGAGGTGAATGCCATGGGTGGCCACAGCAGGATATAAGAGCAGGTGTACCACAGGGCCACTGACATGATCACATCTGCATGGAGGATCTCAGCTGCAGTGTTCCATGGTTACCAGAGGAGGGCATGCTAGAGAACCACGACTAACACCCAATGAAGAGTTCCTAACCAATATCAGGGATCCAGACAGCTCACAGGAGACTGCAGTACAGCATGTGCAGAATGTCCGAGCAACAGTTTCAGAGACAGGAAGCATGTCCTAGGAGGAGCTTTCAGGTAGGCTTTAGTATCTGAAGACCTGAATACTGTTATATAGTAAAACAATTGAAATCAAGACTTAACGTCTATGTCATATCTCTTTTGAGGGGGGGGGGAGTTGAAGATTGCTACAGTTATTAGCTTAGGTTGGAGGTGTCAGCCACATTCTTGTTGAAAGTATAGTTAATGGACATATAAAGGGATAAAAATATTACCCCCTGTGTTACTATTAATTGTGATGATGTTGATCTTACCTCCTGCTTAACTTCTTCCATGACCATCTGGATTACAGAGGGGAATCTCTTCTGCAGATGGTAAACCAAACATTTTCAAGTCAGTTGTACTCAGCAATTTAAAGAAATATTTTAGTGTGCTGTTGATGTCAAACCTGTTGTGTGTATTACTGTACTGTCTGCTGTAGTGGCAGTACAGTTACTTTGTTAGCATATATTGCAGTATAGTACAGCAGGTTTTAATATATTCCTGTGTTGTTTCCTTTTTATCACAGGTGATCATGACAGTGGGAGTGTGGGTCCTCTGTCACCCGATGTCAGTGTAACAGCAGACTCTGATGAAGATTGTGGCCAAACTAAGACACAGTCGGGAGTGCATAGGTTGAATCCAACACTGAGGTTGACATACAGCCATCCCATGCATGATTGGGCATGGCCACATTGGCTGACAGCAGATGATGTGGCTGACCTACACCAATGTGGATGTCATTCCCCTCCCAGCAGATGTTCCATCACAGACACCGCTCATTCCATTGTCATTCATCCGATCAATTGAATCAGCAACATGGTGGAGGCAGTCACACATGTCACACTGTCGCACATCTACAACCCTTAGCATTTGCCGGGAGCACCTGTCTGTGTTGGAACATCTGCTGGGAGGGGAACGGCATCCACATTGGCATAGGTCAGCCACACCATCTGCTGTCAGCCAATGTATCCATGCCCAATCATACATGGGATGGCTGTATGTCAACCTCATCAGGCAAAGCCAATCGGCCTATGCCTACCCATTTCAGTGAGGCTACAGATTCTGGACACATAGAGGACAAGACCATTGATCAGGGAAGTGTGGCTACTGTGGCTTCAGTGCTTGTTGAATCTGGCCATAGCTAAAGTCTGCATGAGGTGCCACGCAGGAGTGTTGCTAGGGGTGCTCAGAGGGGGCCTGCTGTCCCTCCCTCACCTGGTGCAGATGTCTCTTCCTGTGCTATTCAATGTATGTTTAGGGTCATCATGGAGGCACATGCATGTTCCCATAGGTGCTCCAGACAAATGCTAAGGGTTGTAGATGTGCCACTGTCTGACATGCGTGACTGCCTCCACCATGTTGCCAATTCAATGGATCAGATGAATGACATTGGAATGAGCAGTGTCTGTGATGGAATGTCTGCTGGGAGGGGAACGGCATCCACATTGACATAGCTCAGTCACATCATCTGTTGTCAGCCAATGTGGCCATGCCCAATCATGCTGCTATGGTGGTAGTACTTCCACTGCTCCATCAGTGAGTGCAATGTCCACACCCATGAGGTTGTGGTTCTAGGAGTCCCCATGAAGGCAGCTTGTCCAGTAGACATCAGTCACATTCAGGTAGCAGCACTACATCTGACCATGGGCATGAACATGCCAGTGCAACACTGGCAGAGCCAGTTCTCATGGTCAGGAATGGCAACAATGAACTCCAACCTCTACCATGCACACCTCACACCTGGCCAACATACCAAGCTGCAGAGCCAGCACTGTGCTTGGCTGTGTTCATGCAGACACTCACACACCAATTTCACCTGCAGGACCCCTAGAGACACACACAACACACACACACACGCACACACACACACACACACACACACACACACACACACACACACACACACAAACACACACACACACACTCACACACACGTTACTCATTTTGTCTCACTGGCCATTTGTTGGTGTATCCAACTGTCTGCCTACTTCTCTTACTTACTCACACACACTCACCAACCTTTTGTGTCAGCATAGACGTCCTGTCCCACCCCCAAACACCACCCTGTGCAAGTGATGGTAACTGTGCCATATCCCAGTTTTCTATCTCTTGGATTCAGGGTGCATAGCTAACTTAGTGCTTAGTATATCTGCATTTGTGCTGTTAAACTGGTAATTGTAGCTTTGACTTATATCGGCCTTTGAAAGTTAGACAGTTGATAGCATCAAAATTTCCCAACTTTATAGTGAATGATCTTGTGAAGGCTGTGAAGTCAGAAAATGTAATATGTATCATCAATTTCTAACTTCTGTCTTTAACGATTTTCTAGTACAAATGTATGGTGTTAAATTGAGGGCATGCAATGATCATCAGTGCTTTTGAGATGTATGACTGTGTGAATCTTTGATGCCTGAGGCCTACTGCTTAAAAATGACACAAATATGTCTCTGTTGTCACATGTTAAGGTACTTCTATACAAATCTCCCATCTTTTACTTGCTTACTGTACCAAGTGATGAAATGCAAGGATATGCCACACATTCATATTATTAAACAATACACCCCAGGTTCAGGACTTACCTTGTAAATGTAGCAGTCACTACAGTTTTAGTTCGGGACTGACTGTGTCTGAAGTGAGCAGTACACAGCCAGTACATGGGGAGGCAATGGTTGTGTGAATTGCCTGGCATCAAAGTTACTATGTATATGTGAGTAGAAGGAAGGTTTTATGCACCTAGGTGGTGAGTGAGTGTGCAGTGCATTGTCTCTTAGCCAATGCAAGGGCTTACTGAGCCTGTCTACATCTGCCTACACCCACAGCAGCTGGTGGCTCCCCCACTGACTTCTCATCTGCCTGTGGCTGTGGTGACCTTGGCCTTGGTGATAGGATGTGAGCCCCTTCCTCTTGCTGATCCTACTGAAACTGTTTTCTCAGGATTATGTTGTGTAGCATGTCAGGTGCATACTGGGTATATTTCTGTACCTTGGATTGTACTGCAGGGTTTCCCCAGATGTATCGAGGCACTGGAACCATGAATTCAGCATCCCAAACACACTCTCTATGATATTTCTGGTTTGAGTATGTGCCTCATTATGGTGTTCTTCCGGGAGGGGTGTATGTATTTCTGATGGGTGTCATCAGCCATGGTTCCAGTGCATAGCGTGCATCCCCCAGTAGATGACCCTGTTGTATATCCCCCTAGCAAATATCTGGTACAGTTGGGAGCTGTGCCAGATATGTTAGTCGTGGTAACTGCCAGTGTTGCCAGCACACATGTCCAAGATTCCCTTAGCATTACACATGACTTGGCAGTTGATACAGTGGTAGCCCTTTCTGTTTATGCAGAGCCTACCTTGTTCCCCAAGTGGTGCCTTCATTTCTATATGTGTGCAATCTATGTCACTCAGTACTTCAGGGTAGTGTGCATATTTCTAGCCCTTTCCTCAGAACTACTGGGAAAATATATATGGTGACTGGCATGTTGGACCATAGCATTCAGGAATTGGTAGAGGATCCTGAATTCTGATGCCTGTGACGCCTCCAGCATGTCCCCTGTTGGTCTCTGAGAGGTACCTGTAGCTAAGATTCTAAGGGCTACACATACCTTTGTCTCCACTAGGATGGGTTCCCCTCATTTGTCTCTGGCTCTGAGTTGAGGACGGCAGATGTTGCAGAGTTCCTGTAGCGTGTCCCTGTCCACCCTGTAGTGCTGTACAACTTCCATATCATATAGGTTGTGAAAGGTTAAATGGGACTTGAACACTCTTCTCCTTCTCAGCCTAAGCCTATTAGCAGCAGAAGCAGCATTTGGCTTCAGCTTGTAGCACATACAAATGAATTAAAGCAGCAGCAGTTCCTAATATTCTGTTCATATAATAGACTCCATGTCATGGTTGTATTTCAAAAGTTTTGGAATTTGCAGGAGAAACCAGCACAGAGATTACAGTGATGCTTTATAGCTTATTGGACTGGTTAATTAACATGGAATTCAGCTGCTTATGCTGTAATTAGCATGCCACAGTGTTTACTTTGTTTGCTTGTGGTTCGTTCCTCTACACAGCGCTTATTGAATCTAAAACTGTCTGCACCCATGTGTGCATCACACCACAGCATGTACATGGTGAAAAATGACCATTGTAGGATTTATTGAATCCACAATTGTTTTTTTTTTATATGTATATGTAATTCATACTGCTGGTGGAAGTTAGATTGAATGTTTTCCATTCTTGTTTGGAGTCTTTCTACTTTAGTAGTTAAATCTTGTATTTGTGAGTGACTGATCAAACTGAAGGATCTTCTGAATTAGAGCTTCTACCATTTTATAGACATTGATCAGGTAGAAACAAAACTAACAATCCATTTTCTGTGAAGCAAAAAATCATCTTACTCCAATACAGTACGATTACAAGTAGATTAGTGTGGAGGATTCTTTCTTGAGAAAAAGAAAGTTTAAAGAGAAGTAATTCAGAGCTGCTTATTTGGTGTGCATCTTGGATGAAATTATCACTGCAGGCTCTAGACCACTTCTGAACTAATTCTCTTTAAACTTTCTTTTTCTCAAAAATAATTCTCCATTCTACTTGGAATCTTACTCTATTGTAGTAAGAAAACAGAAGAAATCTAATTTACAGTTTATAGATTTTTTTTCCTTCAAAGAAACTGAATTGTTAGCTTTCCTATCTAATAATTTTGAACTCTTTTAACAGCAAAATGAGAAAACAGCATTTGGGTCAAGACTAGGAAGGAAAACTGTAGAAGATCATTCTATTTATTTTATAGAAACAACTGCATTGTTTGCATAAAGGGTGTCTAATCTGTTGTGGAATGGTGCATTTGGACTGTGGAAGAATTCCGGAATATTTAAAGATCTTCCAACTTAATGATGGTTTTATAGAGTGTGTAAGCATAACATTTCTTTACTTTTGTCTTGAGTTAATCATTAATGTCAGTGGTACAAAAGGTAGCACACTCACATTTGTTCTCTGGAAGAATAGAAGGCTTTGAGTTCTATTCGAACTCCAGGTGATTGGATGGTTGATACGGAAGTGCAGCATTTTCGGGGTGCTGCACTCCTGAGTGTGTCATCCTTCAGATGAGATGTTAAACCGATGTTCTATCTGCTTGAGTTGGTGATAGCTCAAGTGAATGTAAAAGTCCTTAGAGTGCCTATGGCAAAGAGTAGAGGTCCTTTATTTAGCACAACATAAAAACATTATATACATATTTGCAAAATGTACATATTTACAAGCACATACTGTGTGTGTGGTGCAGCGTAGTGTGTGTGTGTGTGTGTATATACACACACACACACACACACACACACACACACACACACACACACCTCTATTTTTTTATCATATATCATTTCTCTTATAACATCAGAACCAAGCCAAAGCGTAAGTGCACAAACAAAACCAACAAAATCAAAAAGTGCAACAATGCGAGGGAGAAATGCCACATTACCAACACCAGATAAAGATTAAAAAATGTGTATTCATGATGAAGACAGTGTAAAAGATTGGAGCCTCAGGATGAAAATAAAGTCCAACAAGTCTATGATGCAAGAATCTTGATTTGTTTTCTCTGCAAGTTAGAATTTCCCATGTTCAAGTAACATCCTGCTGGAATTTAAGGCTATATTCTTTTAATGAATTACTTCCTATATGTGACTTGCTCAAGGTCACACAATAGGCAAATGAAAGCTAAGGGAATCAAACCATGTAGCATCAGTCTTTTACACTGTCTTGGCCTTGAATAAACAGTTTTTTAATCTTTATCTGGCATTGGTGACATGGAGTTTATCTCTCGCATTGGTGCACTTTTTGATTTCTTCAATTTTTCGCAATATATCTGCCAACATCCGTTTCCCATTAAACAAAATTTCATTCAATCTTTCATTTCAGATAACCCACATTACATAAAATAAATTCTGATCTTGCATATTCTTTCTTCCTGTCCTTATAATATCCACAAATAAACATATTTATATCTATATTGCTAACTAATGTCATTAATATTCACAATTTTTTTATTCACACACCCTTTTCCACACTTTCATCACTTTTTTACATTTAAAAAAAAAACACTTTGTTGTCTATTCTTCCCGACAAAATAAACACACCCCAGGATTCAGCAAGCTCTGCACGGTGTGCAGGAATAGCGCAGGAGCTGCTGAAGGCAATATGGCCACCAAGAGATCCAGGAACAAGCTCCGGGGACGTGCACTAGTGCTCCTGCATAATTCCTGCATGGACACAGCTTCTGTATGCTAATTACTCCATTTGCAGGTGAAAACCATGCAAATGAGATGAATTAGTGATCCAGGAAGCTGGCAGTAGTCTGTGCAGGACTAGTGTAACCTGTAGAAATGGACTCGGTTAGTAACCGAGTACATTTCTGCAAACTACAAAACGGAGCCATGACAGCTCCAAATAAAGGGTGTATATAATGTGTAAAGCATGCCAATGGCCAAATAAATGGCCATTGGCATGGAAACCAGTTGAAAAAAACAAAAAAATTTCAGCCATTCAAGCATAGGGCAGCGGCACGCAAATGGGATTGGCCAGAAAATAAAAGAAAATCCCTGAAAAAAGCTTTCTCTACAAAATCACAATTTTGCCATTATAGTCAATGGTAAGCAGAAGACAACAATGCCAGTGAATAGTGGTTGCTAAGGGGGAAGGCTTAGTGTGGGACTTGTAACTAGGCATTAGCAGGCAATCCTATGCAAATGAGGGGAATGATACTGAATCACAGATTTCTCGTCATGGCTAGCCTGCACCAACCGTGTAGGTGCAGGAAGCCCAGGGTGCAAGCTTAAGAGCTAGCTGACATCATAGAGGGGTGTGTCAGGCATACTGTAAGTTTATTGGAGCCCTGTGGCTCGGGTTTGCCCTTAGCTTAGCAAAGCTAAGGAAGGAGGTGTGTCTGAAGCTACCTAGCACTCTTTACATTGCCTAAATGGGTCTGCGCGCCGTGCACCAGGTTTTAAACAAAAAAAAGTAAACTAGGAAATAGCAGCTCCATTCACATCAGACCACTGTGTTTGCACAACACGCTCCTGGGCTTAAACAGAAATGCAATGGGAAGGGAAAACAGCAGTAGGAAAGTAATCAAGGAGAACTAGCATAGCTGGCAGGTGAAATGTATCAGAATCATTCAATTACACAGGCAGCAGCCCAGCCTAGCACACAACTATAAACTATGCAAACACCTTTCCCTCTGTTTTTTCCCACAAACTACACCACAGGTGTACACAAACAGGGAAATTTTACCTAACAAAAGCAACAAAATGATAGGGGCTGAATTTGCACTCATAAATCAACATGTGGAAGAGGCTCAGGATGGTGAGGATGAGAATGCTGATGACCAACCCACAGTGAGGAGAAGCAGAAGAGTGAACAGACCCAGGGTAACCTACCATGGGCTACATGAGCCGGAGATAGTGGAGCACTATAAGGTGGAAAGGGACCTCCTACAACAAATTGTTGAGCTGTGCCGGACACGCCTCACACACAGAACCAACAGAGGGGAAGCCATCCCAGTGGATGCCAAGGTATATGTAGGCCTAAGAATACTAGCCACAGGTACCTTCTAAAGGCCAACTGGGGATATCATGGGAATCACACAGGCATCAGCATCCAGGGTACTCCACCAGTTCCTGGATGCCATGTCACCACATGCCGGTGAGCACATACATTTCCTCAACACCCATGAGGAGTTGATCAGCAATATGTGTCTCTTCCACCAAATAGCAGAATACCCTGAGGTAGTGGGTGCTATAGACTGCACGCACTTACACATCAAAGCACCAGTGGGTGAGCAGGGTAGAGTCTACATAAACCACAAGGGCTTCCCCTCCATCAACTGCCAGGTCATTTGTGATGCCCAGGGCATTATAATGAATGTGTATGCTGGCAGCCCTAGAAGCTATCACGACTCCCACATCTGGCATATGACGCAGCTGTACCAGAAATTTGCCAGTGGGGACATCCCATATGGCCACCTAGTGGGGGATGCTGGTTATGCACTGGAGCCATGGCTGATGACACCCATCAGAAATGCACACACACCCGAACAAGAACTCCATAATGAGGCACACACACTGAACAGAATCATAATAGAACATGTGCTTGGGATGCTCAAGTCACGGTTCTGGTGCCAGGACATATCCAGTGGAGCCTTGCAGTTCTCACCAGCTACATGTACCCAAATTGTCATTGTATGTGCCATGCTACACAATATGATCCTGCGGAAACAGCTGCAGCAGGAACAGCACGGGGCAGGGCCACACAGCCCCCCACCATTGCCAAGGCCTGCACAGGCACAGAGTGACTCAGAGGAGGAACAACCTGAGCTGCCCCGGTAGGCAGAAGGAGGCATGCCCAGTATGCCCAGGCCTTGGCAAAGAAGCTACGCATAGCACATACACTGACATGGTAGGAGCCCAGGGAATGACACCTTTCTCTGACTCATACATATAGTAAAAGTGATGCCAAACATGACACTACCTGTGCTTAACCATGTATAGAGAGTGTAGTATTTGCATCTGACATAGTCATCCCTCCACCACCATCCTCAATACTGGCACAGCCACAAGGTAAGTCACTCTCCCTATCAATTGCTGAATGGAGTAGTATGTTTTGTTACTTGTATCTATGGTATGGATGTGAGCATGCAAGGGAATCGGGTGGCTAAATG
Organism: Protopterus annectens; assembly: GCF_019279795.1. NCBI lineage: Eukaryota > Metazoa > Chordata > Ceratodontiformes > Protopteridae > Protopterus > Protopterus annectens. Next base: position 1,326,270,390 of record NC_056726.1, read on the forward strand.
GGATGCCAGCAGATAGCAGACACCTATATTGGCAGCATGAAATCTGTAACAAATACTGGTGTCACCACAGTAGCCAGTACTAGACAAGGTGACAAAACCCACTGCAAGAAATGTGGTGGGCCAAATGTGTTTCCATAGGACATACATATGGCAGTCAGTGCGGCTCACATACCCAACAACAGTCTCAGCCAGCAGGACAGGCATAGACAAACACAAAGAAAGGCTGTGCTAAGGCCTCTGATTGATGGCTATGGAGAACAGCCCCCCTGTCCTACACAGACAGACTACAACAGGTCAGGCAGTGGGATGTTAGTTCTGAAGGGTAAGAAGTCTGAAACTGAAAGACATGCAGTACACTGATATGCCTCTAGTCTGCATGATAGGTCAGAATACAGAAGGAAATGGAGTACCTGAAATACCAGTACAGTCATGGCAAATGTGTACAGTTGTCAGGTGTACCTCCCCACAATCCTATGTAGAAATGTAGTAACATGTATGTGTAGGTATAATAACAGTGGAGCACAGATTACCTGAGCCAGTGCCAAAGTAGCAGGATAGATTGTAGCACATGTGCAGTATGCAGGGCTGTGTGTGTTAGGTTGGTGTGTGTTGTATATTGTGTGCGAGTGGTCAGCATGTAGGCATGGTGGGTTGTGTTCTGGTGGCCAATGGCCAGTACTGCCGATGACAAGGCCAAGTTCTCACAACTGCAGTGTCAAACACAATGCATCCCAGCAAGACAGATTCCAGCAGTAAGCCATACTAATTGTTCGGATGTAATATCTGTCACCATCTGAAAGATGGACATGGCATGAATGTGGGCCCAGACATACAAACAGTACACAGGTGGAAGTACCCTAGACAGAGAGTGTATAAAATGTTACTGTCAAATGGACACACCTTTGCAATTGTACATACAGGTTAGCAGCTCATTAGTTGGGTTTGTAGTATGTAATACTGATGTCGTCTGGCCAAACACTGGCAGACTACAAACGTCACAGGTATGAAGTACTGAGAAACTGCTGATGTCCCTGCACAAGCCAGCATAGGTGGAATGCCCCATGTATATCTGTGAGTCAGCTGCAAGTAGCTTCCATAGCACACATGCACCCAGCTCACCCCACCATCAGCCACATGTACCTCACAGGTCTTATTCCTGCTGTTGGGAATGAGTAGAATATGAGTAGAATATGAGTAGAATATGACCTCCACCTCTGTATGGGAATAGCTACAGAATGCAGCATGCTGATGAGGTGTCCCATGCAGGTCTGTCCCTAGCTGTAAGCAGCACCCTGCCAGCATCCACACCACTGGATCAATAAGGACAGAAACTATTGACATTAACACCTTGCACACATACCCTGTCACCCCAGGGGAATATAGTGGCTTGCAGCCTAGGACTGTAGGAGTGACAGAATGCAACGGCCTGCTACAGATGATCTGCATCACTACCAAATGCCCTACAGTCCTCTGTTAAAGGCATGTGTCTCACCCGTACTGCCAATGTATGTTATCTCATGGACTCCCAAATAACAACATAACACAGTCCGCAGAACCCAAATGCAAGGCCATGTCGACAAATCCCAGTAGCATGTCCACCATGTCCTACTGCATGAACTGTGAACCAACCTCTAAATACTGCTGGGATGAAGTGATAACTACAGGGAACTTATCAGATAATGTTTGCATAATGTGCAGAAGAGGATATAATAACGGGGGGGGGGGGGTAGAAGCATGAATGCCATGGAGTGTGTGACGTCTGAAACTCAGCTGTGGGCACATACTATCCCTGCCTGCAAACACAGGAATGAGTGGCTACAAACCTGCTTGTAAACCACAATGTAAAGGGGTAATAACCAGAAATATGAGCCCTGCCTCTGGATAACCTATGTGAATCCGTACAGCTGTGAGGTATGACCACAGCAGGATATGGCCACACTGTCACGTCGATGAATGTACAAGCATGGGATCTTTAGTCACCACTGTACCAAAGTGCTGAACCATTTACACAGACCCATCAGTAAGTGTCTGCAGCTTCACCTCCAGAATGGCATGATTGTGCAAGAATATGTAGGCTGCAGACCACAATACTGGACACAGCTTCATTCACCCTGTGTTCTCCAGGAAATTACTGCAGGCAGATATGCACACCTGACAGTAGATGATGACATAAAACATCACAGTGTAAAACAGTACATATGTCTGAATATCTCTCTTAACACCAAAACCATGTAGCAGAAGCAGCACAGCAAAATTACCTACAGTAACCCACTATCCTTTGCCCATTGTGACCCCATATTGTCAACCGATCTACAGATATCCTGATATACACATTTGGGAAAGGAGCAGCATAGTATGCTCCGTGGTGTATTCTATACGTGCATATTGATGTAGTATGATGTACTAGTTCAGTAGGAGTTCTAATCACAGACATGGAAACTGTGAAATGTTGTGTGTGTATGTATTTGTTTGTATGTGTAGGGATCAATGCTTTTGAGGCCACTCACAGTCATTACAATTTCCATTGTCCTACTTCGGCAGGTGTGCTGATGTAATTCACTTTGAAATACACCTTTGGGGAAGGAGTGACCCAGTAAGCTCCATGGCACATGTTATAACTGCGTAATGCTGTCATGTGATGTACTAGTTAGGTAGGAGTTCTAATCCCAGACATGATAACTCTGAAACTCTGCGTGTGTGTGTAAGAATTAATGCTTTTGTGGCCATTCACAGTCATTAGGCACTCCTAAAATGGAGAACATCGATATCTGTGCAGTAACAGAGACCTGATCCAAGGCTCCAGAGAGCACCCCTGCAATACAAGGTACAGCTCTTAACACACCTGTCGGCCACCAAACCAGGACCAAAACACTAAAGGTGGAGGAGTGTCCATATTCGCCTAGGATATTCATACCACAAGGCTACTTGCCCAACACAATGCATCTAAAATGCTCCCGGTGCAACTAACACTAGGTAAGACTGCAATCCAAATTGTATAGCTTGCTACAGATCCCCCACCATGCCCCAAGATTCCTACTACACCTTTGTAAACATACTGGAAACTATTAAGATAATCCAAACACCCTAATACTGGGTGATTTCAACTACCCTGCCATTAACTGGGATAACTACTCATGTACCAACACCTGTGCCCAGTGGTTCTTGGTAGTCATAATTCCAAATGCCCTGGATCAACTAACCTATAGTCCCACCAGAGGCTCCAATATCCTAGACCTGGTCATTACCAACATGGGAAATTGATGCTCCACACCTAAGGTCACCCCATCAATGGTCAGGTGTGACCATAAGCTAATCACCCTTGATATCCACATCCCTACCCCACACCCAGTAAGGAAACCTCTGTAAAAAATGTCTCCAAAGCCAACTTCATGTTACACAAGTTAGACGTGAAAAACTTCATGACACCCTGCAGACGGGAACTGAAAGGTCGACTGCTGAATCCTACACTAAGGCACTGTACGAGCACATCCACTCGTGCATGAATCGTGCCATCCCAAATAGAACCAAGATGCTCCCCTCCAAGAAAAGGGAGCCAGTGTGGTGGTCCCCTGCCATAAACAAACTTTAAAACAAAGGAAGAAACTTGCAGAAAAGAGGAAATTCCCTGGATGCAAAAAATTCCCTTACCAGCCTCAGTAAGAAGCTGAGATCCCTCATAAATTCCTCCAAAGCTAGTTATGAAAATAATATAGCCAAAGATTCCAAATACAACCGCAAGCCATTCTATAGCTGTCAGGAATCTAAATGGCAATGCTCAGATCTGCTCTGAGCTACAACAGAATGGCATTAAATATACTGATCCCAAGGATACTGCCAATATCATGGCAGATCGATTCAGTGCCAACTGAACCCCCCTCCCACCCTCTAAAGGGGCCATCTCAGTACTGAAAGATTGATAGATTCCAGTAATAACAGCCACACAAGTAAAAAACACACTGTCCAGAGCTAAGAAAACAGCATCCATGAGACCACACACCATCCCGGGCTGTGTACTACATGAACTACAAAATGAACTGGCAGCTCACCTATGTGCCATGTTTAATCATAGCCACACCTCAGGCTTCATGCCAACTGAGTGGCACACAGCTACAGTTATGCCAGTCTACAAGGAGGGATCCACCTTGGATCCTGGGAACTACCACCACATCAGTCTGACGAGCATGATCTGCAAGGCCATGCAATGTATTATCATGGAACTTATAAACAAAGACATTGGCAACCTGCAAACACTGGACTCCACCCAGGTTGGGTTTGTGAAGTGCCAATCATGTCTCTTGAACCTGACTGACATTTTTGAATCAGTCTCCAGAGGTGTGGATGAGGGTAAGGCAGTCCACACAGCCTATCCAGATCTCAGCAAAGCCTTCAACACCATCTCTCAGTCTGGAATCATAGATAAACATACTAAGCTGGCCATTAATCCCTACATCACATGATGGGTTGCCAACTGGCTTACTGACAGAACCCACACTGTAAAAGTAGGTGATTCCAAATCCAGCTCCAGACAAGTGATACTTGGAGTACCTCAGGGTTCAGTCCTGGGACCGCTCTTGTTTGGCATCTACTGTTCTGAAGTAAAGACCAACACTAAGGGACTCTAGCTAACAAAGGTCACAGATGACTGCAAACTGGGAGCCAATACTGAATCCCAAATGATGTGGATATTATACAAAAGGGCCTTACAGAAACAGATGCTTGATGCCAGAGCCATGGGCTCAAGCTCAATGCCAAGAAATGTATAGTTATCCCCTTTGGGAATAAACATGTACCTGTGAAGTACCACATAGGTGGCAGTACACTAAACACTGAAAGTGTGATAAGAGACTTAGGGACACAGGTGGATAGTGGTCTCACCTTCAATAACCACATCACCACAACAGTCAAGAAATCCGCCTATGTGGCACACCTCATCAGTAAGAGCTTTTCATCCAGAAAAAAGGAGCTCATTGTCCCACTGTAGTCATCTCTCAGTAGACCCAGTATAGAATACAGCGCCACATTTGGAATGTACCTCTCAAGACATCTGCAACAACTAGAAAGACTGCAGAAATACCTCACTAAAAGAATCACAGGCCTAAAGCAGATGCCCTATGATAACCCTCTTTGGCCTTCTTCAAAATGTACCTTGATGATTGGATGGGAGATAGGAAATTCACCCCGGGGATCATGTCACTCGACCTGCTAGACAGGGGTCCAGGGAAGTAAATATTGTGGGAAGAAATAGCCAGGGAATTGTCATGGCTAGGCTTGTATAGGCCCTAGGGACGACAACCTAGTACCAACATTTGAACCTATGAACTACACTTTCCATTGCCCAACTTTGGCAAGCCTGCTGATGTCATTCACTTTGAAATACACCTCTGGGAAAAGAATAGCCCAATAAGCTCTGTGGCATGTGCTATAACTGTGTAATGCTGTAGTGTGTTGTACTAGTTAGACAGGAGTTCAAATCCTAAACATGATAACTGTGTGTGCGTGTGTGTCTGTTTGTTTGTATGTGTAGGGATAAATGCTTTTGATGCTATTCACAGTCACTACAATTTCCATTGCCATACTTTGATAAGCCTGTTGATGTCATTCACCTTGAAATACACTTTTGGGGGGAAAAGTAGCCTAGTAAGCTCTGTGGCATGTGCTATAACTACATAAAGCTGTACTGTGCTGTACTAGTTAGGTAGGAGCTGTAATGCTAAACATGGAAACTGTGTCTGTCTGTTTGTTTGCATGTGTCAAGATAAATGCTTTTGAGGCTATTCACAGTCACTACAATTTCCGATGCCTTACTTTGGCAAGCCTGCTGATGTCATTCACCTTGAAATACACCTTTGGGGAAAGAGTAGTGCAATAAGCTCCATGGTGCATGCTATAACTGTGTAATGCCATAGTATGATGTACTAGTGAGGTAGGAGTTCGAATCCCAGATATGGCAAGTGTGTGTTTGTGTGGTGGTAGCGGTGAGTGTGTAATAACAGGGCTCACTGTAGAGTGGGTTTTACAAATTTCTTATATGGTAGGCCTATTATATGTCACAATGTCCACCTTACAAGGACAACAGATGTCAAACAGCAAAGAGGCTGGTGTAGACAATCCATACCCCTACATGTGACATCATGGATTGGAGAACAATATAGGCAACACTAGTATTACCCAGAGAACATTCTCCACCCATGTCTCATACACAAACACACGTGGCTAGGCAACAACCACTATGTAGGTAGTTCACTGCATTTTCCCCAAAAATGGTAACCATGGTGTGATTGCAATGGACTACAGAGGACATGGCACCCTGTCCCATCCACTACAATAGGCAAATCATTGCATACAGTGGCTCTTTACTATGTTCCCTACTGGACACCTGCAACAACTGTAGATTCAGCAAATGTAACCCACAAAGGAAATACCATGCCTTATACAAATGCCCTGTATGGACAGATGCCACTAACACCAGTGAATACCTGTATCATGCTGTCAATGTAGATGCAGGGTCAACATGGTTTCCATTGCCAGGTCTCACCACATGAGGTCAGGAATGACACATCACATGATAACAATCTGCCCACACAACATACCCCAGACAACCCAGGTACACTTCCACATGTCACAAAACATGCATGTGGGATGTGTGCACATCCCAGACACCATCCACGTTATGGAATATAGAACACATACATGCCAAGCATTGCACAGCACTGGCCACCCACAATAGTAACTCAGATGAGTCAATGGTGAATACAGTACACAGCTGTGTGGGCCAGTCCAGAGAATACACCCCTCAATCACACTTCAGACCATTGTCATGTTGCCTGATGCCAAGGTATACCCTTTGCCTAGCCTTGTACAGCCTTCAGGCACAGTCAACCACTACACACCTGTGAAGCAATGCACCCATTCTTGGTCCTGTTCTATCTGATGTTGCATGCTGCTCTGGTGTATGGTACCCTATCGGCTTACATGTTTGTAGTGCCAAACACACACATGTCCCATACCATAGTCAGGCATTAGAATACATTGTGTATTGGCCCAGTATATGTAGGGTTAGTGTGTGAGTGGCACATATGAGGATGGTGTTGATTAGACAGTCCATATACTGTAATATTAAGCACACTTACCATATGTGGCTGTGTTCATATTGGTTGTGGGTATGCGCTTTCACACAGATGTCTGTTACTCTGTGCTGTGACATGCCTGTAGAGCCTGTACACGTGTATTCCCCCATAAGAAATGTAGGCCAGTGTTGTGGCAGTCTGCCTGAAGTTTGCACGAGTCTACTTCACGTTGTCGTAAGCTGACAATATCAAGTCTGATATTGTCGGCACGACAATATTGAAAGTGAAGAACATTGTGCAAGTAAATGGAAATCTCCATTTACTTCAATGTAGTGCAGTCTCGGAGTTGGTATATTTAAGTAGGGGGGTGTGGGGGTGCAGGGGGGCTAGCCATTTAGGTTTTTTTTATTTGTTTTTTTTACGTTATTCGATGTTTTACTTAATCAACATCAAAGCTTGACCTTTATTGATTCGATTAAGTAAACTTTCAATAATGTGATATAGACATGTTTGCACAGTACTTTGTGACATGCCTAGCAGCTCACTCTACTTACCCAGTGTGATGTTATGCCCAGATATTTGTCAGATGTACTGCTGCCGGGCACAATAACTGTCATGTATTTCTGACAAAGCAGTGGGATGTTGTACAGATGTATGGCACTAACTAGTGGGTAGTATGTGGGCAAGTGACTTCTGCTCTACCGGTTAGCTGAGAGTGTTATCATGGGTTTCAGTGCGTACAATATCCACCATGGGGTGTGGGTGTTGGGTATACTGTCTTTACACCATGGCACCCTGGTACATGTCCCATTTTCCACTGTATGTGGACCACTGTCACCATCTACCATACAGGTAACTGATAACACTATCCAACCCAGTTATGCATGTGCTGTGTACAACCTATGTATAACACAATGGACACACTGACAAGGTAGTTAGCACTGACAAGCCCAGGTCTCTCAGATGTGTGTCTGACTGTTATGCGTTTGTCAATGTGTATATGATGGTATGTCACACTATGTATTGTCCATAAACAACTAGTACATCCCCATTACCATACTGTACAGGCCTGGGGATGTTCTTCATGTAACATGTAACCTGGAACACAGCTCAGCCTAAAAGCTGTGCGGTTTGAGCAATTAAACCCACACACATCAGTAGCACTACATATCTAGGTAGGAGTCTAGTCCCAGTGTTGCCAAGTAAGAGTGTGTGTGTATGTGAAGGAATCTACTTCTGTTTGCAGAATATACATGTCCCAGGAGGTCATCTGTCTGAGAACTGTCCGGCATATGCTAACATATCACAGGTATCATCCTGAGGACATACATTCCATCACAAGTAGTGGTAGATGTGTAAATGCCTTCTTCCCCACAGGTGTACAGTGATACTGGGGTTGGTATATATAGCTGGGTGTGGCTCTTGTGGATACAGCCACCATCATTGCAGTTACTGTTGAGTGTATACCACTGCTTAGCTGGCCGTAATACAGTACAGTTCATATTAACAGGTTAGGTCATTGTCTATCACACTATCTGCAGTTCTACAGCACCTTTCACCCTCGAAAGGGTAGGGCTGTGCCACCCACTCCAGCACACCTATGTTTACCAATTTGAGGATTGCACTACATTGGGGAAGGGGACATATACCCTGCCAGTACCATCATCAATTACATTAAACTAGCAGACTGCTTATTCCCCAATGTGTTTTGTGCCCATTCTAGTTTGGTAGCATTACACAGGCTACAATGTCTTCCTTGCACAGCTATATACATCCGTGTGTACAGTAGTCTCTGTGTAGTGCATTACCAAAGCATCTGTGTGTGTTATAGGTTCATAGGTAGGTACTAGGCTATCTTCCCGAGGGCATTTATAAGCCTAGCCAGACTGTGTCAGCTTTCGCCACCCCATTGATTAATTAACTGAGCCTCTGTCAAGAGCCAATAAAGTGATCCCAGTGGTGTATTTTCTATTACCCATCCACTCATCAAGGTTTCTCTTGAAGAGTATTAGTGAGGGGCTCCACCTAATGTAGTTAGGAATTTTGTTCCAAAGCATGGGGAGTCTCTGTGATAGGAATCTATCCCTCCGGCATGTTCTATTTAGTGTTGTGGAAAGGTTTAGCTTACTAGAGTAAGTGGCTCGCAGTGACCTGGATTTCTTTAGGTGGAGCATGTCCATCAATTCTGAGTTAGACATGGCTTTGTAAGTCAGGCAGAGATCACCTCTGAGTAAGCGATATGCCACTGAGTACAGCTGGAGTTTTTCCAGTCAGGCTACATAGGATATATGTTTGAGACTAGTAATTCTCTTGGTGAGGTACTTTTGTGGTCTTTCCAGCTGTTGGAAGTGTCTTGTGAGGTACATCCCAAACAGGGCATTGTACTCTATGATGGGTCTGATGAGTAATGAGTACAGGGGCACTATAACCTCTTTATTTCTAGATAAAAACCCTTTAGTAATTAGATGGGCTACATAGAAGGATTTCCTAACTACTTTGGCAATATGATTGTCAAACGAGAGATTACTATTTACGTGGGTCCCCAGATCTCTTATTTCCTCTTCTGTATTAAGGGGGCTGCCACCTATCTGGTAATTCATGGGTGTTTTGTTTTTCTCAAATGGGATGACTATGCATTTTTTGGCATTTAGCTTGAGACCATGACTTTGACACCAGGTGTCCATCTCAATAAGGCCCTTTTGGAGAATGTCCATGTCAGCTGGAGAGTAAGTTATGGCTCCCAGTTTGCAGTCATCGGTGAACTTGGTTAGCTATAGTCCTCCTGTGTTTGCCTGTACTTCTGAGAAGTGTATGCCGAACAGTAGGGGTCCCAGGACCGAGCCTTGTGGGATAGCACTTGTGACTGGTTTAGAGTCGGACCTGGAGCCGGCTATTCTTACCATGTGAGTTCTGTCTGTAAGCCAGTTGGCAACCCATCTCGTGACGTAGGGGTTTATGTTCAGGCTGGTGAGTTTTTCTATAATTCCCGAGTGGGGAATGGTGTCAAAAGCCTTGGCAAGGTGAAAGTAGGCTGTGTGAACTACCTTCCCCTCATCTATGGCCTTGGTGACTGTCTCGAAGAAGTCAACCAGGTTTAGTAGGCATGATCTGCCCTTAACAAAGCCAAACTGGGTCAGGTCAAGTGTTAGAAGGTTCCCAATGTCTTTGTTAATGAGTTCCATGATGATGCGCTCCATAACCTTGCAGACCAGGCTAGTCAGGCTTATGGGGCGATAGTTGCCAGGGTCAGTTGTGGCCCCTCCTTTGTGGAGCAAAATAACTGTTGCTGTGTACCATTCTATGAGCACGTAGCCTGTGGAGAGGCTGAGGTTGAACAGTATGTTTAGGTGGGGGGGTTAGTTCATTCTGTAGTTCGTGCAAGATGCAGCCTGGGACACCATCTGGCCCCATTGACGCTGTGCTTTTGGCTTTGGAAAGGGCTGTTTTCACCTGTGCATCTGTGATTTCTGGGACACTACACTTTTCTGGTATTGTTGTGGGCCCTTTTAGGGGTGAGAGCAGGGTGAAATTTGTACTGAATCTATCTGCCAGGATGTTGGCAATATCAGTGGGTTCAGTATATTTTATGCTACTGTGCACTAGCTCACAGCATATCTGTGAGTTGCCACTTAGATTCTTGACATAGCTAAAGAAGGGTTTGTGGTTATCTTTTGAATCCTTGGCTATTTTTCTTTCGAAGTTAGTCTTGGAGGATTTTATGAGGGACCCTAGTTTCTTATTGATACTGATCAGGGATGTCTTTCCTTCTTGGGATTTGCTTTTTTTCTGAACTAGTTTCCTCCTTCTATTGTATAGCCTGTTTATGGCAGGGGTCCACCAGACTGGTTTCCTTCTCTTACGGGAGTCAGTCTCAGTTTTCCTAGGGATGGCATGATCCATGCATCCTTGTAGGTGCTTGTAGAGTGCATTTGTAAAGGTTCCTGCATCTTAGACACAGTTATCCTTTAGCATGGGGGCTGTGAAACTTACCACCTCTGTTTTAAGTAAGGTGAAGTTTGCTATAGAAAAGTTTTTCACTGTGGTTTCCTTGGTTGGAGGTGGTGGTGTGGTGTGGACATCCAGAGTGATTAGTTTATGGTCTAATCTAACCAGTGATGGGTTGACCTCTGGTGAGGAACACCTGTCGTCCATGTTGGTGATGACCAGGTCCAATATGTTTTCACCTCTAGTAGGGGAGTTTACCAGCTGATCCAGGGCATTTGGGTTGATAAATTTCAGGAAGCGCTGGACCTGGGAGTTTGTACTTGAGTAGTTTTCCTAGTTAACGGTAGGGTAATTGAAATCACCCAATATCAGGGTGTTCGGTAGGACCTTCATGTTTTCCAGTGGCTCCAGAAAGATGGAGTGGTGGTCCTGGGTCATGGAGGGTGATCTGTAGCAGGCCACAATTTGCATTGCAGATTTGCCCGATGTTAGTTGCACATGGATGATCTCGGCGGTATCATGCTGCACCACTAACCTGGAGGTGTAGGTATCCTTGATGAATATGGATACACCCCCTCCTTTTGTGTTTCAGTCCATGTTCTGTTGCCGAAATGTGTGGTATGAGTTGTAGCCCATTAGTGCTGGGGTGATCTGTGGAGCCTTGAACCAGGTTTCAGGTACTGCACAGATGTCAATACTCTCCATACTGAGGAGTGCTTTGAGTGCATGCATTTTGAGATTTAAACTCCTGGTGTTGAGTAGCATAACCCTCATTTTTTTATTTGTGCTGTTTACGGAGGTGGGTTTGACTTTTGAGCCTTGCCTAAAAAGGCACTATGGGGGCAGCAAGAGCCTTGGCCAGTATTCAAAAGCCTAGGGGTGACAGGTGTAAGCCATCCCTTGCAAAGCAACAAGGCCTGTCGAGCATGTCGTCCCAGGCTGACAGACACCGGATCCCCTTTGAACGACACCAGAAGCTTAGTCAATTGTTGAAACTGGTCATTTTTTCTTTATACTGCGATATCATTCTTGGAGAGGGCAGGATGCTACTCAGGGTCAGGGCCATACCCGCCTGGGCTACATGATCAGAGAGCTCTTCCATGCCTCTTTTCATGTAGTCCAGGGAGGTGCGTCTCAGGTCATTCACATCAACATGAACAATGACAGAGTCATATTTGTACTTGTTCTGGAGTGACGTGAGTGCTTGGGTTATGTGGCGGATTCTGGCTCTCAACAGGCAGCTAACAGTAACCTTCTCCTTGTCCAGCCTAGTGAGTGGGACACCAGTGTGCCTGACTATAGAGTTGCCTATTACTAGTGTGTTAGGTATATTATTTCGCCTTAAGGGCTGTGATTGTGTGGCACACTGATTTTGTGTTTTATGTGTTGTCTGGTTTGTGATGGGAGGTGCAGGATTGTTGGGTGTCTGCTTTGGAGGTCTGTGATGCTTTTCAAGGTTTTTATTTAGACCCTCCAAGTATGATTTTGTGTATTTATGTGCATTTTTTGCTAGTGCTGGTTTAGTATGTCTATGTGAGGCTGGAGGTGTGGTGCAAGTGTTAACCTTCTCCTAATGACTGCCTGTTCCAGTCTTGGGTGGAGAGAGCTTAGCCTCCAATTTAGCTATATAATTGCATCTCTTGCATATGTCAATGTTTGAGTGGTAGGAGGAGAGGGTTGTCTATGTACATTAGGCAGTTGTAACGTTGCCTCAGGATACCCAGGTTCACCAGCTGGACTGGAGAGTATACCTGAAATTGCCCTTTGGTCATGCCTGAATAGTAGGGTGAGCTGCTTAGTCACTTGGTTGGTGAGGGGTGAATAATGAGCCTTGTCCTGCTGGACAATCAAGTGTCGGGGTATATTAGTGCTTGCTATTAGGTCTGAGCAAGTGCTGGACTGTAGGATGCTTTTTAAGTGCTTAGATTGAGAGTTAGACTACTTTCAAAGGAAAAACTGAAGAGGAGACTTGGTGGAGCTGGGATAAATTTAGACCTAGCTAACCAGTGCTGCCTGGATGTGCAAAACTATGCAAACACGGTTTTTACAGCAGGGAAAGAGATAGAAATTAGCGCAAAATGGCCTATAAACCACTAACTTCTGTGCTGGAACCACTCCTCCAGGGACAGATGGCTGCACAAAGCTCCCTTTATACACATACATGTGGTGTGTACCACCCAGTACACTTACCATTGTCCACTGTAGAAGGGCTGCTAACAGCAGCCACCATGCACTCACCTGTATACACCACCCCAGACCTATCAGCCATGTGGCATATGCAGTAACTGTTATACAGACCTGTGACATGTGTTCACCTGTACCCAGGTTATGGCACAGCCAAGGTGTCACCACAGTGCCATACTTCTTGTAGGCTACAACAACAGACCATCCTCTTGCTGACACATGGACACCTACAACACAAACAGATTACATTATGGAGACCACAATCACTCAGTGTTAATAACAGCTATAATGCATCATTGCTGGACAGCTACACTTCCTGACATATAAGCATTAAACTTTACTGCTGAAAACATGTTACACAGCAGAACATTGGTTTAACACAGTAAGTCACCATGTGCATCAGAACCATATTAGCCTGTCCTTGCATAGATGTTATGGATGACAGGGATGTGGCACAGGTATCATCATATGCACAGGGTGTGTTGTTGGTTTGCCAGAAACCTAGGCTGAGCCATATGTTTGACACCATGTGTGTGTGTGTGTGAGTGAGGGGTTTAATTATTGATATGGCTGTGGTGATGTGGTATATGTAGGTATGAGGTTGCCCTAGCTGTGTTTGTATCGTGTGTGACTATGCATGGACACAGTTCTGTCATGTGGCTGTCCTATACAGGTGTTTGTTGGACAGCTGCAGACCATACCTGTCAGGGTGTGCAGTTTGCTGCCTCCATCCACTGACATGAGAACTGTGCCTGCCAGGGGTTCCACGGGCATGTCCAGGTACAAGCCACGACATGGTGCTCTACCCTGATGATGATATATGTTCGTTGGAACCAGGTCCCTCCTGGGACTGGCCAGGGCCACATGTACATGGCCTGCTGTGATGTGGTGTGGATAGTGTCCTCCCTGCAGTGCTGGGGCTGGTACTGCCACTACGGGAGTGACTTGGTGAGCTGGCACATCCACGTTGACCTCCAGCTGTTGGTGTTCCTGGCCTACATCCAGATGGCTGTCGCACCACTCCCACCCCATGCTCGAGCACAGACAATCCACGGTCAAGGAGTCCCACCGTCTCACACCACCATCTATCCATGACCTCTGTAAAATAACAGAGGGCACCTGCAAGATCATGGATGTTGTCATTAACAGCTGAATGAGCAGACCTCTGCAGCCTCAGAGCTTGTCTGGTGTACCGTTCCATACATGCCTGCACCTCCATGACAGCCTGAAACATGCATCTGGTGGTACCAGATGTGGCACTTCTGCCAGGGGCACGATGACCTGCAGCCCTCCAATGAGCACCCCTGTATATCTGCTTATGTGGTACCCTGCCGGACATCTGGCTATGGCTGCTGCGTCCAGACACATGTGCCATAGATACCACACTATCCTTTTCCATGCCACCAACCATCAACTGTCCCTCTGCTATGGCCACTGATGATGGGGTATGTATAGGCATTGTGACTGTGTGTGGGGATGGGATGGATAACAGCGGGATGTCAAACGATGCTGCAGCTTCAGCCTCTGACAACCCCGCCTGTGCCTCAACACACCTATCATAATTTTCAGTGTCTGTATGGACACCAACATCAGAATGCCTGCAGGAGGGACCCTGACCCACCTCACCACCTGTGAGGGGAAAACAAGAAATGCACTTTAAGAGCTGTACGTCATTGCTTAACAGTACACACATACACACACACAGACACACACACACACACACACACACACACACACACACACACACACACACACACACACACACACACACACTTACAGGTGAGGTTGCACAAAGATATTATACACAGACCTCCCATTACCCATTTGTCAACATGCATGACATATGGCACTTAACAGCATGGAGTGCATCTATAGTCAATCTCTGCTAGCAACATTAACATCTCTGTGATGCATGGGTTGTGTTAGTAGGTGATGCCCCTTCCCCTGGAACACACTGCACCCATGTACACAGTATTGCTGTGCACCTGTTCGGCACCTGGCATGTACTGTGCACCATACCTCACAGGTGTACACACCATTGCTGAATGTGTATTATTGTGTCAGTTATGTTTGCTCTGCTGCTCACAGCCCCTATGTGTTTGTCCGACACATACCTGGGATGATATGTGGACAGATGTAATTTGTGAATGCCTGATGTCTGATTTACAGATATCATCAGTGGTGCATGTATGGCCAATACGATACAGTTACACTGACAACCTTCAAACCTTACTGTGGCTATGGGGAGTGCACACACCCTTATTGACATGACTCCCTCTTCCTTGATATGCCATGGGGCCACATTACTGCATATGTTAACATTGCTCGAACCCGATATGTGATATATGACCTGTGCAATCAAATGCAGTGTCAAACATATGTGTTAGCTATGCAGATGCTGATTGAAATGCATACACTTTGTGGGTGCATATGTGTGCATGCCCTTATCATGATGGTTTGCTGCACCTACTGTTATGTGTACTACAGCAGTCACTATTCCTGGCAGGGGTATACTAGCATGGGCCATCTGCATTTTCCAGTACTTGGTCAGTCTGCCCTACAAATGTCTCCCAACTCTGCATGATTGCAAGATCAACTTATGTGCTCATCCCTTGGAGGTCACACAGATCTGTCACTATTGCTGTGGAGTCAGGGTTATATCTGCCACATTTCCTGACCTTCATTGTGTGCAGATACAGCCATTTGTAGTGTCCTTTGGATCTCTGCTTCTGTTGTGTCATGATGACAC
The DNA here is from genome assembly GCF_019279795.1 of Protopterus annectens. Classification (NCBI taxonomy): domain Eukaryota; kingdom Metazoa; phylum Chordata; order Ceratodontiformes; family Protopteridae; genus Protopterus; species Protopterus annectens. The sequence goes on from NC_056726.1 coordinate 1,326,286,335, forward strand.
CCCCTCCCCACCTTTAGCCTTTTTGCAGATGCTTGACAACTATGTCCTACACATATGTGCCATTGTGCAGTGTCCCAAACACTGAACACCATGTGTACCAGCCTAGTCCCAGCTAATGAATGGCAAACACACAGGTGTACTCTGGTGCCAACAAGGTAAAAATGGGTATGGTGGGCCTGAGATGGGGTGAGGTGTTGGTTGTGCAGCACATGTATCTTAATTGATACTGTCTGTAGGTTTCCAACGTGGTCTTGGCACACTAGTACATATTGCAACGCATGCCTTTTGGGGACCTTTTCTGTTATATATATGCTACCTGAAGAGAGGCCTGGCTAATGTTTCCTGTGGTACAACTGTCCTCTCTGATTACTCTAACCCATGGGCCACACTTATGCAGAGCCCAGGCAATTGCTGACATGGGTACTGCACATCTAGAACTTGGTAGACATTCCTGAAACTCCCTCAGTGTTGTGGCATGTTACTAGGCAGCCTGGATGACCGGTTTGCAACATGTGACATCATCCGTCTTGGATGGCCATCTGTTTATTTTCTACTTTAATCCTGTCCCATACATCCTCACCACATACATGACTGTCTGCACTGTTTGCCATGGTATATGCAATGGTGAGGCATGGCTACATGTCCAACTCCTGGGTGCTACTTGTAGGGTATGGGATCCATGCCATGGCATGTAAGATGTGTGCAACCCACGGCTGCCTCTGTTGCAGGTAAGTGGGCATATATGATGGCGAAATGTCTTGGACAGCAGACCATTTATTGGCGTGACATTGGGGACCTGTACTTGCTGGAAGGTCCATGCTCATGAAGAATGCATGCTGTCAGTACCTCAACAGCTGCTTCCATTATATGTTATCTGGAGTGTCTGCACACATATGCTTCCAGTGTTTGTGAAGGTATGTATTCCCCATATTTGCTGTCCTAACATAGGATTGCATATTACACATTCATTGCTCATGTTAGGACCACATTGCAGGTTGTAAGGGTTGTGGACTGCAGTATTGTGATATTCCGTAGTGTAGATCTGTAACAGTTGCCATTGTAATAGTGGTATATACACTGTTGTAGCACTGTATAAGGGTGATGTTTCAGACATGTCCCTACTGTAGGCCATTTGTCCCACCATTATGTTCATCTCTGCGCACATATTTTGCAATGACAGGATGTTAGTTATATTGCAAGAGTCTGACATACTGTTCGGATACACCATCATGGTGACCACTGTGATGCATTGCAGTTAACAGCAACAATACATGAACATCTACAGCATGCATTATGGGTAGGTGTGTTAAATGTATGCCTGGAATATACCATGGCCATAACATGACCGATGTATTGGCAAACCTGAACAAACACCATACTCACCAGCTACAGGCTGCTGCCCTGAAGGTATACCGAAGGGTTCTTACATAATTGTGTGAGAGATGTGATGTCAGTAGTCACACCTGTGGCACTGGTACAGGGTGGGTGCAGTATTACATTACAGCAACAGTACAAGCCCACAATACTACAGATTATGCAAATCTGTTTATTACTACAATGCAGCAACAGACTATATATATTTCATCTCACATATTTATGATCTAACTCTACAGATGTGGATGGATATGCAATAGTGGTCTACTGATGTGCCCTGTGGCCTTACCTGCATGCTCCTCTGCCATTGTGTGGGTAGCACACACCTCCACTGTGGTCTCCACCAGGTGTTGTGTTTGCGGGCAGGCAGGTGCCCCAAGGCTGACAAGGAGCTTCTCAATATGTGTCGGGGGGCTGGATGGCATGACACCCCCATTGCAAGCTGGTTCCCCTGACAGAAGCAGCATGCCAATGAGCATTGAGGAGTAGATCAGTTCATCAATGTCGGACCTGTTAATAACTGCAGTTATGCAGGCCAACATTGTTTACCCTGTGGACAAGATCATTCCACAGGGCGGTCTGCTCCTGTAGATCATGAGCTGTATGGCCAAAGAAGGTGTTGTAGTGCTGCACCAGGTATGAGATGATGACATCATTATCCTCCACTGTATACATTGGTAAGCATTCCCTCAACTTATTGCCTGAAAGACACAAAGAGGGAAACAGGTCTGAGGACCTCACACTGCAAGGTTATCATAGTTGTTAATACACATCTCTGTCTCCCCCCCACCATATCTGCAACAACAATCTGATCACACAACTCAATGGTTATGTCTACAGAAGACCCACCATTGGGACATATATCGTATTGTACAACAATTTGTGCTATGTGTTTGTAGTCATGTTCCATGTTGGGACACTGTCATTGGTGGCCTTTTACGGACAATGTTACCTGCATGCCATTGCAAGGGTCACTATGGTTCCATATATGCATGTGTTCTGTTTGCTATGTGACTGCTGCACATCTTTTTTGTGTTAATGGGGATATCTATGCATGCTGTTAGACATAATCCAGGAATGTGTGGACTATTACTACACACATATGTTCTATAACAGTGATTCAATAGCATGTTTGGGGAACAGTTGCCAGCAGAACCACCTCTCCCACCTCATCTGGCCATGTTACCAGGCCACATTACATCTGGAACCCACCCTGGGACCTCCTCATCTACTGGTTCTGAACTACCTTCAGGTGGAACCACCTCAGGGGATGGTGTTCACCCCCCCGGGAGCACACACAGACAGGATCTTGTCACCTGAAGTCAGGTCCAGGGTCTGGTGCATAGGAAGCTCCACAGAGACTTGGGGGATGTGCTGCAGCACCTTGAGGCCCACAGTACACACTCACAGGGTCCACATGCTCCTCTTGCTCAGCCCCCAGCCCAGGTACCTTCACGGCCATGAACGTGATGTTGTGACTGCCCAAGGGTGGGGACCTTGGTCCCACTGTGTCCATATGGGGGCTCATGGACTTCCACATTGCAGACAACACTCCCCATCCAAGGCGTTTACCCACCACATGTGTTTTATATACCTCCCTTGTATGCTGTTTTCTCTGTCTTCCAACCCAACCTACCTCCACAAATACACCTACTATCCTTCCCCAAATTACAAATACCACCTTCACAAAAAAGGCAATGTGTTCCCAACATGGGGTTCACACCTGGCATAACTGTCCATTTTGCAACTACGTACTGCTGTATATATATATATATATATATATATATATATATATATATATATATATATATATATATATATATATATACATATACATACATACACATATGTGTGTGTATTGATATGTGTGATCTTCCCTTGCACATATTGTGCAGCACTGTCATTCAACAGTAGGGTACATATATTTATATAAATATGTGTGTGTGTGCGTTTGTATATATATATGTAGATATACACACACACACACACACACACACACACACACACACACACATATATATATATATATATATATATATATATATATCTGTGGGTCTACTTCAGAATGTCGACCATTCAGAATGCCGACTTTAATATGGCCGACACTATATGATCAACATTCCAAACAACCGACATCCTGATATAGCACCATTTGCCTATCAGTAAACACAGTAAAACTGTGCTATGTAGGGGGGCAAGCCTCCCTGCACCCCCACACCCCCTGCTACTTAAATATTCTCACTCTGAGATCACACTACACTGCAAGGAAGGGGAATCTCCCAGTCCCACACTGTAGTGGGATCTCCACTATCATTTGTTGGCCTTTCACACGTTCTCTTTTATGGTGTTGGCCATATGAGTTTCGAACATTTGAAAGTTCGAACAAATGAAGGGCACCCATATCTGTTTATATGTGTAGATATATATTATTATAAGTTGTATATCTATATATATATATATATATATATATATATATATATATATATATATATGTATATATAGGGTGCATTCAGACATCAGGTCCACACTCTCTGACTCTCCTTTCTGCACAGCTGCACTGTTCTGCCTTGCTACAACACAGACAGGTACCACATGTGGACACAGACTAACATTAGTGGGTATATATACGCACAGATTGCAGGTAAGCCTATTACACACCTATGGCATTTGTGCATGTTACATTACACATTAACATGACTGTCCTGTAAGTGGTGGGCTCTGAAACTCACGTGTCCATCATAACAGCATTACTTCCACCACCAGCTATTGGCCACACTAATATACATGTCTTGCAATACACAACACACACTATGATGGCTTACATCTTGTCAGTCAGTGCTGATCTGCACAGTTGACAGGTATGGCCCACTGCCCACAGGGACAGACACTATTGTCATTAGCAGTTGTTCAGCTGGACATCATTACAACAACAACACCTGATGACACATATAAATTATTCCACATCATCTATCCCATTATTATGGACCAAGTACTACATTCAATTACATGCATATATGCTTCACATACCTGTTGTGGGAATGTTGTCTCTTCTGGATACAGTTTGCTGTGTGGATGGATGGATGTCTGTTTGTTGGTTTGTTGTTTTTTTTTTTCTTTCTGTCTCTCTCTCTCTCTCTCTCTATCTATCTATCTCTATCTCAGTCTCTCTCCACAAAATGGATTGAGCTGCTTTGAATAGATTGCAGCATGGATTTTGTAGGTGATGCACACGATCAGGTGATGGCCTCTGCACCAATCAGTGTCCACCACTTGCTTCCTGCATGCAGCCAGCTGTGTAGTGCTTCCAGTTACCCCTGTCATGGCAACCCATTACTATAAATTCCTAAATCATGTGAGCGTGGTCCCTTTACCTTTCCTGTATGGAGGACATCCTTCTTATGTGTGCCCGGCAGTGTTACAGACAGCAGGTAGCAATACATCTTACAAGAGGACTTGCAGACTCAGGCCAGCTACATATTTGTATACTGTTCCATACCTACAAACAGTGTGAGTAGTATTGTTATATGCATTGCATACCACTAGTGTTACAAGGTTTGTGTGTACATACTAGTTTAGCATGCAATGCAGTCTGATTGCATATCTGTCAACTGCGGGCCTATCCACATGATGGCCAGAGGATTTCCTGTTATGTTTTGTCTGTCCATCACATAGGTCTTGTCTCAGATATATCACTGGCATTCTGTCTGTTGAGTGCTATCAGTACATGACTACATCCATTTGTGTTTCTGACTTTATATTCCTGACTAAGGGTATGTTGCAAACAATCCTGTAACACCAGCAACTTTCTCAGTGTATAACAACAATATTGCAAATGTGGCCCTGTGTTCTGGCCTCTGTCCTCCACCTATATATCAGGCTTGTCCATATGACATGCAGTAAGAGGTTGTTATGTAGTGTCCTGTGATTATGTTGTGCTGCCATTCCTGCCATCATTTCAGTGATGTTGTGGTCCCCACACATATTGTGGGGTAGGTTCTATATATATGCAGGCTACAGCTGGACAAAACATGTGTGCCCTTGTGCAGTCCAAAGGTCAGGGTATGTAACACTGTTATATGCCCCTGTAAGTCAGTCTGTGGGGGAGAGTATGCACCATACATAACCCAGGCTGTTACAACATGTGAGGTATATCAGTAGTAAGACACCTTATGGTATATGGATGTACATTTTCATACATTTCACCTT